>NC_080168.1:130593391-130893391 GCF_950295315.1 Erinaceus europaeus | reverse complement strand
CCCGGCCCTGCCAAGGCAGCTCTGCTCCTCGGGACTCAAGGTCCAGCCAGCCAGGAGCCCTGCACAACAGCACTAAGTGCTCATTCCTAAGCTGAGAGTTTTGAATGCCACATGGGTGAAGTCCTTAAATGAGCTGTCACCACAGATATCCAACATCTTTTTAAAAAGGTAAGTGTCCGGAGTCAGGCGGTGGTGCAAAGCTCACGGACCAGCGTAAGAATTCCGGTTCGAGCCCCGGCTCCCCACCTGCAGGGGAGTCGCTTCACAGGCGGTGAAGCAGGTCTGCAGGTGTCTGTCTTTCTCTCCCCACTCTGTCTTCCCCTCCTCTCTCCATTTCTCTCTGTCCTATCTAACAACGACGACATCAATAACAACAAGTATAACAACAATGAAAAACAACAAAGGTATTATAGGGCCATTGTCATCAAAACTGCTTGATACTGGAACATGAATAGACACAATGACCAGTGGAATAGAAGTGAGAGCCCAGAAGTGAGCCCCCACACCTATGGAAATCTAATCTTTGACAAAGGGGCCCAGACTATGAAATGGGGAAAGCAGAGTCTCTTCAACAAATGGTGTTGGAAACAATGGGTTGAAACATGCAGAAGAATGAAACTGAACCACTATATTTCACCATATAGGAAAGTAAATTCCAAGTGGATCAAGGACTTGGATGTTAGACCACAAACTATCAGATACTTAGAAGAAAATATTGGCAGAACTCTTTCCCCCATAAATTTCAAAGACATCTTCAATGAAACGAATCCAATTACAAAGAAGACTAAGGAAAGTATAAACCTATGGGACTACATCAAATTAAAAACCTTCTGCACAGCAAAATAAACCAACTACCCAAACCAAGAGACCCCTTACAGAATGGGAGAAGATCTTTACATGCCATACATCAGACAAGAGTTTAATAACCAACATATATAAAGAGCTTGCCAAACTCAACAACAAGACAACAAATAACCCCACCCAAAAATGGGGGAGGACATGGACAGAATATTCACCACAGAAGAGATCCAAAAGGCCAAGAAACACATGAAAAAATGCTCCAAGTCTCTGATTGTCAGAGAAATGCAATTAAGACAACAACGAGATACCACTTCACTCCTGTGAGAATGTCAGACATCAGAAAAGGTAACAGCAGCAAATGCTGGAGAGGGTGTGGGGTCAAAGGAACCCTCCTACACTGCTGGTGGGAATGTCAATGGGTCCAACCTCTGTGGAGAACAGTCTGGAGAACTCTCAGAAGGCTAGAAATGGACCTGCCCTATGACCCTGCAATTCCTCTCCTGGGGATGGATCCTAAGGAACCCAGCACACCCATCCAAAAAGATCTGTGTACACATATGTTCTTGGCAGCACAATTTGTAATAGCCAAAACCTGGAAGCAACCCAGGTGTCCAACAACAGATGAGTGGCTGAGCAAGTTATGGTCTATATACACAATGGAATACTACTCAGCTGTAAAAAATGGTGACTTCACCATTTTCAGCCGATCTTGGATGGACCTTGAAAAATTCATGTTAAGTGAAATAAGTCAGAAACAGAAGGATGAATATGGGATGATCTCACTCTCAGGCAGAAGTTGAAAAACAAGATCAGAAAAGAAAACAGAAGTAGAACCTGAAATGGAATTGGCGTATTGCACCAAAGTAAAAGACTCTGAGGTGGGTGGGTGGATGGGGGAAAATACAGGTCCAAGAAGGATGACAGAGGACCTAGTGGGGGTTGTATTGTTATATGGGAAACTGGGGAATGTTATGCATGGACACACTATTGTATTTACTGTTGAATGTAAGACATTAATTCCCCAATTTAAAAAAAAATCAGAGAAAAACAAACAAACAAAAAAACAAAGGCAACAAAAGGGAAACTAAATATTAAAAAAAATTAAAGCAAAAAAAACACAAAAAGGTAGCTGTCTGCCATTGAGAACAATGGCTGTCTACCCACCTGTGACAGGTGGGTAGGTCAAAGAGGACTTTGAGTGCCAGCTACAGTCAGGGGTATTTCCAGTCCCTTAAGCATCTCTGTAGTGGGGGTCAGCTCAAACCCAGACTCCACGAGGCAATGGAATCCATACCCACATGAGCTATACCACCAGCCCTAATTTAAAAGATATATTTATTTCTAATTTTTAAAATACAGAAATATGGAGGCAGGTGAGAGAGAGAGAGGGAGGGAGAGAGGGAGGGAGAGAGAGAGAGAGAGAGAGAGAGAGAGAGAGAGAGAGAGAGAGGAAGCCTGACAGCTTTCAAAGGCATCTATTTGTCTTTAACAAAAGAAACATAGCAGGGTCAGGATCCACCAGAAACCTTCATGAAAGTCAGAATGTTCTGCTTGACTCTGATTATAAAATGACTTGGCTACTTGGCATAAATGGTGAAGAACTTGAATTGTTCTGTTTTGTTTTATATCAGTGTCTGTAACTCACTAGTTGTGTGATCTCAGTCAAGCATTCTAAAATATTTTATTTATTTTTAATGAGAGAGAGAGAGACAAAGGGAAAGAGAGCCCAGAACACTGTCCAGGTCTGGCTGAGGATTGAACCTGGGACCTTCAGTCTTGCGGAACCATTATGCTGTCTCCCCAGCACCATCAAAGATTCTACATATTCCAAATTCTCAACCTGCTTATCTGCAAAGTGGAGAAATAATTTCTGCACAGCAGAACTGCTGTGAATCCATACACAGCAGAGGCCACTCATACTGACGCCCAATAGTCAGTGTTCTGTTCAGGAAAAAGCAGCTCTTCTTCCTATTAGCCTGAGTGGATATTGACTTGGTGAGACTGAAAACAGTTGCTCTAGTCAGAGCTAATGTGCTGAAGCAGAAAATTAGAACGTCTCCTTCAAAAGAGATGAAGGAAAAAAAAAAAAAAGAAGAAATGGCCAAGAAACTGTTTCTCCATGTACATAACTGCTGGCAATTTTAGTAGCTGTTGGAAAATGACTAATGTAACCCTACTAGGTAAATGGGACCGTAAAAGGTCGAAATGACAAATACATTCCTTTTTGTTCTCAACCTTAAAATGCTTAAGGTAAAAATAAATGTGTGGTTTTCCACTGAGTCTTTTTATTCATTTTTTTATTTAGAAAATCAAACTATAAATTTCACAGGTCCTATACTAACAGTTCCAATAATTTCTAAAGTTGGAGGCCAAATTATATGCATGCCACCTGGTAGTATTTTCTGAAAACACAAATATTGCTCTAAAAGGTGTCAAAATGGATAAATTTTCAAGAAGCAGGAAATGAACTCAGCAAGCATTTTATTATTGCTATGGAGAGTCCTTGGGCTGCAGGTTTTCAGGCTGGAATTTTCCTGGTAATAGGGCCAAGTGTGGGCCCACAGAGATGGCTCTAGGATGCTCCTCCTCTTATCTGTGAGGGCAGCAAACTGCCAGATAGTCACCAAGCTTTGTCATTTCTATGCAACAGACACTAGACCTTTCCTTTATAGGCTTTTTGTAGAGAGATGAAAATCACTGGGAGATCTACTGTCTACAGGGAATTGCATGAAACTCAGGAAGTAGGAAGGTTAAAAGACAAATCAAAAGCTTCGGGCCAGCCAGTGGCACACCTGGTTGAAAGCACATGTCACAATGTGCAAGGACCCGGGTTTGAGCCCCTGGTCCCCACCTGCAGGGGGAAAGCTTCATGAGTGGTGAAGCAGGGCTGCAGGTGTCTCTCTGTCTCCCCTCCCGTCTCAAGTTCTCTCTGTCTCTATCCAATAATAAATATTTTTTAAAAAACCAAAACTCTAACCTTGAACTTATAGCCTTCCTTGACCCCCAGAGGAACGTTTCCCTGTATTCCATGATGTCAGGTAGGAGAGAGCAGTGGTGTGGACCCACCATTGTCCTCTAAGCTGACCTCTCACTCTGCCTTTGAGACACCAGCTCCCCACCTGCGGGGGGGTCACTTCATGAGCAGGGAAGCAAGTCTGCAGGTGTCTGTCTTTCTCTCCACCCGCCCCGTCTTCCTCTCCTATCTCTGTTTCTCTCTGTCCTAATAAGAACAACAAGGGTTAACAACAAGGGCGCCAAAAATGGCCTCCAGGAGCAGTGGATTTCTGGTGCAGGCACCAAGCCCCAGAAATAGCTCTGGAGGCAGAAAAAAAAGTAATTAAATAATGCTTAGTATGTGTTTCACAGATATAAACTCATTTTTATAGATACAGAGAAGGTGGAGAGGTAGAGAGAGAGCCAGAGACCACTGCACCGCAGCTCCACCTTCCAGTGTGTGACAGCCATAACAGTGGCAATGACAACAATGAAACAGGAGTATTATCAGTCGCAATGGTCATGGTAACAGTAGTGATAACAATAAGCTTCCTCTACCTTACGCCAGACTCTGCTAGCCCCTGTGTGAGTGGGCTCTACTTGTCTACTTTGGGTTTTTAACCACTCTGGTTATGACCAGTCGCCCACAGGGAAGCTGAGAGCTAACGGGGCTTCCAGCTCACGTCGCTTATAAACAACATGTAAGCCACAGAGCTGGGGCCAGCTGTTTCCTAAAGGACACTATTTAAGAGTTCTCTCTAGAAGGTAGCATGAGAAAAGGGACTGACTTTTTCTGCTCTGTTCACTGCTGCTCCCTACAGCACAGAAGAGTGTCTGGCATGGGTCTACAATGAAGAAGAAGTCAGAGTCAGGGGCCAGGCGGTGGCACACCTGGTTGAGTGCACACATCACACTGTGCCAGGACCTGGGTTCAAGCCCCTGGTCCTCACTCGAAGGGGGAAAGCTTCACAAGTGGTGAAGCAGGGATGCGGGTGTCTCTCTCTCTCTCTCTCTCTCCACCTTCCCCGTCCCCTCTCAATTTCTCTCTTTTAACAATATATCTATTTATTAGATAGAGACAGAAAGAAATTGAGAGGAAGTGGGATAATAGAAGGAGAGAGACAGAGAGACACCTGCAGTCCTGCTTTACCACCTGTGAAGCTTTCCCCCTGCTGGTGGGGATCAGGGGCTTGAACCCAGATCCTTGAGCATTGCTCACATGTGCACTCAACCAGGTTTACCACTGCCCATCCACCCCCCTCAATTTCTCTCTGTCTCTATCCAATGATACATAAAAAAATTATGAAAACAAAGCAGAATTCAGAGTCTAAGTGGTTCCTCAACAGATGAGAACAGAGACAAACTGGGTTATTTTGTTTGCTGTGCTGAGTCCAGCATGGTCAGGTTGTCCGCTCACGGCTTCTGTACACTCCTACCAGCTACAATAACTTGCGGGAAGAGATACTAATCTTAATGAGAAGGGGTTGTCTGGACAGACTGCAGCAGCAGAGAGGCCATGAGCATGTCTCCTCAGTCTGTGCTAATGAGATGGACAGAATGTGGTGGAGAGCATCAGCACAGAGCTGTGGGCAGAGGGCAGCGGCTTGCACATAATGGAGGTCCAACGGCTGGGGCTCATAGATTTATTTCCAGTGTATGCATAATCCTAGGACAGGACAACACAGTGCAAATTGCTCCTGTGGAGATAATAAGGATAATGGGAAAACCAACCCTCGTGTTCGCTCTCCGTTTCCTGAGTTTAAAATAGCAGGGGTCGCATGCAGAAGATTTGGGAGGGGTGATTACTCCTGCCCTGCCAGTTAGGATTCCGCAACCCTCAGACTCCCACAGCACCTCTTGAAGGCCATGGACCATGGGCTGCGGTAGAAACGGTGGTCGGATGTTTCACGCGTCAGCCCCAGTTCTTGGACCTCAGCTTCATATGGAGAACTCACTGGAGGTTGCTGCTGTGAGAGAGAAAGGGGCTGGTAATGTTGGGATGATTCTGAGTCCACAGAAAAGAGTGGGAGGAAAAAGAAAGAAAAAAAAGAAAAGAGTGAGGTTCACTTCAGCATAGGATGAGGCAGATGAGGAGACAGGGTCACAGGGCAAGACAGGGAGGATAGAATTTGGCTCCAAATGTTTGAGACCTCACAGTCTCATTTCCTGACCCAACATCACAAATCCTACCGTGAGATGACTTCACAGTCTCTCTGTAAATGAGGCCTTACCAGTCAACAACCACAGAAGCGGGAGTCGGGCAATAGCGCAGCGGGTTAAGCGCACGTGGCGCCAAGCACAACAACCTGCATAAGGATCACGGTTCAAGACCCCGGCTCCTCACCTGCGTGCGGGGGGGGGGGGTTTACTTCACAGGTGGTGAAGCAGGTCTGCAGGTGTCTGTCGTTCTCACCCCTCTCTGTCTTCCCCTCCTCTCTTTGTTCCATCTAACAACAATGACATCAATAACAATTACTACAACAACAATAAAAAAAACAACTACAGAAGCGACAGACCACTGACTCTGTGAACAGCTAAGTCACAAGAGAAAAATATCTTTGAACAGTATACTTATCAAAAAATTTCTCAGCCAGGAAGAGAGCTCAGCATTCAAATAGAAAACTTGCACACCTGAGGTCCTGGAGGTCTCTGGTTCGATTCCTGGCACTGCCATGTGATAGAGTTGGACAAGGCTCTGGGTTTTCATGAAAAGGAGTAACTCTTTTAAGAAAAGGAGGAGCTTACTCTGAACATCTTGGAAAAAGTCTGTTTGAGCAGACAGAGACTATAAGCTTCACTGAAGCTTATTTTCAAAAAAAGTACGCAGTCAACCAGGACGCCTTTCTGAGCTTCCTGGACAGATGACCTCACCCATGTGTCCTGGAACCCCGAGCCCTGGCCCACTAGGGAAAGACAGAGACAGGCTGGGGGTGTGGATCCACCTGTCAACACCCATGTCCAGCGGAGAAGCAATGACAGAAGCCAGAACTCCCACCTTCTGCTCCCCATAAAGAATTTGGGTCCAGGGTGGGGGTAGACAGCATAATGGTTATGCAAAGAGACTCTCATGCCTGAAGCTACAAAGTCTCAGGTTCAATCCTCGAAACACCATAAGCCAGAGGTGAGCAGCTCTCTGGTTAAAAAAGCAAAAGAATGTTGGTCCACACTCCCAAGTGTATAAAGAATAGGGAAGTTTTCAGTGCAGGGGACTGGACACACAACTCTGTTCTAGGAAGCCATATGTGCATATCTGATGGCCCCTGTCCCCAGCCTTATCTATATAACTAGAATTTGAGATCACAAAACTCAGGGTGAACACAAGACACCCTACTTTCCGTAGAATCCATGTTTTTTTTATTTCTTTTTATGATTTTTATGTTTATTTCCCTTTTGTTGCCCTTGTTGTTTAACACTGTTGTGGTTATTGATGTTGCTATTGTTGGATAGGACAGAGAGAAATGGAGAGAGGAGGGGAAGACAGAAAGGGGAGAGAAAGATAGACACCTGCAGACCTGCTTCACCGCCTGTGAAGCGACTCCCCTGCAGGTGGGAAGCCGGGGGCTCGAACCAGGATCCTCATGTCTGTCCTTGTGCTTTGCGCCACGTGCACTTAACCCGCTGCACCACTGCCCAACTCCCAAGAATCCATGTTTTTAAAATTTTTTTTTTAATTAAGTGTTTAAACTCACTAATATCCTCATAGCATTTTTATAACTCAGCGTGAAGGAATCAAGTTTTCCTTAAAATATTTATTTAGGGGGCCGGGTAGTGGTGCACCTAGTTGAGCTCACATGTTACAGTGTGCAGGGACCCCAGTTTGAGCCCCCGGTCCCCACTTGCAGGGAGAAAGCTTCACAAGTAGTGAAGCAGGGCTGCAAGTGTCTCTCTGTCTCTCTCCCTCTCTGTCTCCCCTTTCTCTCTTGATTTCTGGCTGCCTCTATCCAATAAATAAACAAAGATGATAAAAAAGACATTTATAAAAATATTTACTTATTTATTCATGAGAGAAAAAGAACCAGAGCAGGACCCTGGCATGTGTGGTGTTGGGGAGTGAACTTGGGACCTCAGGCTTCATTCCTTTGCTCCTCTGCTTGTACGACCTCCCTGGCTGCAAGCTCTCAGGGTGTTATCAGCTCTTTCCAATTGCATAGGCCGGGCAGCCCAGTGCTACTTCCATTAGACTGGAGCAACTGCTAGACCCTGGTGAAGACACGGAGTCCACAGCCTCAGTTTACTGTCTCTGTGCGCTGGACAACCTGCTTCCTTTCTGTTCGTCTCAGTTGCCAGACCCTTAGTGAGAAGCAACAAAAAAAAACAAAAAGAAAGAAAGAAAACAGAAAAGAAAGAATGAGAAGAAAAAGAAAATAGTAGAATTACTGAATATATTCTTTGTTCTGCCCCCATGAATAACACCAGTGAATTAACAAAAAAAACACCCAAAAAGCCTTAGGGTTGTCATGAAAGCTAATGAATTGTATTAACTGTGAATTACCTGAGTGACCTCTGGTCCATAGGAAGTAAGAAATGAAGGAAAGAGCCAGGCATAATGAGGGAGGGGCAGTGCTGACTTTACACTGCACGTGGACACTTTGGAAAGGGAGTGGGGGGGAGCTCATCTGGCACTGAGCTTTACTTCTGTTCACTTAACCTTTGCTTGATATTTTTACCTCCCTCCTCAGCAATCAGCCTTGCGTACAGAAGAGACAGCAAATCCAAGAAACGACAAAAGGAAAATACACTGCAGCAGAAGATGTAAACAAGTCTTCCCCATGCCAGATTTCCTCATTCAAGGATGCTGGGGCTGGGACTTTGTCACAAATGTGAGCAATGGTGTTATAAAACAGACTGGCAAGCCTGTGAATTACAGCACTGCATCAAGCTGGAGCCCTCACATGTTGTACTTTTAAAAAATTTTTCCTCTGCTTCTTCTTCCTTGGTGTTTACACCCCATACACTTACGGTCCCTACAGACACACTGCCTGCCGTGTATTTTACACATTTCCGTGTATTTCTGGAGGAGGAGCGGGGGCACTGGACTTGCATTGAGAGGCTTTGGCTCAGGCTTAGGGCGAGAGACTTCACTCATTTTGGAGTTCATGTGGACAGCACTGTGTCTCTCACCTTTTTCTGAATCTGCCTGAATTGGCAACACAGCTTCTGGTAGTCTTCTGAGGTGGGAAGCGTGTCCTGTTCATAGCTGAACAGTTTATGGTACCTGGACAGCAGCAGGCAGTGTAGACGACATGCCAGCCGGTGTGCTTGGGGCTTCACAGGGGCCAGCTCCTTCCCTAGTCATCATCAACTGTGCTTCCCCCCAGCTTCATGGATGAGGAAGCTGAGGCTTCTGCAGGAATATATATATATATATATATATATATATATATATATATATATGTGTGTGTGTGTGTGTGTGTGTGTGTGTGTGTGTGTGTGTGTGTGTGTGTCTTCTGATATTTCTTCATTTAAGAACAGAAAATGAGAAAAGAATCATAACTCTGACAAAGGGATAAAGACTAGGGAAGCTTCTAATGGAGGGGATGGGACAGGGAACTCTGGTGGTGGGAACTGTGTGGAATTGTACCTCTGTTATCTTACAGTCTTGTTAATCATTATCACATCACTAGTAACTTTTTTAAAATCACATTTGGGTCAGGGGTAGACAGCTCAATGGTTATACAAAAGACTTTCATGCCTGAGGCTCCAAAGTCCCAGGTTCAATCTCCTGCATCATCATAAACCAGAGCTGAGCAGTACTCTGGTAAAAAGAGGAAAAAAAGAAAGAAGGAAAGAAAGAAAGAAAGAAACAGAAAGAAAGAAAGAAAGAAAGAAAGAAAGAAAGAAAGAGAGGGAGGGAGGGAGGGAGGGAGGAAGGAAGGAAGGAAGGTAGGAAGGAAGGAAGGAAATGTTTATCTTTGGCTGGTTTGACTGACCCTGGGATGTTCTAAGCTAAAGGCAGGGAGGCTCTCTGCCTGTGTTTGAGAGACTCCAGGAGGTTCTGAATCCCTTATTCATTTGCTGGTCCTCATGGTAAGGCCTGGCGTCTTGGTGTTACTTTCCTCATTTGCACACTGAGGCTGTGCTTTCTAAATCTGAGAACCACGTGCCTCTGAAAGCAGCAGAGGCCCTTCTCCCAGGTCGCCTGTGACCCAGATCTCTCTCAGCTGCTGTGACATTCAAAACAGCACAGACTCTCGTCCTTGGTGAACCAGAGAGAACAGCTTAGTCATACACGAGACAGGAGGCCGTGTGATCCACACAGAGTAAGAAGGAGAAGCAGTTCCTTGGAAAGATTCAAAATGCCTCCTGGGTTGGGCTTGGCTCTTTACGTAATGGTTATTTACATAAAGAGACTCTCATGCCTGAGGCACCAAAGGTCCCAGGTTCAGCCCCCAGCACCATCAGAAGCCAGAGCTGAGCAGGGCTCTAGTCTTTCTGCATATCACTCAGAATAAAATCATTAACATATTCAAAATGTATACTGGTCATCTCGTTCATCATACGTTCTGTCCCCTTTTGCATCGTGCGTGGCCTTTGGCAGCTAAGGATGCAGACAGGTAGGAACCAACAGGGGCCTCTAGAATGATGCAGGGGTGGGGGCACAGCTCTTGGGATGAAGAGTTGGGTTTCTGAGCCCCCCCCCCCCCCCCCCCCCCCCCGGTGGTGCACCTGGTTAAGTGTTATCAAGTGTAAAGGTCCGGGTCCGGGGAAGGGGGTAGGTAGCATAATGGTTAGGCAAACAGACTCTCATGCCTGAGGCTCCGAAGTCCCAGGTTCAATCCCTCTGCAGCACCATATGGCAGGACTGAGCAGTCTTCTGGTAGAGAGACTCTCTCTCTTTCCTTCTCTGTCCACCTTTCCTATCAATTTCTCTCTGTTCTATTGATTAAATAAATAAATAAATCTGAAATGTTTTTTTAAAAGAGGCTGGAAGGATGCTGCCATGATTCCATCCTGACCTCCCTGGGCAGACGCCCTCACCCATGTGTCCTGGAACTTCCCCTCCCCAGAGCCCTGCCCCACTAGGGACAGACAGACACAGGCTGGGGGGTGTGGATCCACCGGGCAACACCCATGTCCAGCGGAGAGGCAATGACAGAAGCCAGAACTCCCACCTGCTGCTCCCCATAATGATTCTGGGTCCAGACTCCCAGAGGGGGAGAAATGTCAGGGCGCAGATGACCAGAGGGCTCTGACCTCCAAGTCCACCAGGACCCAGAGAGAGAAAAGAGGAAAAAGGGAGAGACATTTGGAAGGAGTAAGAGGTGTAGGTGTGACTTGGAAAGGAAGAGAAAATGGGACGGGGGGGGGGGGGGGGGGAGGGAGAGAGAGAGAGACCAAATACATGACATTTGGTGGTAGAAGGAAAAGGTAGCCCATATCTGCATATCTCTACCCTGAGAACAGCTGTAACATCCAGTGAAGGAAATGGGAATTCAGAACTAGGGTGGTGGGAACAGTGTGGAGTTGTCTCCCCTTATAATTTTGAAAATCAATTATTACTTCACTAATGGAAAAAACAAACAAACAAACAACAGCCTGGAAGTACAAAGGGTTGCTCCTCTGGGCATAATTTGAGTGTGATGCAGGATTTATTATTATTTTTTATTCAAACCTTTAAAAGCAAAAGATGTGTTTATTTATTTATTTATTTATTTATTTATTTATTTATTTTTTTGAGAGAGAGAGAGGAGAGAGCACTAGTCATCTTTCATCTTTGGCATGTGGTGGATCTGGGGATTGAACCTGAGGCCTCTGACCTGCCATTCCTGTGCTTTACCACTGAGCAACATCCCACACCCTCCTGTGTAGTTTGAATTTTACTATTTATTTATTTAATTTTTATTTATGTATTGCCTCCAGGGTTATCGCTGGGGCTCGGTGCCTACACTGTGAATTCACTGCTCCTGGTGGGCATTTTTTTTTCCATTTTGTTGCCCTTGTTGTTGTTGGATAGGACAGAGAGAAATGGAGAGAGGAGGGGAAGACAGACAGACACCTGCAGACCTGCTTCACCACCTGTGAAGCTACTCCCCGGCAGGTGGGAAGCCGGGGGCTCGAACTGGGATCCTTGTGTTTCGCACTATGTGCACTAAACCTGTGTTACTAGCCAGCCCCTGGATTCTATTTTTAAATAGTTATCTACTTAGCTTATACAACAGAGAGACATTTGAAGGGGAGGTAGGGAGGGAGCTAGAGCAAGAGAGACGCCTGCAGCACTCTTTCACAGCTTATGAAGCTTCCCCCCTGCAGGCGGGGACTTGGTATTTGAACACCGCACTGAAATGAGGGCCCTCAGCTAAGTGCACCACTGCCCAGACGCTTAAGGTCTCTTTTAACCGTCTAATATGAATTGAATTAATTGTGACCCCCTCCCCCTAATTCACATATTGAAGTCTTTACCCCAATAGAATGGTTGTTAGAGCTCAAACCTTAGGAAGGTCACTAGGTCAGATGAGGTCACAGGGTAAGATTGCATGATGGCATCAGTGTCTTTTTTCAATCTTTATTTGCTGGTTAGAGACAGTCAGAAATTGAGAGGGAAGGGGGTGATAGAGAGGGAGAGAGACAGAGAGACACCTGCAGCCCTGCTTCACCCCTCACAAAACCTTCCCCCTGCAGGTGGGGACCGGGGGCTCGAACCTGGGTCCTTGTGCACTGTAGCGTGTGCGTTCAACCAGGTGCGCCACCACCTGGCCCCTTGGCATTAGTGTCTTTATAAGCAAAGAACGGCAGGAGCTCTGGGCTGCCCCTCCTCACGCCCCATCACAGGCACCCACTGAGAAAAGGCCACTTGGGGACTCAGCCAGGACACGGGCCACGGAGAGCAATGTCATCTGAACCCAACCACCTGGCCTTGAACTCCCAGCTTCCCAAACTGAGAGAAAATAGAAGTGCTCTTGTTAAAACCACCCAGTTGATGGTATTTTCAGAAGGGGGACACACAATACTTTGTTTGAAAAGGTAAGGATGATGGGAGAGGGTGGCCGTATAATGGTTATGCAAAGAGACTGTTGCGCCTGAGGTTCTGAGAAGTCCCAGGTTCAATCCTCTGCACCACCAACAGCCAGATATGAGCAGAGAAAAACAAAACAAAACACTCTAAAAGATAGACAGAAAAAGAATGAAAGAGACCAGTACTGCCAAGACTTCCGTCACTGCAACCAGGGCTGGGCCTGCACCTTGGTGGCACACTCACCCAGGGAGCTATTTTGCCAGTGCCATGGCATTTGATCAAAGAAGAGCCGGGTGGACTAAGACACTGGTACACAAAGCAGGTACATTTGGTAGAATATAGTTTATGAGAACAACTGTTGCTTTTATTCTCACACATGGTAGCCACTCAAGGGAAAACAATACCCACTTGTGCTTTAAAAAAAAACAAAACATTTATTTATTTTCCCTTTTGTTGCTCTGGTTTTTTATTGTAGTAGTTGCTGTTGTTATTGATGTTGCCATTGTTGGATAGGACAGAGAGAAATGGAGAGAGGAGGGGAAGACAGAGAGGGGGAGAGACAGACAGACACCTGCAGACCTGCTTTACCACCTGTGAAGTGACTCCCCTGCAGGTGGGGAGCCGGGGGCTCAAACCGGGATCTTTATGCTGGTCCTTGTGCTTTGTGCCAAGTGTGCTTAACCCACTGTGCTACCGCCCGACTCCCCCACTTAAGCTTTTTTAAAGATGAATCTAATTTACCTCCTTTGTGTTTAGGATTCTCTCTGAAATGGTATCTTCCCCACTGCTTAATGCTTTTTCTGTCCTTTGTGATCATTTCGCCCCCCCTCCCCCGTCAGACTTCAGACTACTTCTAAACACAAAGCCATTAAATCTAAATATCTAAAATCCTCTCCACCCCCCGCCTCCCATAAGAAGCCATCTTGAAGTGGATAAGGACTTCCCCACCAATGGGAACCCTCTAGCCTGCCCATAATGGAGCAGAGACTAAACAGACGCCTTTCATTCTGAGGTCACTGTGGTGACTGGCCACCTCATGCTACTCTGTTGGTATGCTTTTAAAAAACCCCTTCTGTTTCATTTGGTTTAATCCCCCCTGCATTCTATTTACATAACACTGTATTCTATTTACATAACCTCTGTTAACAAGCACCACCTTCCCTCCAGAGCATTGGTGGTTCAGTGGTAGAATTCTTGCCTGCTCCGCCCCCCTCCTTGTCATACCCTGATTTCCACCAGTCACTTTTCTCTCCACCTTCTCTGCATCGCATCCTGTTCCCACCCTACTGGGCTAGTATATTTATAAGGACAAGATTGTTTGTAGTTTAGTTTAGCTTAGCTTGGTATAGATTATGCTGCGTCCTGCATGAATAAAGAGATACTGCGTACAGCTCAACCATGAGTCCCTGGTCATCTGTTACCCGCCTGTGAAGCCAGCCCGGCGAAAACAACACTACTCCAGGTTTGGAATCACTGATGAAGCTTCTCCTACTCTTAAAATACGATTCCAGCAGAGAAGCAATTACAGAAGCCAGACCTTCCACTTTCGACACCCCATAATGATCCTGGGTCCATACGTAAAGAATTGGAAAGCTTTCAAGGGAGGATATGGGATAAGGTGGTGGGAATTGTGTGGAATTGTACCTCTGTTATCCTGTGGTCTTGTCAATATTTCCATTTTATAAAAAAAATAATAATAACCATAAAACCAGAGCCTTCACTTCCATGTTTTCCGACAACCTCCACATAGAACAATTCTCAGGTGTCAAAGGAACAATGAGAAAATGCAAATGGGGGGGGGGGGCTGGCAGCAGCGCACCTGGCTGAACGCACATGTCACAGTGCACAAGGACCCAGGTTCGAGCCCCCAGACCTGAACTGCAGGGGGGCAGCTTCACGAGTGATGA
This sequence comes from Erinaceus europaeus, assembly GCF_950295315.1. Lineage (NCBI taxonomy): Eukaryota > Metazoa > Chordata > Mammalia > Eulipotyphla > Erinaceidae > Erinaceus > Erinaceus europaeus. The sequence continues at coordinate 130,878,736 of NC_080168.1, read as the reverse complement.
AGCAGGGCTGCGGGTGTTTCTCTGACCCTCTCCCTCTCTATCCCCTCCTCTATAAATTCCTCTCAATCCAATAAAAAAAATAAAAACATAATTTTAAAAGTTAAAAGAAAAGCAAATGCAAGTAGGGTTGGTGAACAGGGAGCAAATGTTTTGATTTGGTCATGAGAAAGGTATTTCTTTGTCTGGAGTTCAAAGATTCTCTACTTTTGCATCTTCCTTCCAATGGGGTTGTAGGGAGAAGCCAAGTGATGGGATGTCACATTCTTAGGAATGAAAAAGAAAAGGCTCCGAACTCAACCCCCCCAACCACCGCTGTGTCCTGACATCACTGACTGATCACAGCTTCAGAACCACCTGCTTCCTTGCCTGGAAAGTTAAACTCCAGGTCTTGGAAGCGATGGAGATCGACTCTGTCTCTCTCAGCACAGTCACACAGTCTGAGTCCTTCCAAGACAATTGCAGATCTTAGCCCATTGTGCTATGCAGAGAGCCGCCTTGGAAGCCTGTTTGTAGAGAGCCATTTTAACCACATCAAGTGTTGGGCTGTGCTAAGGAGGAGAGAGAAAAGATCAGAGCGGAGAGGGAACACAAATCTTTATTCACTAGAGTTAGGTGAGCTAGCAAAGTGGTCGCCTCCCGCTATTTGCAGCAACCCCTCCTCTGCATCAGGTTGCTGAGGTGAAAAGGGGCAAAGAGACATGACCCACAGCAGCAGCAGTGGGCTTTATAGGATAAAAACCGGAAGTGGCAAGTTTGGATGGGATTGGTAGGGAAAGGGGGTTGAGAGAGGCAAAAGGCATGCTGGGAAGGTGGAAGCGTCCTAGCAACTGTAGCAATACCCTGAAGGGATAACGTGGTGTCAGATGAGTCACTTTAAAACAAGGCAGAAGATTGACATGTAAATAATAATACTCGCATGGAAATATGGTAGTTTGTGGGTCCTGCCTAAATCAACCACATCTGTACAATATCCCAACAATCAAGGTCCAAAATTGGACGCTTTTTCTGAATGGGATGAAATTTGATCCCTTTGTCAAGGACAATAAGAGGGTTCATTGCCCATGAGGTAGAAGCTTGTGTGTGGTAGATGATTCTTCAGAATTCCTCAGCAGTTATAAAGCAAACACAGTCATTTCCGGGTAATGCGATTGTGAGGAAGCCCAGGCTCTTGTGCAGCACAAGTCTGCCTTCAGCAGAGAGCCTGGCTTGGCCCTTAGAAACTGCTCCTGGTAAGGTGGCTTTCTACGTGGTGTAGGTCAGACCCTGCTCTTATGGCCTTCTTTGGCTATAGAGGGTCCAGAAGTCATTTAACTGGCCATCTTGACACTCCATGGGACTACCCATTTATCTTCTGTAATTTAAGCTCAATTTCTCTTCCTGTATTTTAACCTAATGGAAGATAAGTCACTTTTTTTTCCTGTGTTACAAATCTTGTTAACCAGAAGGCAGTTCTAAAATTATATTTTTATTTTTATTTTTCTCCTCCTCCTGTCTCTTCCTCCTCCTTCAAGCTGAGTAATCCTAAATTCTCTTAAGTTTCTTTCTCAAGTGCCTTGATTTCTACCTCATAATTTATTCCATGATTTATCTGTAACTTTCTGAGGTCTTCCTAGAATTTTGACTAGAACTCACCAAAGACAACCATGAGAAAATACATCTCAGTGACTCTGAGTCTTGTTGGCCCAGCTGTTCACCTATCAGGAAAAACACAATAGATCCCTTTGTGGGCCCTCATAGGACCTTTCCCTCAACATGGATCAACAATGACAGAGAATGTTTCATCCTCTGAAGGGAGACTGGACAACATACTCTGAGTTCCACCTGAGAAAATGGGTCCTGAAGTTGGGGGCAGCTTGGAGTGTTCCCACTCATTACCACAGAATGTGAGCTCAGACCTACAGGGATGCAGAGGTCACACAGGCTCCTAAGCTGAATATGGGCCCCAGATCACATCAATAGGGTTTACATTCAACTATATTTATACCCCTTTCCCATATTTGGGAGCTACTCTCTTCCCTGATCCAGCTTTATAGCCCTTTTTCCAGCCATGACATCACCTCCCAGATAGTAACTTGGGTCCACCTGCATATCAGAGGTCAGTCTCAGGAAAAAAAAGTAGTATAGTCACAGGCTATAAAGTAGGATAGTCACTTTTTTAATATAACTAAAATGGGACTACTAGCTCTCTACAAAACAGTACCCCCAAATCTTCATCTGCAATATTCCAGCCTTTATGTTCATGATTGTCAACAATTTGTTTGGCTGTGTATGTTAACTCTTTTTTTCAGCCACCAGGTTCCAGATGCCAACTGAATTTCCCTGGGCAGATGACCCCACCAATGTGTCTGGGGAAGCTCCACTTCCCCAGAGCCCTGCCCCACTAGGGAAAGAGAGAGATAGTCTGGGAGTATGGATTGACCTGCCAACATCCATGCCCAGCGGGGAAGCAATTACAGAAGCCAGACCTTCCACCTTCTGCATCCCACAATGACCCTGGGTCCATACTCCCAGAGGGATAAAGAATAGGAAAGCTATCAGGGGAGGTGATGGGATATGGAGTTCTGGTGGTGGGAATTGTGTGGAGTTGCAAACCCACTTATCCTATGGTTTTGTCAGTGTTTCCTTTTTATAAATAAAAACTAAAAAAATAAAAATAAAAAAACAAGAACTCTCCTGTGCTTCCTTCTGTAAGGCCAGCTATGCTGAAATAGACTGGAATAGATCTCCGTGATACTGTGGACAGTTAGTGTTTACTTCATATGTACCTTTGACAAAAACCTTATTGTTGAAGGCAAAATCCTCTCTTGCCCTAAAGGTGTCAAGAGGATAAGCATTCTAGCAGGAAGGTGGATGATATGCTATTGAGCTCCACAGTAAGTCCCTAGACAAATGGATTTCTCTTTAACTTCTAGTCACATAGTTCCAAAGAATTCAGCACCTGTGAAGGTTCTCATTTTATTCAGTGTAATTGCCAATGGTATCAAGAGGGGAAAAGGATCTCAAATGAAACAAATGAACAAAAAAGTCCATTAGTCTTAGGCCCAGTGAATTTGTATTTCTTTGTAATTAAAAAATATCATATTTATTTATTTATTTATTAGATAGAGACAGAAAGAAATTGAGAGGAAGGGGATGATAGAGAGGGAGAAAGACAGAGAGACACCTGCAGCCCTGCTTTACTACTCGTGAAGCTTTCCCCCTGCAGATGGGGAGTGGAGGCTCTAACTTGGGTCCCTGTGCCCTGTAGCATGTGGGCTCAACCAGGTGCACCACCAACCGGCCCCAAATTTGTATTTCTTTAAGAGGTCAAGTTAATACAGCACTGTGGTTAGTAGCAGACATTTTGAATACAGTCCTATCTGGGTGACTATTATGATGCTAAATTAATAGCAGTGTGGTCTCTCTCCGCCTTGCCCACATGGAAATAATAAGAGTCTTATCCTATAGTTGCAATATAGGGGAAATAACAACATGTTATCAGCTAAACAGCATAAGGGAAATGTTCAACCTCTCATCATCATCATCACTGCCACCATCTTCCAAGAGCGTGAAATAATAACACTGTGACTCTAGCCTGTTCAAAGACCCCACTCAGGGAAAATAAGTGAAGCCTTACAACAGATTCCCCATGTCTGCTGCTGTGTTTGAATCTTGAGAATGGGGTAGATTGTACCCGATCTGGATATCACAGAAGTTGAGAGAGGACTGCTAGGAGTGAGACTCCCTAGTCAGGACAGTGTCTAATATTAATTTTTTCCTGCAGTCATTTAAAAGTATTACTAATATATATATTGCTTTGAAAACAAAAGCTGGGGTCTGTGTCCACAAAATATCTGTCAGGCTCTTTTCTTGATCTACCCAGAAGTTTCACTTTTGGGTGGAAACATTGTTTGGATTATTGTGAGATAAATAGCTAGACAGAACCAACTATCATCAAGCCTTCCCTGAAAGAAGTTCTGAAAGGTCTCCTGTAAACAGACCACCATAAATAGCCATATATAAGAACACTATAAAACTCTACAAGAATGGTGTTGAAATATCTTAATCTGTGATATCAAGAAATGTCAGTGGCATGAATTCACCTATTAGAAGTCACAGAGTAGGAAGATGGATCAGAAAACACAACCCAACAACATGGTGTCTACAGGAAACCCACCTAACTGGACAATATAAGCACTGAATCAAAGTGAAAGGATGGAAAACTATCATACAGGCCAATGGCCCACAAAAAAGGGCAGGAACAGATATTCTCATATGACATTGTAGACTTTAAAATAAATAAAATTTAAAAAGATAGGGATGGACACTATTTACTGCTGAGTGGATTAGTCAATCAAGAGGACTTAACAATTACTAACATCTATGCACCCAATGAGAAGCCATCTAAATACACCCATCATCTACTGAAAGATCTATAGAAATATATTATCAGCAACATAGTCATAGTAGGGGACTTCAACACCCCACTCTCTCTAAACTGGATAGATCTTCCAGGCAGAAAATCAATAAAGACATGAGGGAGCTAAATGAAGAGATAGATAGGCTAGAACTATTACACATTTTCAGAGTCATTCATCCTAAGAAACTGGAACACACATTCTACTCAAGTCCACATGGGTCATTCTAAGGATAGACCATATGTTAGGCCACAAAGACAGCTTCAGCAAATTCAAGAGCATTTAAATCATCCCAAGCATCTTCTCAGACCACAGTGGAATTGAATTAACACTTAACAATCAACAAAAGATTAGTAATAGTCCCAAAATGTGGAAGCTCAACAGTACACTCCTTAACAACTACTGGGTCAAAGAGGAAATTAAGGAAGAAATAAAAATGTTTTGAGTGTTGAATGAAAATGAAGACAGGAGCTATCAAAATATTTGGGACACAGCTAAGGCAGTACTGAGAGGGAAATTCATAGCCACAAAAGTGCACATTAGGAAATAAGAAAAAAGCACAAATAAACATCCTGATTGCACATGTTAAACACCTAGAAGAAGCACAACAACAAAGTAATCCTAATGCAACCAGAAGGACAGAAATCACTAAAGTTAGGGCAGAAATCAATAACATTGAAAATAAGAAAACCATACAAAAGATCAACAAAAGTAAATGTTGGTTCTTCAAAAGAGTGAACAAAATCGACAAACCTTTAGCCATACTCACAAAACAAAAAAGGGAGAAGATACATATAAATCAGATACTAAATGAAAGAGAAGATATCACAACAGACACTGCAGAAATTAAACATGCGAGGCTTCTATGAACAACTCTATGCCACCAACTCAGAGAACCTGGAAGAAATGGACAACTTCCTAGATACCTACAAACTTCCAAAATTAAGTATAGAGGAACTAGATAACATGAACAGCCCCATCACAGCTAATGAAATTGAAACATTTATCAAAAACCTTCCCAAGAATAAAAGTCCTGAGCCAGATGGTTTTACAAATGAATTCTACAAAACCTTCAAGGAAGAACTTATGCCTCTACTTTTAGAAGTCTTCCAGAAGGTTGAAGACACTGGAATACTCCCTTCCAGCTTCTATAAAGCCAACATCACTTTGATACCAAAAGCAGAGATATTGGACTGTAGTTTTCTTTTTTGGTTGTGTCCATGTCTGGTTTTGGTATCAAAGTGATGTTGGCTTCATAGAAGCTGGGAGTATTCCAGTGCCTTCAGTCTTCTGGAAGAGTTCTAAAACACTCACATTCTCAGATCTCAAATTGTACTATAGGGCCACTGGCATCAAAACTGCTTGGTACTGGAACATGAATAGACATACTGACCAGTGGAATAGAATTGAGAACCCAGAAGTAAGCCCCCACACCTATGGACATCTAATCTTTGACAAAGGTCCCAAGACTATTAAATGGGGAAAGCAGAGTCTCTTCAACAAATGGTATCGGAAAAAATGTGCTGAAACATGAAGAAGAATGAAACTGAACCACTGTATTTCACCAAACACAAAAGTGAATTACAAGGGGATCAAGGACTTGGATGTTAGACCAGAAACTATCAGCCACTTAGAGGAAAATATTGGAAGAACTCTTTCCCCCATAAATTTTAAAGACATCTTCAATGAAACAAATCCAGTTACAAAGAAGACTAAGGCAAGTATAAACCTATGGGACTACATCACGTTAAAAGGATTCTGAACAACAAAATAAACCACTACCCAAAACAAGAGACCCCTCACAGAATGGGAGAAAATCTTTACATGCCATACATCAGACAAGCGTTTAATAACCAACATATATAAAGAGCTTGCCAAACTCAACAACAAGAAAACAAATAACCCCACCCAAAAATGGGGGGAGGACATGGACAGAATATTCACCACAGAAGAGATCCAAAAGGCTGAAAAACACATGAAAAAATGCTCCAAGTCTCTGATTGTCAGAGAAATGCAAATAAAGATAATAATGAGATACCACTTCACTCCTGTGAGAATGTCATACATCAGAAAAGGTAACAGCAGCAAATGCTGGAGAGACTGTGGGGTCAAAGGAGCCCTCCTGCATTGCTGGTGGGAATGTAAATTGGTCCAACATCTTTGGAGAACAGTCTGGAGAACTCTCCGAATGCTAGAAGTGGACCTGCCCTATAGCCCTGCAATTCCTCTCCTGGGGATATATCCGAAGGAACCCAACACACCCATGCAAAAAGATCTGTGTACACACATGTTCTTGGCAGCACAATTTGTAATATCCAAAACCTGGAAGCAACCCAGGTGTCCAACAACAGATGAGTGGCTGAGCACGTTGTGGTCTATATACACAATGGAATACTACTCAGCTATTAAAAATGGTGACTTCACCGTTTTCAGCCGATCTTGGATGGACCTTGAAAAATTCGTGTTAAATGAAATAAGTCAGAAAGTGAAGGATGAATATGGGATGATCTCAGGCAGAAGTTGAAAAACAAGATCAGAAGAGAAAACACAAGTAGAACCTGAACTGGAATTGGCGTATTGCACCAAAGTAAAAGACTCTGGGGTGGGGGTGGGGGGGAGAATACAGATCCAAGAAGGATAACAGAGAACCTAGTGGGGGTTGTATTGTTATGTGGAAAACTGAGAAATGTTATGCATGTACAAACTATTGTATTTACTGTTGAATGTAAAACATTAATTCCCTAATAAATAAATTTAAAAAAAGAGAGAGAATAAAATACCACCAAGAGCAATTGATTCATAGTGTCCGCACAGAACCCCAGCAGATAACCTTGGTGGTAAAAACAAAGAAACAAACAAGAAAATAATTTTAAAACGAATAAATTCATTGTAATTATAATAGTTGACAGGAAATTTTAAACAGTATTGCCTCTGATACCATTACCCATAACCCTATTTTTTTTTAAATTATTTATTTATTTATTCCCTTTTGTTTCCATTGTTGTAGTTATTATTGTTGCTAATGTTGTTGTTGGATAGGACAGAGAGAAACGGAGAGAGGAGGGGAAGACAGAGAGGGGGAGAGAAAGACAGACACCTGCAGACCTGCTTCACCGCTTGTGAAGCGACTCCTCTGCAGGTGGGGAGCCGGGGACTCGAACTGGGTTCCTTATGCTGGTCCCTGCGTTTTGTGCCACCTGTGCTTAACCTGCTGTGCTACTGCCCAACTCCCTCATAACCCTAAATTTTAAGTGCTTTATGTAGTAGAGGTTACTGATTATAATAATAGTGTATTGTATTGTTGATTAAGAGATAACTATATAGGGGGACAGGCAGTGGCGTACCTGGTTAAGCACTCACATTACAGGGCACAAGGACCCGGGTTCAAGCCCCTGGTCCCCACCTGCAGGGGGAACGCTTCAAGAGTGGTGAAGCAGGGCTGCAGGTGTCTCTCCGTCTCTCTCCCTATTACCCCCTCCCCTCTCCATTTCTCTGTCTCCATCTAATAATAAATAAATAAGAATATTTTTGCAAAGGGGACAAATATACAAAAGTAGAATGTGGAGTTTTTGTTCTTTTTAAAATATAGTCAGTTTTTTTTATCTTTAGTATCCATATTTATTTATTGGACGGAGACAGACATCGAGAGGGAAAAGGGTAATAGAGTGAGGGAGAGAGACAGAGAGATTCCTGCAGCCCTGCTTCACTCCTCGTGAAGCTTCCACCCTGCAGGTGGGGACCAGGGACTTGAACCTGGGTCCTTGCAAGTTGTAACATGTGCAGTCAACCAGGTGTGCCACCACCTGGCTGCTGGACTTTTCATTCTTACAAAACATTCTGTCAATTAAAAACTTATGGTTTTACTTTAATTTACAAGTTTTCTGATCTTAAACAATTTCAAGCTGCAAAAATGACATCTGTGTTTGTATAAGGCAACAGACATCATTTGAATGTATTAATATAAAGCGTTTTTCACCTAGAAGAGACTCAAATAAGCAATGTAGTAAACAGATGGGAAAATACAATAAATAATATGTTTTTCAATGGCATTTCTATGTTTTCCTCACTCAGCAATGCCAGACTAAATAGACAAATGGACTTTTTATAGCTATCGTCTGGGAAAGTGTCTTGGAAGTCGCTTTGATCAGAACCTCGTTTGTAATACGCTGGGCTCAGTATCTAATCAAGTGATCCACAGTTTATAATGCGAACTGCTGAGCCATTTTAGAACAAGAAATGCCTGATTCACAATGGTGTTCAGATGTAAATAAAAGCCAGATGCATTTTGTGGAAGGGAGAGTGGTTTGGTAAAAGCATTTCAGCTGAGGGGTTTAAATCTAAAATTTGCTTTCAGTTATGCTTTGCTTGTTCTACTCCACAAAGCAACAAAATAAAGGAACAAAACACTTTAAACAAGCTAGAGAATTTCAGCGGGGATAGCAAATCAAGGAAAGCAATCAAATTTAGCAATCTTCATTTTTAGAAAGTGAGTAAAACGAGAGCATGGAAATATACTGTTCTCTCTCTTCATGTGTGTGTGTGTGTGTGTGTGTGTGTGTGTGTGTGTATAATATTTTAAAGAAAATGATCTGTAAAAATTACCATGCTGAGGTCTTCAGTTGGACCACAGTTTGCACAGGCTATTGTTTGCACTGGCTATTGGTGAACACAGATGAGATGATACGCAGGTATTTAAAAGTCTTTATTGAGGTTTTTTTTATATTACAAGTTTTTCCCCCCAAGTTTGTTAGAGTTGATCTTTTCTTTTCTTTTCTTTTCTTTTCTTTTCTTTTCTTTCTTTCTTTCTTTCTTTCTTTATTGCCTCCAGGGTTATCACTGGGGCTGGGTGCCTGCACTACAAATCCACTGCTCCTGGAGGCTATTTTTTTTTCCTTTTGTTACCCTTGTATATTGTTGTTCTTGTTACTGTTGTCATTGTTGTTGGATAGGACAGAGAGAAATGGAGGGAGGAGGGGAAGACAGAGAGGGGGAGAGAAAGACAGACACCTGCAGACCTGCTTCACCGCCTGTGAAGCGACTCCCCTGCAGGTGGGGAGCCTTACCAGGTCCTTGTGCTTTGTGCCACGTGCGCTTAACCCCCTGTGCTACCGCCCGACTCCCTACAGTTTATCTTTTCCGAAGGCCACTTCTGTCTTCCCTCTGTAAGTCCTTCTAGTTCTCTTTACTGTTTGTCGAGTTTTATTAGATGTTTTTAATAAAGTGAGGAGGGACTAAACCTCTTAGGGAGAAACTGGAGATACTGAGGCCAGGTGGTGGTGCACCTGGTTAAGCGCACACATTACAGTGCAAAAGGACCCGGGTTCAAGCCCCCAGTCCCCACCTGCAGGGGGAAAACTTCACGAGTGGAGAAGCAGGGCTGCCGGTGCCTCTCTGTCTCTCTCCTGCTCTAGCTCCCTCTCTTCTCTCAATTTCTGGCTGTCTCTATCGAATAAAAAAAAAAAGATAATTAGGGAGTCAGGCGCCAGCCCCTGGCTCCCCACCTGCAGGGGAGTCGCTTCACAGGCAGTGAAGCAGGTTTGCAGGTGTCTGTCTTTCTCTCCCCGATCTGTCTTCCCCATATCTCTTGATTTCCCTCTGTCCTATCCAACAACAATGACATCAATAACAACAACAACAAAACAACAAGGAGAACAAAAGGGAAATAAATAATTTTTAAAAAGATAATTAAAAATAAAAGAAGGGGAGAGAGAAAGAGAGAGAGAGAGAGAGAGATCTGGAGTTACCTGCCCATCACCTTCCTTTGGGAAGGATCAGACAGTGTCAGGAGATAAGTCACCTGGAGGCAAACACAGGACCCTCACAGCTCAGGGAACTAACTGTTAACCATGAATCTATTGCCCTCACTTTCAGAGCAAAAAGCTCAGTGACTTAGCAGACAACATAGAGACCTTCTGTCCCTCAGCTCACTCCTCACTGCCCTTTCGGGTCCTGCAAGCTGCACACATGTAGTTACACATCTAAGGTGTCTAAAAGGTCAGAACAGTCTCTTTATAAAGGGTGTCTGTCACGTTTATTTGATAGGATTCAGTGAAACTGAGAGGGGACGGGCAGAGAGAGAGAGAGACAGAGAGACACCTGCTTCACTGCTTCCACAACTTTGCCTCTGCAGGTGGGGACTGAGGCCTTGAACCCAGGTCCTTGCTCTTTGTAGCATATGCACTTAACCAGGTGTGCCACTGCCTGGTTGGTCCCAGTCTGTCACCTTTATAGGTTCATTTTAGTGAAGGAAAATATTGTATAAGCTTTGCATTAGCTCATTCCTTAGTGTTAGGACATTTTCCTTAGTGTATTTATAAAAAAGAGGTCCTTATAATTCTTATACCTATAGAAATAGAAATACTAAATTACTTTCATGTCACCACTTAGAATTTCAATATTCTAACACTGATCATTGGGAGGAAAACATACATTTGAAAGATTTTTGGGACCAGGTGGTGGCGGCATGCCTGGTGGCGCTCACACATTACAAAGCTCAAGGACCTGGGTTCGAGTCTGCCCCCCTCCCGCCCCCCTGCCATGTCCCCACCTGCAGGGGGGAAGCTTCACAAGTGCTGAAACAGGATTTCAGGTGTCACTCTGTCTCTCTCCCTCTCTAGTTCCCCTCCCCTCTCGATATCTAGCTGTCTCTATCCAATAAATATAAAGATTAAAAACCATTTTAAAGACAGTCTATAGATCTCAAAAGAACACCTTCTGAAACAAATAGCGAGTGCCTGAGAGGTAAGACATGGTAGGCTTTCTCTCTTCTCCTCCTAAGTGTTTGTTTCTGCTCTTTGTTTGAGAAACTAGGAGACGCTGGAGTGTGATTGAAATATGGGGGTTAGGGAGAGATGTGGAACAAATGTGTTAAATAGGATACCATTATTTCATCACATCAATTCTTTTGATGAAATCTAATTAAAACTCGTCTACACACTTAATTAACTGATAGAAGATTTAATTTTGAGCTTGGCTTCAACATAAACTAAAAATATATTGAATTGCTAGTCAATTCCACATTCCAATCAAGCTTCTTTGAGAAGCCGGACCTGTTTCCTGATTTCTATGACAACCAGCTGTGTCTCCTCTGCTCCTGAAGCCCGGCATGACAGGCATGACACTGACCCTAATCAATGGCATCTTTGCCACCGCACGGTGCTTATACTCCCTGAGGCCGGCTGCCTGCAAAACAGAAACGCTTTATAAACTGGTTGTGAACACCCAAATCTCAGGAATCACACACTCACATTCTGTTCCTTCTTTTTTCCTGGTGATTCTTTCCTATGCTAATTGGTTCTTTCTGGAAGCTGGTGGTTTTGTGTGACCCCACTTACTGAGACTTTATTTTTCCCTTGAAGCTGTTCTAGATAATGTTGATTCCTTTCAGAAATACTCATTGACTGTTGCTGAACCAGGCTCTGTCTAAGGCTTGGCAACGTCTAGATGAAAAGACAGAGGAAGCCACTTGTGCTTCTGCAGAGCACCCAGCAGGCAGATGGGTGCAGAGCAAAGTGGAGCAGTCAGCATGGAGGGCTGAGGGCTGTGGTGTAGCAATGAAGGCCAGTCCTTCTTCCCCATGAGGTGGGATCAGACACGTGTGCCTGGAGCCCTGGTCCTCCCCGTCTCGCTTTCCCACATCACAACACGATGGCGCAGACAGCTCTGGACCCCTTTCTCTCTCTCCAGAGGTTGGAGGGGCCTGATGCCCTGTCTGCTATGTGTGAAATGGCAGTGCCAGGAAAGCTGGAGCTGAAGCTGCATGTCTTCTAAGGCAACAGCGGTCTTGCGTGTCCAACAGCTCGCCAAAGCCGAGGCTCTTCTTTTTCCTCTTGCTCCTGCCTGCCTACCAGCACGTCGGAGGAAGAGAAAACTGGATCTGCTTCAGTCCTAAACACCACCAGCAAAACTGTCCACACGATATGACACTCAGATCTTAGGAAGGAGGCTGGAAAAATGGAAAGGTGGCTTTTCCCTTCTTAAGCTTTAATTCATGGAAGCTGGTTAACGCAAATGCAGCTGGACATTCATTTACCTGTGGCCCTGATTGAGGCCATATTTAAATACATAGATGCAGCATTTACTAAATAAATACTATAATATAACTGATAATTACTGGGTTAGCAAAAAACAACAACAACAAAAAAACCCAAAACAACAACAACAACAAACACCTAACACTAACCAGACTACAATAGTAATTAAAGGAGAATTTTCCCCCCTCCAGAGTTATCACTGAGGCTCGGTGTCTGCACTATGAATCCACTGCTTCCGGAGGCTATTTTTCCCCTATTGTTGTTGTTGTTCCTGCTGTTGTTGGACAGGACAGAGAGAAATGGAGAGAGGAGGGGAAGACAGAGAGGGGGAGAGAAAGACAGACACCTGCAGACCTGCTTCACCACCTGTGAAGCGACCCCCCTGCAGGAGGGGAGCCGGGGGCTCAAACCAGGATCCTCCCGCTGGTCCTTGTGCTTTGCACTATGTGTGCTTAACCCACTGAGCTACCACCCAGCCCTCAGAGAAGTCTTTTTAAGGTTGCACATCTGGTTGAGTGTTCATGTTAACATGCACAAGGACCAGGGTTCAAGCCCCTGCTCCCCACCTGTAGGGGGAAATCCCTCTGAGTACAGGAGCAGATCTGCAGGTCTGCAGGTCTCTCCCCCCTCCCTCTCTCTCTGCCCTCTCCCTCTCTCTCTTTCCCTTTTCCTCTCTCTCTCTCTCTTTTTCCCTCTCTCTCTCTCTTTCTCTCTCTCTCTCCCTCTCTCTCTTTCTCTCTCTCTCTCTTTCTCTCTCTCTCTCCCTCTCTCTCTCCCTCTCTCTCTTTCTCTCTCTCTCTTTCTCTCTCTCTCTCTTTCTCTCTCTCTCTCTTTCTCTCTCTCTCTCCCTCTCTCTCTTTCTCTCTCTCTCTTTCTCTCTCTCTTTCTCTCCTCTCTCTTTCTCTCTCTTTCTCTTTCTCTCTCTCTCCCTCTCTCTCTCCCTCTCTCTCTTTCTCTCTCTCTCCCCCTCTCTCTCTTTCTCTTTCTCTCTCTCTCCCTCTCTCTCTCCCTCTCTCTTTCTCTCTCTCTCCCCCTCTCTCTCTTTCTCTTTCTCTTTCTCTTTCTCTCTCTCCCTCTCTCTCTCCCTCTCTCTCTCTCTCTCCCTCTCTCTCTTTCTCTCTCTCTCCCCCTCTCTCTCTTTCTCTCTCCCTCTCTCTCCCTCTCTCTTTACCTGACTTCTCAATTTCTCTCTATCAAATAAAATAGTTCAGTGTAAGAAAATAAATGGCAAAATGGCTATTGGACACAGTAGATTTGCTGGCACCAAGCCCTAGTGATAATCCTGGTGGAAATAATTTCTTAAAGGGAAAAAATGAGGGTTTTTAAATTTTTATTTTTGCCAAAACACATCATCTCACAAATTCAGAATTTCTTGGCTTCTCATTTCTCCTAAGCTGACTTTATCTCTTTTGCTCTGTGTGAAAAATATAGATTTTTTTCAGACCACTTATATACTCATCTCTCTTTCCTCATATATCTGTTTGTGGAAAACCACCAGCCACCTGGCAGTGTGATAAGAAATTCTGTGATTTAACAGCCAAAGGTTTGGGCCTCCGTTTGGGCACATGATGGATTTTGTGTCACAGGGCAAGTTATCTTACCTCCTGGAATATCTGTTTTTATACAGGTATGGCAGGGAATCGTGACATTACCATGACTTAATTTTTTCTGGCATGAACTTCTGCCAGCAGATATCCTAGGGCACATAATCTTCATACTGTCCTTCTAATTTAATTTCACTGAACATATCTACAAGGTTCATACGTTTACTAAGCAAGACCTCTCTCTTTCCCCCCTCCCTTTATTTTTTTATCTCCACCAGGGTTATAGCTGGGGCTCAATGCACTATATATCCACTGCTCCTGGTGGTCATTTTTTCTTTCATTTTTATTTAATTTTCTTATATATATATTAATATTTATTTATTTTCCCTTTTGTTGCCCTTTTTGTACTTATTATTGTCATTGTCGTTGTTGGATAGGACAGAGAGACATGGAGAGAGGAGGGGAAGACAGAGAGGGGGAGAGAAAGACAGACACCTGCAGACCTGCTTCACCGCCTGTGAAGTGACTCCCCTGCAGGTGGGGAGCCGGGGGCTCGAACCGGGATCCTTACGCCGGACCTTGTGCTTTGCGCCACCTGTGCTTAACCTGCTATGCTACCGCCCAACCCATTTTTTCTTTCTGTTTTTATTGGATAGGACAGAGAGAAATTGAGGACGGGGGGGGGGGGGGGGGGAGACAGACCGGGGGGGGGGGGGACCTGCAGCCCTGCTTCACTGCTTTTGAAGGGACCCTCTGCAGGTGGGGAGCAAGTCTCCACCTCCTCAGGCTATAGGTAGCACATCTCACCCACATCTCCTCACACCTCAGGCCTTCAGGCTGCCTCCTCCGCACCTCCACCTTCCTCAGGAACCTCAGCTCTGCTATCCAACAGGAAGGGTTTATGTATGACTCCTTTCTTTCTTTCTTTCTTTCTTTCTTTCTTTCTTTCTTTCTTTCTTTCTTCCTTCCTTCCTTCCTTCCTCCCTCCCTTCCCTTCCTTCCCTTCCCTTCCCTCCCTTCCCTTCCCTTCCCTTCCTTCCTTTTCTTTTTACAGGACAGAGAGAAATTGAGAGGGGACAAGGAGACAGAGAGGGAAAGAGAAAGAGGGACACCTGCAGACCTGCTTCACCTCTCCTGAAACGACCACCTCTCCGCAGGTGGGCTGCTTGTTTCTTTATAAAACTTGTAAATGATTCTGCCTCCATTGCCAGGAGAGTCCTGCACATTCTAAATTTTTCTTGCCAAATGGAAAGAAATGAGCTGTCCAGCCTTTTGCTTTCTTCCTGTGGTTTAACCTTGTTTTGGAATAAGACTTTCCAGGCTCTCCCAGCAAGACAGGGCCTGTAACCTCTCTTGCTACTTTCAGCAAAGCTTATCTTACAAATTCACTGAGCAGGTAGAAGACCGACTATCTCAAAGTGCTGTGTTCAGATCCATGTGGAACCAGGTCTGAGCAGTGCACCACAACCCATTTTTAAAATTATTATTACAATAATTTATTTGGAACCAGGAAACATCTAGAATTGCCAAAACCATCTTGAGGAAAAGAAACAGAAATGGAGGGATCACACTCCCAGATCTCAAACTATATTATAAAGCCATCATCATCAAAACAGCATGGTACTGGAATAAAAATAGGCTCACAGACCAGTGGAACAGAATTGAAATCCCAGAACTAAACCCCCACACCTATGGACATCTAATCTTTATAAGGGGGCACAAAGTATTAAATGGAGGAAGGAGGCTCTCTTAAATAAATGGTGCTGGGAAAACTGGGTTGAAACAAGCAGAAGAATGAAACTGAACCACCTTATCTCACCAGAAACAAAAATCAACACCAAATGGATCAAGGACCTGGATGTTAGACCAGAAACAATCAAATACTTAGAGGAAAACATTGGTGGAACACTTTCCCACCTAAACCTCAAGGACATCTTTGATGATACAAATCCAACTGCAAGAAAGACTAAAGCAGAAACAAACCAATGGGACTACATCAAATTGAAAAGTTTCTGCGCAGCCAAAGAAACCATCACACAAAAAAGAGAGCCCTCACAGAGTGGGAGAAGATCCTCAAATGTCATTTATTTATTTATTTATTTATTTATTTATTTATTTATTTTAAAAAGGAAACACTAACAAAACCATAGGATAAGAGGGGTACAACTCCACACAATTCCCACCACCAGAAAACTCTGTATCCCATTCTCTCCCCTGATAGCGTCCCTATTCTTTATCCCTCTGGGAGTATGGACCCAGGATCATTGTGGGATGCAGAAAGTGGAAGGTCTGGCTTCTGTAATTGCTTCCCCGCTGAACATGGGTGTTGACAGGTCGAAATACCACGTCAGCATGCTTCACTTCAGACTGTGTCCAGAGAGGTCAGTCATGGAATGTCAACACTTCAGTCTCATTACTCAAGTGAGAACTTTCCTTTCATAGGATTCTCTAATTCCATTCCAAGTGGTTCACCTCCTAACAAAGTCCCAAACCCTAAATATAGACCAAGCCCCATGAGATAGAGCATATGTTCACATGTATCCATAAATTAGGGCAAAATATATACCAGAAAGCAAAAGTGCACAATAGTCTGCAGTGAGTCAGTATAAAGTTCATGATGAAATAGTGTCTACTTAGACTTAGATACCCTCCTCACCTACCTCCTGTTACAGTTCCCTCAGTCACTCCAAAGCTAACCTTGTCAAAGTAAGGATTGTGAAAGCTGAATAAGGGAAAGAGACTGGCATACTTTAACAATGTCTCTTTAGTCACTATCAGGCCACCCCATTAGCTGGGGCCCTAGTCAGGGAGTCCTGAGATTCCCAAACAGACATGATGGGCCTAGAACTCAAATAAATCCCTCTCTCTATTGTTACTGGTCATCTTTATCAGGAACAACAAAACAGACCCCTTTGTGGACTCCTGTAGGACCTTGCCCTCAATGTGTATCAACAATGGTAGAGAATGTTCCATCCTCTGGAGGGAGGATGGACAACATAATCTATGCTACACCTGAGGAAGATGGGTCCTGAAATTGGGGCAGCTTGGAATGTTCCTACTCATGACCACAGAATGTGAGCTCAGATATACAGGGATGCAGACGTCACACAGGCTCCTCAGATGAATATGGGCCTCAGATCACATCAAATCGATGAGGTTTACAGTCAACAATATTTATACACCTTTCCCATATTTGGGAGCTACTCTCTTCCCTGATCCAGCTTTCTGGTCCTTTTTCCAGCCATGACATCATCTCCCCAGACAATAACTTGGATCCACCTGCATATCAGATTCCAGGCTCAGGGGAAGAAAGAAAGAAAAAAAAAACTAGTATAGCCATAGGCCCTTTGGAATATAACTAAAATATGCCTACTAGCTATCTACAAAAAAAAATTTTTTTTTTGTAAAGCTTGAATATCAACATTCAGTTCTGGCACTGATTTCACATCAGGGTGAGTGTGTACTCTCTGCACCATGGTTTTCCAGCCCTGTGACATCTCCACTGCAGGCTGAGAGGGACCCTGAACAGTTGGGCAGGACGCCAGCTCCCCCTGCTCCACTGCTTGACGTTGTGGTCTATTTACATAATCACTGTTTTACCTGAGACCCGCCCTGTCTGCAGTGCACTGGTTTAATCCCCACTGGTTCTCACTCTCTTTTCCCTCTTCTAGTCACACCCTGACACTTCCTTCTTGGGATGTACAAAAGAATCTTCTTTTCTGATTAAATACACATTGAATTGCCTTCTGGCTGGCTCCGAGAGTCCCAGAGCCTCTCTCCTGCGACGCTAGCCTAGCACAAGTTCCTGATCCCTCTCCCACGCAGCAGCCTAGGTTGGCTCCAGTCGAGTTCTCTCCAACCCAGAGAGCACTTGCTCAGGAAGAAGCACCCTCAGGTTATCCCGGCACTGAACCATCCCTGAACACCCAGCCATGGAGGCCTCATAATTAGTTTCCTAGTCTGTGGGCTCTAATTGGTGCAAACTTATCCACTGCGGGATTGTTCAGTCTGGATGTTCTCAGAAGCCTCGTTTCCATCCACTGGGGAGTCTAGGCTCACAGAAGATGACCTAATAAGAAATGAGCTCTCTGTGCACCAGTGGGACGGCAGCCTAGGACAGCAGCAGGACAGAGAGCCCGGCCCTAGTCAGCCCCATCTGCCCTTTGCCGTCTCCCCAGGAGCTGGGAGATACTGTCTCTCAGCTTCCAGATCATCTGTGACACTCACTGTGCCCATGGGTAATGAGCCCAGACCACATGATCAGGCACCAGGCTAGGTGCTGGGGACATGGCCAGGAAAGGAACAAGAAACAAGTCCTGCTCCTAGGGGCTTGCCACGATCAGAGCATAACTGAGCATCAAAGACAGATGAGCTGCTTCCCACAAGAAGACCCTCGTTTCACCTGCTCTATTCCTACCTTTGGCTTCCTGTTTATTAAACAATTTGTCCTGCTTTATATATTTTTTTTCTGCTTTATATCTTAATGCTCTTCAGCCACCAGGTTGCAGATGCTACCATGACACCATCCTGACTTCCCTGGGCAGATGATCTCACCCAGGTGTCTTGGAACCTCCCCTCCCCAGAGCCCTGCCCCACTAGGGACAGACAGAAACAGGCTGGGGGTGTTGGTCCACCTGCCAACACCCATGTCCAGCGGAGAAGCAATTACAGAATAAAGAACTCCCACCTTCTGCTCCCCATAAAGGTCTTTCGTCCAGACTCCCAGAGGGATAAAGAATAGGGAAGCTTCAAACGGTGGGGATGGGACACGGAACTCTGGTGGTAGGAACTGTGTGGAATTGTACGCCTGTTATCTTACAATCTTCTTAATCATTATTAAATAACTAATATATTTTTAAATAGAGTCATTGTTAAACTCAGCTGCATATGAATAGACACTGCTTTCTGGGGAGGACTCCTTATTGATTCATTTATTTATTTTAAAAAGGAAATATTAACAAAACTGTAGGATAGGAGGGGTACAACTCCACACAGTTCCCACCACCAGAACTCCATATCCCATCCCCTCCCCTGACAGCTTTCCTATTCTTTATCCCTCTAGGTGTGTGGACCCAAAGTCATTGTGGGATGCAGACGGTGGAGGGTCTGGCTTCTGTAATTGCTTCCCTGCTGAACATGGGTGTTGACTGGTCGGTCCACACTCCCAGCCTGTCTCTCTCTTTCCCTAGCAGGGTGGGGCTCTGGGGAAGAGGGGCTCGAGGACACACTGGTGGAGTCCTCTGTCCAGGGAAGTCTGGTCAGCATCATGCTGGCATCTGGAACCTGGTGGCTGAAAAGAGAGTTAACTTACAAAGCCAAACAAATTATTGAACAATTACGGACCTAAAGACTGGAATAGTGCAGATGAAGTGTTGGGTGGTACGCACTGCAGACTATTGTGTACTTTTGCTTTGAGGTATATATTTTGCCCTAGTTTATGGACATGTGTGAACAGATGCTCTATCTCAGGGGACCTGGACTATATCTAGGTTTGGGGACTTTGTTAGGAAGTGAACCACCTGAAATGGAATTAGAGAATACTATGAAAGGAAATTCTATGAAAGGAAAGGTCTCACCCAAGTGATGAAGCTGAAGGGTTGTCATTCCACACCTGAAGTCTCTGGACACAGTCTGAAGTGAAGCATGCTGAGGTGGTACTCGTTGCATTGATTAGGTTGTGATCGGCGGATGCAATATTATTTGATATAAATTGAGAGAAGCATGCAGAAAAGTGTGCCCCACCCTAAGGTTCCAGGAGGACTCCTTTTTATAGCTGAGGAAAGAGGAGGTAAAAGGCACAGGGAGCCTCTTACCACGGGCTGCACTGAAGGGGAGAAACGTGTCTGAAGCACACAGGGGAATTCATATTCAAGGGAGCACAGTCAACATAGATGAACAGACCAAAATGGCCCAGGAGAAACAGAGCAGCAGAGACAATTTATAAATCAGCAATAAAACAAAACAGCTTTAGCACTGAATAGCAAAAACAAAAATGCATGCAAATATATGATAATTTGGAGCATCAGCTCCTGGGCTGGGAAGCAGCAAGCACCACAGAAGCAGAGAGAGGAAGTGTTTGCCTGTGGATCAGACAGAAGGAGCACTGTCACTGGTAATTCTGAAAATCACTGGTTGTCAGCAAGGCCTAGACACCACTGAATCTCAGTGTCTCTCCTTTCTCTGGACTCTCATTCCCAGCCCCTCTACTAGGCAGGCAGAACTAAGATAGCCTTACAGTTTCCTTTTAAATCTGTTCTTACGAAGGAGACATCAGAATCCTGCTCAGCTCTAGCAGATGCTGGTACCAGGAGGTGAACTGGGGGTGTGAGCAAATGCACACCTTGTGTTCCACTACCCAGCCATCTCCCCACCCCACAAGATTAATGATGTGATGGAAAGCAAAAGGATATTTGAAAAAGTTTCTATGAAGCACATCCAAACTTTCCTTCCAATGTATTTCTATTTTTTTGTTATTTTTAATTAATTAGTTGTTGGTCTGCTTCTAAATTCTACTTCTAAAACCCCTTCTGTTTCACTGGTTTAATCCCCCCTGCTTAACCCTGTATTCTATTTACATAACCACTGTTAACTAAGCACCGGCCTGCCTCCAGGGCACTGGTTTAATCCTCACTGATTTAATCCTCACTGTTTTGCATGCTTTTTCCTTCTCCCCACCCCCTATCCTATGACACTTCCGCCTCAGGATCTATAAGGACAGGATTGTGATTAGAGATAGCTTAGATTGCGCTGCGTTCCACATGAATAAAGACTGAACTGCGTACCACTCAGCCATGATTCCCTGGTCATCTCTCTCTCCCGCCCGCTAGCCTGGCAATTACTTACTTACTTAATTAATTTGCCTCCAGGGTTATTGCTAGGGCTCAGTGCCTGTACTACAAATCCACTGCCTGTACTACAAATCCACTGCTCCTGGAGGCCATTTTTCCACTGTTATTACCTTGTTGTTGTCGTTATCATTATTGTTGTCATTGCTGCTATTGTTGGATAGGACAGAGAGAAATGGAGAGAGGAGAGGAAGACAGAGGGGGAGAGAAAGACAGACACCTACAGATCTGCTTCACTGCCTGTGAAGCGACTCCCCTGCAGGTGGAGAGCCAGGGGGCTCAAACCAGGATCCTTACACAGGTCTTTGTGCTTTGTGCCATGTGTCCTTAATCTGCTGTGCCACCGCCTGACCTCTTTTTTTGTTATTCTTATTTATTGGATAGAGACATCCAGATACTGAGAGAGAAGGGGGAGATAGAGAGGAAGAGAGACAGAGAGACACCTGAAGCCCGGCTTCACCCTTTGTGAAGCCTTCCCCCTGCAGGTGGGGACTGGGGACTTGAACTCAGGTCCTTCCTTGTGCACTGTAATGTGAGTGTTTAAGCAGATGTGCCACCGCCTGGCCCCTCCTGCAAATACTCTTGTTGATGCTATTAAAATCACAGAACCATGTCGCCACTCACAATGGTTTCTGATAACTGAATCATGTACCAGGCTTTCCTTTCTCTTTTTTTCATTGCATTGGCTAGGACAGAGAGAAACTGAGAGAGGAGGGGAAGACAGAGGTGGAAGACAGAAAGACTCCTGCAGACCTGCTTCACTGCTCTCTCACGAAGCTTTCTGCTTGCAGAAGGGGACGGGGTCTCAAACCCAGGTCCTTGTGCAGGGTCATAGGTGTGCTCAACTGATGCACCATCCCCCATGTTGGCCCCAGTTTGACACAAAGAAATCTCAGCGTGACTGAGGTCTGGCCACAATTTAAGAGACTTGGTTGAAACTGAATACATTTAGAAATTAAGTCAATTGACTTGAAGTCCATTTGTTGATAAGAAATAAGCAAGTGACCATAGTCCTGAGAGGGAGAATAAAATGCGAGATGAAACTTTGAAGTTAAACAAAAAAGACCCAGGGATTTCTGGAGACACCTGGGGAAGTAGCTGGTTCAAGAACAAATTGAAGAGGAATGTACTCTCTGAGACAATGGTGGGAAGTTGTCCTTGGAATTCTAGAAAACTGTCATCGGCCTTCCTCACACTACTAGGAGGGTGGAAGTCAAAGAGAAAGTTATTTAAGGAAAAGAGGGTTTATAAATACACATGGAAATACCTTATAATCCAAGAAGTCCCCTCCTAGGCATTTATTTATCCAGGAGAGATCATCGCACTAATTCAAAGGGATATCCGTGACCCCATGTCACAGCAGCATTGTTCAAAATAGCCAGGATACGGAGGCAACCAGAGTGCCCTTTGATAGATGCTGGGATGGATACTCAGTGGAGTATTATACGCAATCATAAAAAAGATGACAGTGCGTCCTTTGGGATAAAACGGATGGCACCGGAGAAGGTGATGCTCAGTGAGGCCAGTCCGGAGGTGAAGGACGGCAGGATGGCTCCACTCACATGCGGAATGTGGAGAATGAACACACAAACTTGAAACAAAGAAGCAGAAGCCAACCCGTATTTCGATTGTGGAAACTATAGTGTTTATCCGGGTGGAGGGGGGCGACGCAGATCTTGGTGCTGGGAAAGGTGTGGAATTATAATCCGATTAATTTATAATCTCATGAATCACTATTTTTGGGATACTTTTATATATTAGTGGATAGCAATAGAGAGGAGTTGAGAAGGGAAGGAGGGAGAGACAGAGAGACATCTGCGGTCCTGCTTCACTACTCGCAAAGTTTTCCCCCTGCAGGTGGGGACTGGGGGCTTGAACTCAGGTCCTTGAGCACTGTGATGTGTGCGCTTAACCAGGTGCATCACCACCTGGCCCCATGAATCACTATTCATGCAACATGTCGGGGGGAAGGGAGAATAGATTTAATGCTTCAAGTTCCCCAGCTGCCTGGACCATAGCTCCAAGTATAGATATCGTTTTAGCCTAGGAATTTAATGTTTCAGCTCTGTAAGATGATCAGATTCTGACACTGAGCCTAAATTGTTCAAGCAGCTTTAAAAGTATATCTCTCTATAAATTATTTATTTATTTATTTATTTATTTTTAAAGCAGTTTTTAATTTTTTTATTATCTTTATTTATTTATTGGCCAGAGACCAACAGAAATTGAGAGGGAAGGAGTGACAGAGAAGGAGAGAGACCCCTGCAGACCTGCTTCACCATTTGTGAAGCTTTCCCCCTGCAGGTGGGGACCAAGGGCTTGAACCCAGGTCCCTGAGCACTATAACACATGTGTTCAACCAGGTGCACCACCCCCCGGTCCCCATAAAGTTTTTAAATGTCTAAATTATCTACCACCTTAGGCCTGATAGATCAAAACAATTCCGTCCTGTCAGTATCTAAGATACGGTGACTACCTGATTCCCCTACAGGGCACAACGCACATTGAGGTCAAGAAAAAGAAGAACACGTGTTTCCAGCTGGGACAAAACAAATGTAACAGGGGTGAAGAAGCACAGGTGGGTCACAGTGAAACTCAATGCAGGTGGGCCAGAGAACCTCACGCCAACACTCAGCCTCACCTCGGTTCCTGGTTTACAGGAACTAGCTGCATGCAGCACGTCCTCCTCCCCTCAAACTTCTAATGCTAATGACCTTTGGCAGTAAGTCACAGGCTTAATGGACACAGGAAAGTTATGATTGCTTTATTCACTGAGTCTTTTAAAATGAAACGGGAGGGCACCTCTCCTCCCTACAAGGCAGCCCACTGTACCTGGTTCAAGCCCCATGCTCCCCACCTGCTGGAGAGTCCCTTCACAGGTGATAAGGCAGCTCTGCAGGTATCTCTTTCTCTCCCCCTCTCTGTCTTCCCCTCCTCTCTCCATTTCTCTCTGTCCTATCCAACAATGACAACATCAATAACAACAACAATAATTACTACAACAACAATAAAAAACAAGGGGAAATAAATAAAATTTTTAAAAATAAATTAAATAAAGGGGGGGGGGTCTGAAAGGCAGTCTTGTTTTCACCAGACCTCTCCGGCTACAAGAAGCAGAGCTCTCTGGAGAGACAAGAGACAAACCATCTCAAAGAGAAAGATGCAATGTGCATGTTTAAAGACTCAGTTTCAGGGAGTCGAGCGGTAGCGCAGAGGGTTAAGCGCACATGTCATGAAGCACAAGGACCCGCATAAGGATTCGGGTTCGAGCCCCCGGGCTCCCCACCTGCAGGGGAGTCACTTCACGGGCGGTGAAGCAGGTCTGCAGGTGTCTGTCTTTCTCTCCCCTCTCTGTCTTCCCCTCCTCTCTCCATTTCTCTCTGTCCTATCCAACAATGATGACATCAATAACAACTATAACTACAACAATAAAACAACAAGGAGCAACAAAAGGGAAAGTAAATAAATAAATATAAAAAATAAAATAATTAAATTTAAGAAAAGAAGCAGGCAGTCCACTGCCCAGAGACACTGATGGGGATCACCTGAGAATTTTCACTTGGATATTCATTGTGTTTAGAAGCTGATGCTTATTTTTATTCATATTAAGGCCCTGCCTTCACTTTTCTTAATTGATTTAATAATGACTGACAAGACCATAGGATAAGAGGGGCACAATTTCACACAGTTCCCACCACCAGAGTTCCCTGTCCCATCCTCTCCACTGGAAGCTTCCTATTCTTTATCCCTCTGGATGGACCAAAGATCTTTATGGGGAGCAGAAGGTGGAAGATCTGGCTTCTGTTATTGCTTCTCCATAAAAATAGACGGCTTCTCAGCATGACCGGTTTGATTCAGGCATAGATTTTGAGGCCTGCGTTCACATAGAGTGAAGTCATATTAAATGCACAATCATCCTTAGTCAAGGGCCCAGCTGGGATGCAGACAAGGCTCCTCGATTTCACCAAGAAAGAACGTGCAGGTGTTAGCAGAGGCAAGACTTCACAGACACAAGCAAGGCCCACACCCCAGCGGCATCCCATAAAGATACAGGAACTCTCTTGAAGGCTGAAAAACACTGCAAAACCCCAAGGCAGCGCTGGACCAAATCTGATAAGGGTCTGAAGTGTACAGACATTTCCAAGAAACATACATTCCCAAGATATTCTCAATATGCATCCTAGAGACAGGATCTAATTAAAAAACTAAACAAAACTCTGTAGATTAATAAGGACACACACAGTGACCTTGCAGTCTACTTAGAGTAAGGCAACAAGGTGTCATGATGACACCTGGACTGTCACCTGGCACTCACTGAGTGACCTACCTGCAACTTGTCTGACATATTTGTTTTTTTATACTAAAATATCATATAAAATAGTTTGTATTGTCACCAGGGTTATCACTGGGGCTCCATAAATGCGTGAGAGAGAAAGAGAGAGAAAGAGGAAGAAAGAGAGAGAAAAAGAGAGAGAGAGGAAGAGAAAGAGAGGAAGAAAGAGAAAAGGAGAGAGGAAGACAGAGAGAGAAAGAGACAGAGAGGGAGACAGAGAGAGAGAGGGAGAGAGAGAGAGAGAGGGAGAGAGAGAAAGACATGGAGAAAAAGAGAGAGATAGAGAGAGAGAGACAGAGGAAGAGAGAAAAAGAGAGAGAAAGGGAGACAGCCCTGCAGCCTTGCCTCCTCACTCCTGTATCTCTCCCCTCACTCCTGTAGCTCCCCCCTCACTCCTGTAGCTCCCCCTCACTCCTGTAGCTCTCCCCTCACTCCTGTAGCTCTCCCCTCACTCCTGTAGCTCTCCCCTCACTCCTGTAGCTCCCCCCTCACTCCTGTAGCTCCCCCTCACTCCTGTAGCTCTCCCCTCACTCCTGTAGCTCTCCCCTCACTCCTGTAGCGCTCCTCCTCACTCCTGGAGCTCCCCCTCACTCCTGTAGCTCTCCCCTCACTCCTGTAGCTCCCCCCTCACTCCTGTAGCTCTCCCCTCACTCCTGTAGCTCTCCCCTCACTCCTGTAGCTCCCCCCTCACTCCTGTAGCTCTCCCCTCACTCCTGTAGCTCTCCCCTCACTCCTGTAGCTCCCCCTCACTCCTGTAGCTCTCCCCTCACTCCTGTAGCTCCCCCCTCACTCCTGTAGCTCCCCCTCACTCCTGTAGCTCTCCGCTCACACCTGTAGCTCTCCCCTCACTCCTCTAGCTCTCCCCTCACTCCTGTAGCTCCCCCTCACTCCTGTAGCTCCCCCTCACTCCTGTAGCTCTGCCCTCACTCCTGTAGCTCTGCCATCACTCCTGGACCTCTACCCTCACTCCTGTAGCTCTCCCCTCACTCCTGTAGCTCTGCCCTCACTCCTGTAGCTCTGCCCTCACTCCTGTAGCTCTCCCCTCCCTCCTGTAACTCTCCCCTCACTCCTGTAGCTCTCCCCTCACTCCTGTAGATCTCCCCTCACTCCTGTAGCTCTCAGCTCACTCCTGTAGCTCTGCCCTCACTCCTGTAACTCTCCCCTCACTCCTGTATCTCTCCCCTCACTCCTGTAGCTCCCCCCTCACTCCTGTCGTTCTCCCCTCACTCCTGTAGCTCCCCCCTCACTCCTGTAGCTCCCCCTCACTCCTGTAGCTCCCCCCTCACTCCTGAAGCTCCCCCTCACTCCTGTAGCTCCCCCCTCACTCCTGTAGCTCTCCCCTCACACCTGTAGCTCCCAGGAACTCTTGTAGCTCTCCCCTCACTTCTGTAGCTCCCTCTCACTCCTGTAGCTGTCCCCTCACTCCTACAGCTCTCCCCTCACTCCTGTAGCTCTCCCCTCACTCCAGTAGCTCCCCCTCACTCCGGAGCTCTCCCCTCGCTCCTGTATCTCTCCCCTCACTCCTGTAGCTCTCCCCTCACTCCTGTAGCTCTCCGCTCACACCTGTAGCTCTCCCCTCACTCCTCTAGCTCTCCCCTCACTCCTGTAGCTCCCCCTCACTCCTGTAGCTCCCCCTCACTCCTGTAGCTCTGCCCTCACTCCTGTAGCGCTCCTCCTCACTCCTGGAGCTCCCCCTCACTCCTGTAGCTCTCCCCTCACTCCTGTAGCTCCCCCCTCACTCCTGTAGCTCTCCCCTCACTCCTGTAGCTCTCCCCTCACTCCTGTAGCTCCCCCCTCACTCCTGTAGCTCTCCCCTCACTCCTGTAGCTCTCCCCTCACTCCTGTAGCTCCCCCTCACTCCTGTAGCTCTCCCCTCACTCCTGTAGCTCCCCCCTCACTCCTGTAGCTCCCCCTCACTCCTGTAGCTCTCCGCTCACACCTGTAGCTCTCCCCTCACTCCTCTAGCTCTCCCCTCACTCCTGTAGCTCCCCCTCACTCCTGTAGCTCCCCCTCACTCCTGTAGCTCTGCCCTCACTCCTGTAGCTCTGCCATCACTACTGGACCTCTACCCTCACTCCTGTAGCTCTCCCCTCACTCCTGTAGCTCTGCCCTCACTCCTGTAGCTCTGCCCTCACTCCTGTAGCTCTCCCCTCCCTCCTGTAACTCTCCCCTCACTCCTGTAGCTCTCCCCTCACTCCTGTAGATCTCCCCTCACTCCTGTAGCTCTCAGCTCACTCCTGTAGCTCTGCCCTCACTCCTGTAACTCTCCCCTCACTCCTGTATCTCTCCCCTCACTCCTGTAGCTCCCCCCTCACTCCTGTCGTTCTCCCCTCACTCCTGTAGCTCCCCCCTCACTCCTGTAGCTCCCCCTCACTCCTGTAGCTCCCCCCTCACTCCTGAAGCTCCCCCTCACTCCTGTAGCTCCCCCCTCACTCCTGTAGCTCTCCCCTCACACCTGTAGCTCCCAGGAACTCTTGTAGCTCTCCCCTCACTTCTGTAGCTCCCTCTCACTCCTGTAGCTGTCCCCTCACTCCTACAGCTCTCCCCTCACTCCTGTAGCTCTCCCCTCACTCCTGTAGCTCTCCCCTCACTCCAGTAGCTCCCCCTCACTCCGGAGCTCTCCCCTCGCTCCTGTATCTCTCCCCTCACTCCTGTAGCTCTCCCCTCACTCCTGTAGCTCCCCCCTCACTCCTGTAGCTCTCCCCTCACACCTGTAGCTCCCCCTCACTCCTTTAGCTTTCCCAGCACTCTTGTAGCTCTCCACTCACTCCTGTAGCTGTCCCCTCACTCCTGTATCTCTCCCCTCACTCCTGTAGCTCCACCCTCACTCCTGTAGCTCTGCCCTCACTCCTGAAGCTCTCTCCTCACTCCTGTAGCTCTGCCCTCACTCCTGTAGCTCTGCCCTCACTCCTGTAGCTCTCTCCTCACTCCTGTAGCTCCCCCCCTCACTCCAGTAGCTCTACCCTCACTCCTGTAGCTCCCCCCTCCCTCCTGTAGCTCTCTCCTCACCCCTGTATCTCTCCCCTCACTCCTGTAGCTCTCCCCTCACTCCAGTAGCTCTGCCTACACTCCTGTAGCACTCCCCTCACTCCTGTAGCTCTGTCTTCACTCCTGTAGCTCTCCCCTCACTCCTGTAATTCTTGCCTCTAGCCTGAAGCTCCCCGGAACTCTTGTAGCTCTCCCCTCACTCCTGCAGTTCTGTCCTCAATCCTGTAGTTCTCCCCTCACTCCTGTAGCTCCCCCTCACTCCTGTAAGTCCCCCCTCACTCCTGTAGCTCTCCCCTCACTCCTGTAGCTCCCCCTCACTCCTGTACCTTCACCCCCACTCCTGTAGCTCTCCCCTCACTCCTGTAGCTCCCCCTCACTCCTGTAGCTCCACCCTAACTCCTGTAGCTCTTCCCTCACTCCTGTAGCTCTCCGCTCACTCTTGTAGCTTTACCTCACTCCTGTAGCTCCCTGTCACACCTATAGCTCCCCCTTACTCCTGTAGCTCTCCCCTCACTCCTGTAGCTCCCCCTCACTCCTGTAGCTCCCCCTCACTCCAGTAGCTCTGCCCTCACTCATGTAGCTCTCCCCTCACTCCTGTAGCTCCCCCTCACTCCAGTAGCTCTGCCCTCACTCATGTAGCTCCGCCCTCTCTCCTGTAGCTCCCCCCTCACTCCTGTAGCTCTCCCCTAACCCCTGTAGCTCTCCCCTCACTCCTGTAGCTCTATCCTCACTCCTGTAGCTCTCCCCACACTCCTGTAGCTCTCCCCTCACTCCTGTACCTTTCCCCTCACTCCTGTAGCTCCCCCTCACTCCTGTAGCTCCCAATCACTCCTGTAGCTCCCCCCTCACTCCTGTAGCTCCCCCTCACACCTGTAGCTTCCCCTCACTCCTGTAGCTCTCCCCTCACTCCTGTAGCTCTTCCCTCACTCCTGTAGCTCTCCCCTCACTCCTGTAGCTCTCCCCTCACTCCTGTAGCTCTCCCCTCACTCCTGTAGCTCCCCCTCACTCCTGTAGCTCTCCCCTCACTCCTGTAGCTCCCCCTCACTCCTGTAGCTCCCCCTCACTCCTGTAGCTCTCCCCTCACTCCTGTAGCTCTCCCCTCACTCCTGTAGCTCTCCCCTCACTCCTGTAGCTCTCCCCTCACTCCTGTAGCTCTCCCCTCACTCCTGTAGCTCTCCCCTCACTCCTGTAGCTCTCCCCTCACTCCTGTAGCTCCCCCTCACTCCTGTAGCTCTCCCCTCACTCCTGTAGCTCTGCCCTCACTCCAGTAGCTCTCCCCTCACTCCTGTAGCTCCCCCTCACTCCAGTAGCTCCCCCCTCACTCCTGTAGCTCTCCCCTCACTCCTAGCTCCCCCTCACTCCTGTAGCTCTCCCCTCACTCCTGTAGCTCCCCCTCACTCCTGTAGCTCTGCCCTCACGCCTGTAGCTCCCCCTCACTCCTGTAGCTCTCCCCTCACTCCTGTAGCTCTCCCCTCATTGCTGTAGCTCTGCCCTCACTCCTGTACCTCTCCCCTCACTCCTGTAACTCTCCCCTCACTCCTGTAGCTCTCCCCTCACTCCTCTAGCCCTCCCCTCACTCCTGTAGCTCTCAGCTCACCCCTGTAGATCTACCCTCACTCCTGTAGCTCTCCCCTCACTCCTGAAACTCTGGTAGCTCTCCCCTCACTCCTGTATGTCTCTCCTCACTCCTGTAGCTCTGCCCTCACTCCTGTAGCTCTGCCCTCACTCCTGTAGCACTGCGCTCACTCCTGTAGCTCTCCCCTCACTCTTGTAGCTCTGCCCTCACTCCTGTAGCTCCCCCTCACTCCTGTATCTCTCCCCTCACTCCTGTAGCTCCCCCCTCACTCCTGTCGTTCTCCCCTCACTCCTGTAGCTCCCCCCTCACTCCTGTAGCTCCCCCTCACTACTGTAGCTCCCCCCTCACTCCTGAAGCTCCCCCTCACTCCTGTAGCTCCCCCCTCACTCCTGTAGCTCTCCCCTCACACCTGTAGCTCCCAGGAACTCTTGTAGCTCTCCCCTCACTTCTGTAGCTCCCTCTCACTCCTGTAGCTGTCCCCTCACTCTTACAGCTCTCCCCTCACTCCTGTAGCTCTCCACTCACACCTGTAGCTCTCCCCTCACTCCAGTAGCTCTCCCCTGGCTCCTGTATCTCTCCCCTCACTCCTGTAGCTCTCCCCTCACTCCTGTAGCTCCCCCCTCACTCCTGTAGCTCTCCCCTCACACCTGTAGCTCCCCCTCACTCCTTTAGCTTTCCGGCACTCTTGTAGCTCTCCACTCACTCCTGTAGCTCTCCCCTCACTCCTGTATCTCTACCTCACTACTGTAGCTCTCCCCTCACTAATGTAGCTCCTCCCTCACTCCTGTAGCTCCACCTCACTCCTGTAGCCCTGCCCTCACTCCTGTAGCTCTGCCCTCACTCCTATAGCACTGCCCTCACTCCTGCAGCTCCCCCCTCACTCCTGTAGCTCTGCCCTCACTCCTGTAGCACAGCCCTCACTCCTGTAGCTCTCCCCTCACTCTTGTAGCTCTGCCCTCACTCCTGTAACTCCCCCTCACTCCTGTATCTCTCCCCTCACTCCTGTAGCTCCCCCCTCACTCCTGTAGCTCCCCCTAACTCCAGTAGCTCTGCCCTCACTCATGTAGCTCCGCCCTCTCTCCTGTAGCTCCCCCCTCACTCCTGTAGCTCTCCCCTAACCCCTGTAGCTCTCCCCTCACTCCTGTAGCTCTCCCCTCACTCCTGTACCTCTCCCCTCACTCCTGTAGCTCTCCCCACACTCCTGTAGCTCTCCCCTCACTCCTGTACCTCTCCCCTCACTCCTGTAGCTCCCCCTCACTCCTGTAGCTCCCAATCACTCCTGTAGCTCCCCCCTCACTCCTGTAGCTCCCCCTCACACCTGTAGCTCCCCCTCACTCCTGTAGCTCTCCCCTCACTCCTGTAGCTCTGCCCTCACTCCTGTAGCTCTCCCCTCACTCCTGTAGCTCTGCCCTCAGTCCTGTAGCTCTCCCCTCAAGCCTGAAGCTCTCTCCTCACTCCTGTAGCTCTGCCCTCACTCCTGTAGCTCTCTCCTCACTCCTGTAGCTCCCCCCCTCACTCCAGTAGCTCTCCCCTCACTCCTGTAGCTCTCCCCTCACTCCAGTAGCACTGCCTACACTCCTGTAGCACTCCCCTCACTCCTGTAGCTCTGTCTTCACTCCTGTAGCTCTCCCCTCACTCCTGTAACTCTCCCCTCTAGCCTGAAGCTCCCTGGAACTCTTATAGCTCTCCCCTCACTCCTGCAGTTCTGCCCTCAATCCTGTAGTTCTCCCCTAACTCCTGTAGCTCCCCCTCACTCCTGTAAGTCCCCCCTCACTCATGTAGCTCCGCCCTCTCTCCTGTAGCTCCCCCCTCACTCCTGTAGCTCTCCCCTAACCCCTGTAGCTCTCCCCTCACTCCTGTAGCTCTATCCTCACTCCTGTAGCTCTCCCCACACTCCTGTAGCTCTCCCCTCACTCCTGTACCTCTCCCCTCACTCCTGTAGCTCCCCCTCACTCCTGTAGCTCCCAATCACTCCTGTAGCTCCCCCCTCACTCCTGTAGCTCCCCCTCACACCTGTAGCTTCCCCTCACTCCTGTAGCTCTCCCCTCACTCCTGTAGCTCTTCCCTCACTCCTGTAGCTCTCCCCTCACTCCTGTAGCTCTCCCCTCACTCCTGTAGCTCTCCCCTCACTCCTGTAGCTCCCCCTCACTCCTGTAGCTCTCCCCTCACTCCTGTAGCTCCCCCTCACTCCTGTAGCTCCCCCTCACTCCTGTAGCTCTCCCCTCACTCCTGTAGCTCTCCCCTCACTCCTGTAGCTCTCCCCTCACTCCTGTAGCTCTCCCCTCACTCCTGTAGCTCTCCCCTCACTCCTGTAGCTCTCCCCTCACTCCTGTAGCTCTCCCCTCACTCCTGTAGCTCCCCCTCACTCCTGTAGCTCTCCCCTCACTCCTGTAGCTCTGCCCTCACTCCAGTAGCTCTCCCCTCACTCCTGTAGCTCCCCCTCACTCCAGTAGCTCCCCCCTCACTCCTGTAGCTCTCCCCTCACTCCTAGCTCCCCCTCACTCCTGTAGCTCTCCCCTCACTCCTGTAGCTCCCCCTCACTCCTGTAGCTCTGCCCTCACGCCTGTAGCTCCCCCTCACTCCTGTAGCTCTCCCCTCACTCCTGTAGCTCTCCCCTCATTGCTGTAGCTCTGCCCTCACTCCTGTACCTCTCCCCTCACTCCTGTAACTCTCCCCTCACTCCTGTAGCTCTCCCCTCACTCCTCTAGCCCTCCCCTCACTCCTGTAGCTCTCAGCTCACCCCTGTAGATCTACCCTCACTCCTGTAGCTCTCCCCTCACTCCTGAAACTCTGGTAGCTCTCCCCTCACTCCTGTATGTCTCTCCTCACTCCTGTAGCTCTGCCCTCACTCCTGTAGCTCTGCCCTCACTCCTGTAGCACTGCGCTCACTCCTGTAGCTCTCCCCTCACTCTTGTAGCTCTGCCCTCACTCCTGTAGCTCCCCCTCACTCCTGTATCTCTCCCCTCACTCCTGTAGCTCCCCCCTCACTCCTGTCGTTCTCCCCTCACTCCTGTAGCTCCCCCCTCACTCCTGTAGCTCCCCCTCACTACTGTAGCTCCCCCCTCACTCCTGAAGCTCCCCCTCACTCCTGTAGCTCCCCCCTCACTCCTGTAGCTCTCCCCTCACACCTGTAGCTCCCAGGAACTCTTGTAGCTCTCCCCTCACTTCTGTAGCTCCCTCTCACTCCTGTAGCTGTCCCCTCACTCTTACAGCTCTCCCCTCACTCCTGTAGCTCTCCACTCACACCTGTAGCTCTCCCCTCACTCCAGTAGCTCTCCCCTGGCTCCTGTATCTCTCCCCTCACTCCTGTAGCTCTCCCCTCACTCCTGTAGCTCCCCCCTCACTCCTGTAGCTCTCCCCTCACACCTGTAGCTCCCCCTCACTCCTTTAGCTTTCCGGCACTCTTGTAGCTCTCCACTCACTCCTGTAGCTCTCCCCTCACTCCTGTATCTCTACCTCACTCCTGTAGCTCTCCCCTCACTAATGTAGCTCCTCCCTCACTCCTGTAGCTCCACCTCACTCCTGTAGCCCTGCCCTCACTCCTGTAGCTCTGCCCTCACTCCTATAGCTCCCCCCTCACTCCTGTAGCTCTGCCCTCACTCCTGTAGCACAGCCCTCACTCCTGTAGCTCTCCCCTCACTCTTGTAGCTCTGCCCTCACTCCTGTAACTCCCCCTCACTCCTGTATCTCTCCCCTCACTCCTGTAGCTCCCCCCTCACTCCTGTAGCTCCCCCTCACTCCAGTAGCTCTGCCCTCACTCATGTAGCTCCGCCCTCTCTCCTGTAGCTCCCCCCTCACTCCTGTAGCTCTCCCCTAACCCCTGTAGCTCTCCCCTCACTCCTGTAGCTCTCCCCTCACTCCTGTACCTCTCCCCTCACTCCTGTAGCTCTCCCCACACTCCTGTAGCTCTCCCCTCACTCCTGTACCTCTCCCCTCACTCCTGTAGCTCCCCCTCACTCCTGTAGCTCCCAATCACTCCTGTAGCTCCCCCCTCACTCCTGTAGCTCCCCCTCACACCTGTAGCTCCCCCTCACTCCTGTAGCTCTCCCCTCACTCCTGTAGCTCTGCCCTCACTCCTGTAGCTCTCCCCTCACTCCTGTAGCTCTGCCCTCAGTCCTGTAGCTCTCCCCTCAAGCCTGAAGCTCTCTCCTCACTCCTGTAGCTCTGCCCTCACTCCTGTAGCTCTCTCCTCACTCCTGTAGCTCCCCCCCTCACTCCAGTAGCTCTCCCCTCACTCCTGTAGCTCTCCCCTCACTCCAGTAGCTCTGCCTACACTCCTGTAGCACTCCCCTCACTCCTGTAGCTCTGTCTTCACTCCTGTAGCTCTCCCCTCACTCCTGTAACTCTCCCCTCTAGCCTGAAGCTCCCTGGAACTCTTATAGCTCTCCCCTCACTCCTGCAGTTCTGCCCTCAATCCTGTAGTTCTCCCCTAACTCCTGTAGCTCCCCCTCACTCCTGTAAGTCCCCCCTCACTCCTGTAGCTCTCCCCTCACTCCTGTAGCTCCCCCTCACTCCTGTAGCTTCACCCCCACTCCTGTAGCTCTCCCCTCACTCCTGTAGCTCCCCCTCACTCCTGTAGCTCCACCCTCACTCCTGTAGCTCTCCCCTCACTCCTGTAGCTCTCCACTCACTCTTGTAGCTTTACCTCACTCCTGTAGCTCCCTGTCACACCTGTAGCTCCCCCTTACTCCTGTAGCTCTCCCCTCACTCCTGTAGCTCACCCTCACTCCTGTAGCCCCACCTCACTCCTGTAGCTCTCCCTTCACTCCTGTAGCTCCCCCTCACTCCTGTAGCTTCACCCCCACTCCTGTAGCTCTCCCCTCACTCCTGTAGCTCCCCCTCACTCCAGTAGCTCTGCCCTCACTCATGTAGCTCTCCCCTCACTCCTGTAGCTCCCCCTCACTCCAGTAGCTCTGCCCTCACTCATGTAGCTCCGCCCTCTCTCCTGTAGCTCCCCCCTCACTCCTGTAGCTCTCCCCTAACCCCTGTAGCTCTCCCCTCACTCCTGTAGCTCTCTCCTCACTCCTGTAGCTCTCCCCACACTCCTGTAGCTCTCCCCTCACTCCTGTACCTCTCCCCTCACTCCTGTAGCTCCCCCTCACTCCTGTAGCTCCCAATCACTCCTGTAGCTCCCCCCTCACTCCTGTAGCTCCCCTTCACACTTGTAGCTCCCCCTCACTCCTGTAGCTCTCCCCTCACTCCTGTAGCTCTCCCCTCACTCCTGTAGCTCTGCCCTCACTCCTGTAGCTCTCTCCTCACTCCTGTAATTCTCCACTCACTCCTGTAGCTCTTCCCTCACTCCTGTAGCTCTCCCCTCACTCCTGTAGCTCCTCCTCACTCCTGTAGCTCTGCCCTCACTCCTGTAGCTCTGCCCTCACTCCTGTAGCTCTCCCCTCACTCCTGTATCTCCCCCTCACTCCTGTAGCTCCTCCTCACTCCTGTAGCTCCCCCTCACTCCTGTAGCTCTCCCCTCACTCCTGTAGCTCTCCCCTCACTCCTGTAGCTCTCCCCTCACTCCTGTAGCTCCCCCTCACTCCTGTAGCTCTCCCCTCACTCCTGTAGCTCTCCCCTCACTCCTGTAGCTCTCCCCTCACTCCTGTAGCTCCCCCTCACTCCTGTAGCTCCCCCTCACTCCTGTAGCTCTCCCCTCACTCCTGTAGCTCTCCCCTCACTCCTGTAGCTCTCCCCTCACTCCTGTAGCTCCCCCTTACTCCTGTAGCTCTCCCCTCACTCCTGTAGCTCTGCCCTCACTCCAGTAGCTCTCCCCTCACTCCTGTAGCTCCCCCCTCACTCCTGTAGCTCCCCCTCACTCCAGTAGCTCCCCTCTCACTCCTGTAGCTCTCCCCTCACTCCTAGCTCCCCCTCACTCCTGTAGCTCTCCCCTCACTGCTGTAGCTCTGCTCTCACTCCTGTACCTCTCCCCTCACTCCTGTAGCTCTCCCCTCACTCCTGTAACTCTCCCCTCACTCCTGTAGCTCTCACCTCACTCCTCTAGCCCTCCCCTCACTCCTGTAGCTCTCAGCTCACCCCTGTAGATCTACCCACACTCCTGTAGCTCTCCCCTCACTCCTGAAGCTCCCCTGAACTCTGGTAGCTCTCCCCTCACTCCTGTATGTCTCCCCTCACTCCTGTAGCTCCTCCTCACTCCTGTAGCTCTGCCCTCACTCCTGTAGCTCTGCCCTCACTCCTGAAGCTCCCCGGAACTCTGGTAGCTCTCCCCTCACTCATGTATCTCTCCCCTCACTCCTGTAGCTCCCCCTCACTCCTGTAGCTCCCCCTCACTCCTGTAGCTCTCCCCTCACTCCAGTAGCTCTATCCTCACTACTGTAGCTCCCCCTCACTCCTGTAGCTCTCCCCTCACTCCTGTAGCTCTCCCCTCACTCCTGTAGATCTCCCCTCACTCCTGTAGCTCCGCCTCACTCCTATAGCTCTCCCCTCACACCTGTAGCTCCCCCCTCACTCCTGTAGCTCCCCCTCACACCTGTAGCTCCCCCCTCACTCCTGTAGCTCTGCCCTCACTCCTGTAGCTCTGCCCTCACTCCTGTAGCTCCCCCCTCACTCCTGTACCTCCCCCCTCACTCCTGTAGCTCGCCCCTCACTCCTGTAGCTCTCCCCTCACTCCTGTAGCTCCCCCTCACTCCTGTAGCTCTCCCCTCACTCCTGTAGCTCCGCCCTCACTCCTGTAGCTCTGCCCTCACTCCTGTAGCTCCACCTCACTCCTGTAGCTCTCCCCTCACTCCTGTAGCTCTCCCCTCACTCCTGTAGCTCTGCCCTCACTCCTGTAGCTCCCCCCTCACTCCTGTAGCTCTCCCCTCACTCCTGTAGCTCTCAGCTCACTCTTGTAGCTTTACCTCACTCCTGTAGCTCCCTGTCACACCTGTAGCTCCCCCTTACTCCTGTAGCTCTCCCCTCACTCCTGTAGCTCCCCCTCACTCCTGTAGCCCCACCTCACTCCTGTAGCTCTCCCCTCACTCCTGTAGCTCCCCCTCACTCCAGTAGCTCTGCCCTCACTCATGTAGCTCTCCCCTCACTCCTGTAGCTCCCCCTCACTCCAGTAGCTCTGCCCTCACTCATGTAGCTCTGCCCTCTCTGCTATAGCTCCCCCCTCACTCCTGTAGCTCTCTCCTCACTCCTGTAGCTCTCCCCACACTCCTGTAGCTCTCCCCTCACTCCTGTACCTCTCCCCTCACTCCTGTAGCTCTCTCCTCACTCCTGTAGCTCTCCCCACACTCCTGTAGCTCTCCCCTCACTCCTGTACCTCTCCCCTCACTCCTGTAGCTCCCCCTCACTCCTGTAGCTCCCAATCACTCCTGTAGCTCCCCCCTCACTCCTGTAGCTCCCCCTCACACCTGTAGCTCCCCCTCACTCCTGTAGCTCTCCCCTCACTCCTGTAGCTCTCTCCTCACTCCTGTAATTCTCCACTCACTCCTGTAGCTCTTCCCTCACTCCTGTAGCTCTCCCCTCACTCCTGTAGCTCCTCCTCACTCCTGTAGCTCTGCCCTCACTCCTGTAGCTCCGCCTCACTCCTGTAGCTCTGCCCTCTCTCATTTAGCTCCACCTCACTCCTATAGCTCTGCCCTCACTCCTGTAGCTCTGCCCTCAATCCTGTAGCTCTCCCCTCACTCCTGTAGCTCCAGCTCACTCCTGTAGCTCTCCCCTCACTCCTGTAGCTTTCCCCTCACTCCTGTAGCTCCCCCTCACTCCTGTAGCTCTCCCCTCCCTCCTGTAGCTCTCCCCTCACTCCTGTAGCTCTCTCCTCACTCCTGTAGCTCTCCCCTCACTCCTGTAGCTC
The DNA here is from genome assembly GCF_950295315.1 of Erinaceus europaeus. Taxonomy (NCBI): domain Eukaryota; kingdom Metazoa; phylum Chordata; class Mammalia; order Eulipotyphla; family Erinaceidae; genus Erinaceus; species Erinaceus europaeus. The sequence continues at coordinate 130,841,228 of NC_080168.1, read as the reverse complement.
CCCCCACACCCCTGTATCTCTCCCCTCTCTCCTGTATCCCTCCCCTCCCTCCTGTAGCTCTTCCTCACACCTGTAGCCTGCCCTCACTCCTGTAGCTCCCCCTCACTCCTGTAGCTCCCCCACACTCTTGTAGCTCTCTCCTCACTCCTATAGCTCTGCCCTCACTCCTGTAGCTCCCCCTCACTCCAGTAGCTCTCCCCTCACTCCTGTAGCTCTCCCCTCACTCCTGTAGCTCTCCCCTCACTCCTGTAGCTCTGCCCTCACTCCTGTAGCTCTCCCCTCACTCCTGTAGCTCCCCCTCACTCCTGTAGCTCCCCCCTCACTCCTGTAGCTCCTGCTCACTCCTGTAGCTCTGCCCTCACTCCTGTAGTTCTCCCCTCACTTCTGTAGCTCCCCCCTCACTCCTGTAGCTCCCACTCACTCCTGTAGCTCCTGCCTCACTCCTGTAGCTCCCCCTCACTCCTGTAGCTCCCCCTCACTCCTGTAGCTCCCCCTCACTCCTGTAGCTCCCCCTCACTCCTGTAGCTCTCCCCCCACTCCTGTAGCTGCCCCTCACTCCTGTAGCTCTCTGCTCACTCCTGTAGCTCTACCCTCACCCCTGTAGCTCTCCCCTCACTCCTGTAGTTCTCCCCTCACTCCTGTAGCTCCCCCCTCACTCCTGTAGCTCTCCCCTCACTCCTGTAGCTCCCCCTCACTCCTGTAGCTCCGCCCTCACTCCTGTAGCTCCCCCCTCACTCCTGTAGCTCTCCCCTCACCCCTGTAGCTCTCCCCTCATCCAGTAGCTCTCCCCTCACTCCTGTAGCTCTTCCCTCACTCCTGTAGCTCTCCCCTCACTCCTGTAGCTCTCCCCTCACTCCTGTAGCTCCCCCTCACTCCTGTAGCTCTCCCCTCACTCCTGTAGCTCTGCCCTCACTCCTGTAGCTCCTGCTCACTCCTGTAGCTCCTCCTCACTCCTGTAGCTCTGCCTTCACTCCTGTAGCTCTCTTCTCACTCCTGTAACTCTCCACTCACTCCTGTAGCTCTTCCCTCACTCCTGTAGCTCCACCCTCACTCCTGTAGCTCTCCCCTCACTCCTGTAGCTCTGCCCTCACTCCTGTAGCTCCTGCTCACTCCTGTAGCTCCTCCTCACTCCTGTAGCTCTGCCTTCACTCCTGTAGCTCTCTTCTCACTCCTGTAACTCTCCACTCACTCCTGTAGCTCTTCCCTCACTCCTGTAGCTCTCCCCTCACTCCTGTATCTCCTGCTCACTACTGTAGCTCTTCCCTCACTCCTGTAGCTCCCCCTCAATCCTGTAGCTCTGCCCTCACTCTTGTAGCTCTCCCCTCACTCCTGTAGCTCTCCCCTTACTCTATAGCTCTACCCTAACTCCTGTAGCTCTGCCCTCACTCCTGTAGCTCTCCCCTCACTCCTGTAGCTCCAGCTCACTCCTGTAGCTCTGCCCTCACTTCTGTAACTCTCCCCTCACTCTTGTAGCTCCCCCTCACTCCTGTAGCTCTCCCCTCACTCCTGTAGATCTCCCCTCACTCCTGTAGCTCCCCCTCACTCCTCTAGCTCTCCCCTAACTCCTGTAGCCCTCCCCTCACTCCTGTAGCTCTCTCCTCACATCTGTAGCTCTCCCCTCACTCCTGTAGCTCCCCCCTCACTCCTGTAGCTCTCCCCTCACTCCTGTATCTCTCCCCTCACTCCTGTAGCTCTTCCTCACACCTTTAGCTCTGCCCTCACTCTTGTAGCTCCCCCTCACTCCTGTAGCTCTGCCCTCACTCCTGTAACTCTCCCCTCACTCCTGTAGGTCCCCAACACTCTTGTAGCTCTCCCCTCACTCCTATAGCTCTGCCCTCACTCCTGTATCTCTCCCCTCACTCCTGTAGCTTCCCCTCACTCCTGTAGCTCTCCCCTCACTCCTGTAGCTCTCCCCTCACTCCTGTAGCTCCCCCTCACTCCTGTAGCTCTCCCCTCACTCCTGTAGCTCTCCCCTCACTCCTGTAGCTCTCTCCTCAGTCCTGTAGCTCTCCCCTCACTCCTGTAGCTCTCCCTCACTCCTGTAGCTCTCCCCTCACTCCTGTATCTCTCCCCTCACTCCTGTAGCTCCTCCTCACTCCTGTAGCTCTGCCCTCACTCCTGTAGCTCCCCCTCACTCCAGTAGCTCTGCCCTCACTCCTGTAACTCTCCTGTCACTTCTGTAGCTCTCCCCACACTCCTGTAGCTCTGCCCTCACTCCTGTAACTCTCCCCTCACTCTGGTAGATCCTCCTCACTCCTGTAGCTCTCCCCTCACTCCTGTAGCTCTGCCTTCACTCCTCTAGCTACCCCTCACTCCTGTAGCTGTGCACTCACTCCTGTAGCTCTCCCCTCATTCCTGTATCTCCTGCTCACTCCTGTAGCTCTCCCCTCACCCTGTATCTCTCCCCTCACTCCTGTAGCTCTCCCCTCACTCCTGTAGCACTCCCCTCACTCCAGTAGCTCTGCCATCACTCCTGTAGCACTCCCCTCACTCCTGTAGCTCTGCCCTAACTCCTGTAGCTCTCCCCTCACTCCTGTATATCTCCCCTCACTCCTGTAGCTCCTCCTCACTCCTGTAGCTCTGCCCTAACTCCTGTAGCTCTCTCCTCACTCCTGTAGCTCCCCTCTCACTGCTGTAGCTCTGCCCTCACTCCTGTAGTTCTCCCCTCACTCCTGTAGCTCCCTCTCACTCCTGTAGGTCTCCCCTCACTCCTGTAACTCTCCCCTCACTCCTGTAGCTCTGCACTCACTCCTGTAGCTCTCCCCTCACTCCTGTAGCTCCCCCTCACTCCTGTAGCTACCCCCTCACTCCTTTAGCTCCTGCTCACTCCTGTAGCTCTGCCCTCACTCCTGTAGCTCTCCCCTCACTCCTGTAGCTCTCCCCTCACTCCTGTAGCTCTGCACTCACTCCTGTAGCTCTCCCCTCACTCTGTGTAGCTCTTTCCTCACTCCTGTAGCTCTGCCCTCACTCCTGTAACTCTCCTCTCACTCCTGTAGCTCTCCCCTCACTCCTGTAGCTCTGCCCTCACTCCTGTAGCTCTCCCCTCACTCTTGTAGCTCCCCCTCACTCCTTTAGCTCCCCCTCACTCCTGTAGCTCTCCCCTCACTCCTGTAGCTCTGCACTCACTCCTTTAGCTCTCCCCTCATTCTGTGAAGCTCTGCCCTCAGTCCTTTAGCTCTGCCCTCACTCCTGTAACTCTCTCCTCACTCCTGTAGCTCTGCCCTCACTCCTGTAACTCTCCCCTCACTCCTGTAGCTCCCCCTCATTCCTGTAACTCTCCCCTCACTCCTGTAGCTCATCCCTAACTCCTGTAGCTCTCCCCTCACTCTCCTAGCTCTCTCCTCCCTCCTATAGCTCTCCCCTCACTCCTGTAGCTCTCAGCTCACTCCTATAGCTCTGCCCTCACTCCTGTAGCTCCCCCTTACTTCTGTAGCTCTCTCCTCCCTCCTATAGCTCTCCCCTCCCTCCTGTAGCTCTCAGCTCACTCCTGTATCTCTCCCCTCACTCCTGTAGCTCTGCCCTCACTCCTGTAGCTCCCCCTTACTCCAGTAGCTCTCCCCTCTCTCCTGTATCTCTCCCCTCACTCCTGTAGCTCTCTCCTCACTCCTGTAGCTCTGCCCTCATTCCTGTAGCTCCCCCCTCACTCCTGTAGCTCCAGCTCACTCCTGTAGGTCAGCCCTCACTACTGTAGCTTGCTCCTCACTCCTGTAGCTCTCCACTCACTCCTGTAGCTCTGCCCTCAATCCTGTAGCTCTGCCCTCACTCCTGTGGCTCTCTCCTCACTCCTGTAGCTCTCCCCTCACTCCTGTAGCTCCTCCTCTGTCCAGTAGCTCTCCCCTCACTCCTGTATCTCTCCCCTCACTCCTGTAGCTCCTCCTCACTCCTGTAGCTCTGCCCTCACTCCTGTAACTCTCCCCACACTCCTGTAGCTCACCCCTCACTCCTGTAGCTCTCCCCTCACTCCTGTAGCTCCCCCCTCACTCCTGTAGCTCTCCCCTCACACCTGTAGCTCCCCCTCACTCCTTTAGCTTTCTGGCACTCTTGTAGCTCTCCACTCACTCCTGTAGCTCTCCCCTCACTCCTGTATCTCTCCCTAACTCCTGTAGCTCTCCCCTCACTAATGTAGCTCCTCCCTCACTCCTGTAGCTCCACCTCACTCCTGTAGCTCTGCCCTCACTCCTGTAGCTCTGCCCTCACTCCTGTAGCACTGCCCTCACTCCTGCAGCTCCCCCCTCACTCCTATAGCTCTGCCCTCACTCCTGTAGCACTGCCCTCACTCCTGTAGCTCTCCCCTCACTCTTGTAGCTCTGCCCTCACTCCTGTAACTCCCCCTCACTCCTGTATCTCTCCCCTCACTCCTGTAGCTCCCCCCTCACTCCTGTAGCTCCCCCTCACTCCAGTAGCTCTGCCCTCACTCATGTAGCTCCGCCCTCTCTCCTGTAGCTCCCCCCTCACTCCTGTAGCTCTCCCCTAACCCCTGTAGCTCTCCCCTCACTCCTGTAGCTCCCAATCACTCCTGTAGCTCCCCCCTCACTCCTGTAGCTCTCCCCTCACTCCTGTAGCTCTGCCCTCACTCCTGTAGCTCCTGCTCACTCCTGTAGCTCCTCCTCACTCCTGTAGCTCTGCCTTCACTCCTGTAGCTCTCTTCTCACTCCTGTAACTCTCCACTCACTCCTGTAGCTCTTCCCTCACTCCTGTAGCTCTCCCCTCACTCCTGTATCTCCTGCTCACTACTGTAGCTCTTCCCTCACTCCTGTAGCTCCCCCTCAATCCTGTAGCTCTGCCCTCACTCTTGTAGCTCTCCCCTCACTCCTGTAGCTCTCCCCTTACTCCTATAGCTCTACCCTAACTCCTGTAGCTCTGCCCTCACTCCTGTAGCTCTCCCCTCACTCCTGTAGCTCCAGCTCACTCCTGTAGCTCTGCCCTCACTTCTGTAACTCTCCCCTCACTCTTGTAGCTCCCCCTCACTCCTGTAGCTCTCCCCTCACTCCTGTAGATCTCCCCTCACTCCTGTAGCTCCCCCTCACTCCTGTAGCTCTCCCCTACCTCCTGTAGCTCTCCCCTCACTCCTGTAGCTCTCTCCTCACATCTGTAGCTCTCCCCTCACTCCTGTAGCTCCCCCCTCACTCCTGTAGCTCTCCCCTCACTCCTGTATCTCTCCCCTCACTCCTGTAGCTCTTCCTCACACCTTTAGCTCTGCCCTCACTCTTGTAGCTCCCCCTCACTCCTGTAGCTCTGCCCTCACTCCTGTAACTCTCCCCTCACTCCTGTAGGTCCCCAACACTCTTGTAGCTCTCCCCTCACTCCTATAGCTCTGCCCTCACTCCTGTATCTCTCCCTTCACTCCTGTAGCTTCCCCTCACTCCTGTAGCTCTCCCCTCACTCCTGTAGCTCTCTCCTCACTTCTGTAGCTCTCCCCTCACTCCTGTAGCTCCCCCCTCACTCCTGTAGCTCTCCCCTCACTTCTGTATCTCTCCCCTCACTCCTGTAGCTCTTCCTCACACCTGTAGCTCTGCCCTCACTCCTGTAGCTCCCCCTCACTCCTGTAGCTCTGCCCTCACTCCTGTAGCTCTCCCCTCACTCCTGTAGGTCCCCAACACTCTTGTAGCTCTCCAGTCACTCCTATAGCTCTTCCCTCACTCCTGTAGCTCTTCCCTCACTCCTGTAGCTCCCCCTCACTCCTGTAGCTCTCCCCTCACTCCTGTAGCTCTGCCCTCACTCCTGTAACTCTCCCCTCACTCCTGTAGGTCCCCAACACTCTTTTAGCTCTCCACTCACTCCTATAGCTCTGCCCTCACTCCTGTAGCTCTCCCCTCACTCCTGTAGCTCCCCCTCACTCCTGTAGCTCTCCCCTCACTCCTGTAGCTCTCCCCTCACTCCTTTTCTCCCCCTCACTCCTGTAGCTCTCCCCTCATCGAGCAAGCCATGGAAGTAAATTAACAGTATACACACTGTCAGAAAAAAGGTTGAAGGATTCTGGTACAGCTTTTAATGCAAGGAAAACAGCATAAAGTTCTTTGTACTGAGGGAATTATCAGGAAGTTCAGTAAAGAGAGGTTTGGGGTATTGCTGGTCTGGATAATATATAAGGGCAGCAGCTCCCTTTTTTCCACCATCAGTGAACACTGTAGGAGCAGAGGGGATGGGATCTTGATAGAAAAGTTTAGGTACTAGTAGAGGCAACAGAGGTAAAGAAGCTATCAAATTATTAGAGGGAAAATGATTATCTAATTGTCCTGGAAAACCCATTAAACTTATGGCAAAACAAGAATGGTGGCATATGAGCCATTCTTTTTTTTTATTCCCTTTTGTTGCCCTTGTTGTTTTATTGTTGTTGTCGTTGTTGGATAGGACAGAGAGAAATGGAGAGAGGAGGGGAATACAGAGAGGAGGAGAGAAAGATAGACACCTGCAGACCTGCTTCACTGCCTGTGAAGCGACTCCCCTTCAGGTGGGGAGCCAGGGTTCGAACCGGGATCCTTATGCTTTGAGCCACCTGCGCTTAACCCACTGCGCTACAGCCTAACTCCCGCATATGAGCCATTCTGTATATGTGAGAGAAAAGGGAATAATGATTGAATCTGGTTCCCTTCCTAAGACCTGAACTGATCTGTTTCTTCCTTGGAGAACCATAAATGCTAAGGCATCAATCTTGGTAAGGAGTCTTGGAGCTCCGCCTACTGGCGTATGAAGCCATTCAAGAACGCCATGTTTCTGCCACAATGCCCCCATTACTGTGGGGGTGGAGTTAAAGATTAGAAGATTTACTGGAGAGGAGGGGGAGAACCAAACGAGGTGCATGTCCTGGAGAGCGTGGTTAACTTTTTCCAGTGCCAAGGAGGCTTCGGGGGGTAACATACGCTTTGAGGAGAGCTGTTTGTTTCCTTTTAACATATCAAACCGTGGTTGCAGGCAGCTTGTAGGCAGATAAAGATACTGCGTAAGCCAATTCAATTTCCAAGAAAACTTTGTAAAGAAGCAAGAGTGAGATTAGAAGGAAAAGTAACACAAGGTTTTAAAGGACGAATCTGTATTAGGGAAATCTCTGAGCCTAAGAAAGATGTTGGAGGGATTAGCTGTATCTTCTCAGGAGCTACATTAAGTCCACTTCTCTTTAAGGCAGGGATTAGAAAATCACGTAGGGTGGAGAGATCTGTATCTAATTCTCCCCATATTAACACGTCATCTATATAATGAAAAACCTTAAGGCCCTTATGAATATATGGAAAAAGGGCAGATTTAACAGCCTCTTGACAAATAGTAGGACTATTAGCCATGCCCTGGGGCAGTACCACCCATTCAAATCTATCAGCAGGGCTGGCATTATTAATAGAAGGAACAGAGAAAGCAAAACGTTTACAATCTTGTGGGTGTAAGGGAATAGAGAAAAAACAATCCTGTATATCAATAGCTATGATTGGAATTCCTGCGGGAATCACAGAAGCAAGAGGCAAACCCCTTTGGGGGGAGCCCCAAACCTGCATTGTTTTATTAACTGCATGAAGATATTGGAGGAGGCGCCATTTTCCTGAGCGCTTTTTAATCACAAAGACTGGAGTATTCCATGGGCTCCAAGAATGATGAATGTGTCCCAAAGATAACTGCTCTTGGACGAGTTCTTTAAAAATTTCTAGCTTCTCCCTAGGCAAAGGCCACTGTTCCACCCAGACAGGCTCATTAGAAAGCCAATCTAAGCGGGGAGTTCTGTTATGAACAGTGGCAGTTAGTATTGGGGGTGCTGGTTGGGTCTAGCAGTCTCACAGGAGTGAGTGTGGTGTCCTGAAGAGGTGTCTGAGGATATCACTACATCTAAAGATTCCAGCAAGTCTCTTCCCAAAAAATTGGTGCTTATAACAGCTATTAAAGGCTGAAAGCGTCCGGTAGTCCCTTCTGGATCTTCCCACACAAGGGAATCTCGTGTGCGGAATGCCTGAATCAATCCTCCAACACCATGTAAGCATGGTCCTGGGAGGAGTTCCCAACTTTGGGGAACCTCTGCTTGTCTTAATATTGTCTTATCTGCTCCCGTGTCAATCAAACACTTAAAAGGAATATTACCAATCTTTACTGTCATAGTTGGGTGACCCCTTTCAAAAACAGGGGTGGTCCATAAAATCTCAGGCTCCGAATTCGAGCTGTTCTCTTGCTCCAGCATGTTGTTTCTATGCTGGAAATTCCCACATACCGCGGGTTCCTCCTTCTGCTCACCCTGTGCTATTGTTACTTGGCGTGGTGGTTGTAGCGATGGATTGGGTCCCAAGCTGGGCTTCTGTTTGTGGAAGAAGGGCACAGCACCAAGCGGGTGACCTGCTTCCTTCTTTCTTTGGGGCGGGGCTAAGGGAAGCCCCATACCTAGTTTAAATCCCTGTTTACATTTGGCAGAGGTGTGCCATTCCTATGGAACCTTGACCAACAATCTCTCCTCCAATGAAATCCTTTCTGGCATCTGGGACAAGGCATTCGTGGTCTCTGATTCCCTGTCTGGAGGCAGGGTTGCCCTGACTGGAGGTGGGGTTGCCCTGACTTGAGGCGGGGTCGCCCTGACTGGAGGCGGGGTCGAGGTCTATTTTCTGGACATTGGTTACGCCAATGCCCTTGGCGACCACACTGAAAGCAAGCCCCTTTTTGCTTATGTAAGGTAGCTGCATAGGCCTGTAACATAGGTCCTTGAAAAGAGCTTAATCTGAGATCCTGTGTAGCTATAATCCAAGTATCTGGGTGTTTGTTTTTAAGAGTGATACAGGCCTGTCGAAAATGCGGAAGCATTCCATCCCAGACTATGGATCGCAGGAGGCAAAAACGAACATCAAGATTATAAATATTCCTTTCCAAACTCGACTGAACCCTGGCAATGAATTTAGCGAGGGATTCATCAGGTTCTTTTTGAAGGGAGAGAATGGGGGCTGAGGCCGCTCCCATGGGTGGTGTTAATTGCTCCCATGCTTTTAATGCACACAGGCATACCTGATCAAAATACCCTGGTGGAAACTTGGCTTCCGCCTGTTGAATCTCTGTTTCTAATTGGCCTGTTCCAAACAATGCATCAAAATTCCCCTCGCTGATTTTGAATATTTTTCCGTAATTGTTGTAAACATTCGTCGTGAAAGAATGCCTCCCATTGCAGGAAGAGGGAGCCTGGGAGTGTAGCGCGAGTTACATCCCTCCAATCTTGGGGGGTATTAAGGTTCTGAAGCAGGCCTTGTAAAATGGACCTGGTCCATGGGGCATGAAAACCGTCATCCTTGATAGCCTGGCATAGTTCCTTCAGGTCTGTGGCGGAATATGGATACCAGGCCTGAGGTTTTTGTCTATTGGGGGCAACACTGACTGGAAATGTGTGGACTTGCTCTGATAAGTGTGTAGTGGTAGGAGGAGTGGAAGCTTCTGGACAAGCGGCCGAAGAAGTGGTTTTGGAGGTTACAGGAGAATTCGGACATGTGTCTGTCAAAACAGGGGTGGGCGAAGAAGCAGCTGTGGAGGCAGCAGGAGGTTCGGGACACGTGTCTGCCAAAATGGGGGTGGCCGAAGAAGTGGCTGTGGAGTCCAAAGGGAAATTTGGACACATGTCTGCCAAAATAGGGGCCTCAGGGCAAGATGCAGAGGAATTAGGGTGGGTCAAGATCACGACAGGCCTTTGCTTCTTCTTGTTTTTAAGGTGCTGGTTAAGTTATATGAATACTTCCTTTATCTCTTGGACCTCAGCCTCTAGGTCCTTAAGCCTTTTGAGAGGTTGCCCTATCTATCCCTTAAAAGCTGCTATGACGATCAACAGGATATAAGGTGCAGCCCAGAGAAAAATGTCGCAGATATATAAAAATTGTATACTGGAAAAAGAATGTAGAATTTGGAAAAGATTTTTCATCGTGGAGAGATCTCAGGAAAACAATAAGAAAGAAAAAAAAACACAGTGCCTTAACACAATATTGCAGATACCCAAAAGGTGTGTACTTATCTTATGATGTCTTCTTGTAAATCTGCTGCTTACAGGTCCCTGTTCAGGCGCCAGATTCCGGGATAGCCTGAGGGTACTTCTTCCTGAGCTAGTGCTCTCTGGGTTGGAGAGAACTCAACTGGAGCTGATCTAGGCTGCTGCGTGGGAGAGGGATCAGGAACTTGTGCTGCACTAACTTTGCAGGAGATACACTCTGGAACTCTCGGAGCCGGAAAGCAATTTCCAAGTGTCTTTAATCAGAAGTGCAGCTGTTTTTATACTCTCCAAGTAGGGTGGAAACAGAATGTGATATAGAGAGGGTGGAGAGAAAAGTGACTGGTGAAAATCAGAGTGTGACAAGGAGGGGGCGGAGCAGGCGAGAATCCTATCACTGAACCACCAATGCCCTGGAGGGAGTGCTTTATGTAAATGTAAAAGTGATTTATGTAAATAGACCAAAGCTTTGAATGGGATTAAATCTATCCCTATATAGGCATATGGTTAAGCAGAAGCCAGTGGGAGCTGGCATACTATCCAACACTTTGCAAGTTGGTGAAGCAGGGCTGCAGGTGTCTCTTTGTCTCTCTCCCTCTCTATCTCCCCTACCCTCTCAATTTCTGGCTGTCTCTATCCAATAAATAAATAAATAAAGGTAATGGAAATAAAAATGCATACATACATACATACATACATACATACATAGCGGAGTGATACTGCCCCCATTTGTGGTATCTCAGTCCCTTGGCCAGCTGGTCCTGGTACTCCATTTCCTATTTTGTTTGAAAAACAATTTGAAAATTTTAAGGTCTGTATCAAGTAGTGGGGCATCTAGTTGAGCACACACATTACAGTGCACAAGGACCTGGGTTCAAACACTTTTTAAAAAAATTTATTTCTTTATTGGGGATTAATGTTTTACATTCAACAGTAAATACAATAGTTTGTACATGCATAACACTCCCCAGTTTCCCATTTAACAATACAACCCCCACTATGTCATTTATCATCCTTCATGGACCTGTATTCTCCCGACCCACCCACCCCAGAGTCTTATACTTTGGTGCAATACGCCAATTACATTTCAGGTTCTACTTGTGTTTTCGTTTCTGATCTTGTTTTTCAACTTCTGCCTGAGAGTGAGATCATCCCATATTCATCCTTCTATTTCTGACTTATTTCACATAACATGAATTTTTCAAGGTCCATCCAAGATGGGCTGAAAATGGTGAAGTCACCATTTATTATAGCTGAGTAGTATTCCATTGTGTATATAGACCACAACTTGCTCAGCCACTCATCTGTTGTTGGACACCTGGGTTGGCTATTACACATTGTGCTGCTGAGAACATACGTGCACACAGATCTTTTTGGATGGATGTGTTGGGTTCCTTAGGATCTATCCGGAGGAAAGGAATTGCAGGATCATAGGGTAGGTCCATTTCTAGCCTTCTGAGAGTTCTCCAGACTGTTTTCCACAGTGGTTGGACCAAATGACATTCCCACCAGCAGTGCAGGAGGGTTCCTTTGACCCCACACCCTCTCCAGCATTTGTTGCTGTTACCTTTTCTGATGTCTGAAATTCTCACAGGAGTGAAGTGATATCTCATTGTTGTCTTTATTTGTATTTCTCTGACAATCAGAGACTTGGAGCATTTTTTCATGTGTTTCTCAGCCTTTTGGATCTCTTCAGGTTCAAACCTTTTGTTTCTGCCTTCAGGGTGATCACCGTGGCTCAGTGCCTGCACTGTGAATCCATTACTCCTGGAGGCTATTTTCCCCCTTTTGTTGCCCTTGTTGTTTATCATTGTTGTTGTTGTTATTGCTGTCTTTCTTGTTGGATAGGACAGAGAGAAACTGAGAGAGGAGGGGAAGACAGAGACGGGGAGAGAAATATAGACACCTGCAGACCTGCTTCACAGCTTGCGAAGTGACTCCTCCCACACAGATGTGGAGCTGGGGGCTCAAACTGGGATCCTTATGCTTCATACCATGTGCACTTAACCCACTGTGCTACCACCTGGCCCCCAGGTGGGACCTTATTATGCAGAAAGACTTCTATGCCTGAGGCAGCAAAAGTCTTGGTCTCAGTCCCCAGCATCAATATGAACCAGAGCTGAGCAGTGATTTGGGAATAAATAAACAAATAAATCAATAAATGCCTAGGACTTGAGCTGATAAATAGCTCGCCCGGCTAGTGTGGTGTTTTGCCATGTGCAAGACAGGGGTTTTCGCCAAGTCCTCATCACCCTGGAGAAGCTTTGGTGCTGTGGTCTCTTCCACTCACTATTTCTACCTTCTGAGTCTCACCATCTCCCCAGACAATACCTTGGGCCCACCAGCACATTAGCTGTCAGGCTCAGGCAAAAAACTAGTGAAGTCATAGGTCCCTTGGAATATACCTAAAATAGACCTACTAGCTTTTCCCAAAATGGAGACCCCAAATCTTCATCTGCAATGTTTTTGCCTTTAGGTTCATGATTAGTCAACAATTTGTTCTCCTTTGTGCTGGGAAATTGTGCAGATGCAGTCACATCTGCCATGTTGTCCCCTCAGGCTACTGCTAGTTCCTGTGAGAGTTGGGACATTCTTGGAGTGCCTGTTCCACCATGTTGTGCCCTCAGGGCATTGTCTATTTCCCCGCAGTATTTGGAGTGCTTTGGTCACTCCTCCCCCTTCCCATTCTCACTAGAGTTATTATCCTATCCTGGAGTGCTATGGTTACTCCTCCCCCTTCCCATTCTCGCGAAAGCTGCTCCTATAAAAGCCCTTCTTCTTCCGCACCTCGTTCTCTTGCCAGTGCTTCACTCCAGTGTTCAGATGCATGAAAGGTTACTGTGTGAGGCGGCTATTTTCGCTATCTCCACGTGGCCCAACCTGCCTCTCTAGCACCCACCTCTGAGGTGCCAGCGCAAATAAAGATTTGTGTTTCCTCTTTGCTCCGGACCTTCTCTCTCTCTTCTCCGCGGCCCGCACAAAAGCTTTGTATCTTTACTCTTTTTCAGCCACCAGGTTCCAGATGTTACCATGACGCCAACCAGACTTCCCTGGACAGACGACCCCACCAATGTGTCCTGGAGCCTCACTTCCCCAGAGCCCTGCCCCACTAGGGAAAGAGAGAGACAGGCTGGGAGTATGGATCCACCTGTCAATACCCATGTTCAGCGAGAAGCAATAACAGAAGCCAGACCTTCCACCTTCTGCATCCCACAATGACCCTGGGTCCATACTCCCAGAGGGCCAAATAATAGGAAAGCTATCAGGGGAGGGGATGGGATATGGAGTTCTGGGGGTGTGAAATATGTGAAAATGTACCCCTAATATCATTTAGTCTTTTCAGTATTCATATTTTTATAAAACAAACAAACAAACAAAAACCAAACAGACAAACTTCTAGGTTACAAACTGAATCCTTCCCATTTTCTCTGAAGGAAGGAAGACTAGATCTCTGATTTCATTACTCTCTTTCCCTCTCTTGCCACCTGGAAACTGGAGACAGTATCTGTAATCACATGGGCGGAGGATGAAGTTCTCTCCTTCCCCTGCTACCATCTTGCGGCCCCAGGCCAGGCGAGCCCAATAACTGCTGCCTCGCAGAGCCCTCTCCTAGCTGCTGCTGCTGTGTGCTGTGCAGGGGGCACCTTCACAGCCAGGGCTGTGGCCAGATCTTTCTTTCTGTCTCCATGTCTCCACGGTCTGGCTTGGTGTGTCACAAGGTGGTTGCACACAGGGTGTGACAGGTCAATGAGGGACAGAAGGCGTGAACGCACCTAAGTGCTAAGCTCCAGCATGACAAGTGGACACTCCACACCTTCTCTGAGGTCCAATTCGAACCAAATCCTCATATCCTGTATCCAGTAATTTCTGTCAACTTGAATCTACTCACTGAAATGAATTTTTAATTGGATGAACTCATTAAATTGAATTAATTAACCAATGCCTCCATGCACGCCATCAATCCAGTTCGCTAAATCCCTACTCTGCCCTGTTTCTGTTATAGGTGGGACAGGTACGTTTTTTCTTTGCTTGTGTATTTCTTTTTACCCTTTTTATTATCTGTATTTATTTATTGCGTAGAGAGAGCCAGAAATCGAGAGGGAAGGGGAGACAGAGAGGGAGAGACAGAGAGACACCTGCAGCCTTGCTTCACCACTCACAAAGCTTTCCCCCTGCAGGTGGAGGCCAGGAGCTTGAACCCGGGTCCTTGTGCGCTGTAAAGTGTGTGTTCAGCCAGGCGTGCCCTGATGTAGAAATTTAAAGAGAAAGCAGCTCACCTAGGAGCACTCACACCTCTGTGAAACCCAGATGTGCCAGGGAACATCTTCAGGGCAGCCAAGTGGTTAGTTACTATGGTGAAGGGACATGGAGAGGGTGGAGGTGGCAGACAAAGATAAAGGGAACATGGCTCCTGGGATGGAGATTTTCAGTCAAGAAGTGAAGGTGGACATTCAGTGACCAGTCTGATGTGAGTCTAGGTGGACATTCAGTGACCAGTCTGATGTGAGTCTAGGTGGACATTCAGTGACCAGTCTGATATGAGTCTAGGTGGACATTCAGTGACCAGTCTGATGTGAGTCTAGGTGGACATTCAGTGGCCAGTCTGATGTGAGTCTAGGTGGACATTCAGTGGCCAGTCTGATGTGAGTCTAGGTGGACATTCAGTGGCCAGTCTGATGTGAGTCTAGGTGGACATTCAGTGGCCAGTCTGATGTGAGTCTAGGTGGACATTCAGTGACCAGTCTGATGTGAGTCTAGGGGTACGCCTGTTGGTGGCTAATTCTTACAGGAACCACAGAACTAATACAACCTTAGGAGATAATTTTTAATTTTAACTTGTTGGGGTGGGCAGTGGCACACCTGGAAAGCACTCACATTACAGTGCACAAGGACCAGGGTTCAAGCCCCTGATCCCCACCTGTGGGGGGAAATCCTTGTGAGATGTGAAATAGGGCTGTAGGTGTCTCTGTCTATCATCCCCTTCCCTCTCGATTTTTGACTGTCTCTATATAATAAGTAAATATAGATAAAAAAACTTAATAGTAATAACTTTTTAAAAAGATTTATATTTTATTTATAAAACGGAAACACTGATTGACAAAGCCATAGGATAAGAGGGGTACAACTCAACACAATTCCCACCACCAGAACTCCATATCCCATTGCTTCCCCTGATAATTGAAAAAATATTTGTCTAGGCTGGGAGTATGGATGGATCTGTCAATGCCCACGTTCAGCAGGGAATCAATTACAGAAGCCAGACCTTCTACCTTCTGCATCCCACAATGACCCTGGGTCCATGCTCCCAGAGGGATAAAGAATAGGAAAGCTGTCAGGGGAGGGGATCATGGTGTGATCAGTATCTCAGCTGTGAGATAACTTCTTGGAGGTTGAGTTTCCCTAGTCGATGATATTTGGAAAAGAGTGGCTTTTCTACTCCTGTTCCTAAGGACAGACAACATGGAAGACTTGTGTGGTCAGGTGTTTTCAGTATTACCACTGCTGAATCTACGTCCTACCTTTTCAGTATTAGCACTGCTGAATCCACGCCCCTACCTTTTCAGTATTACCCACTGCTGAATCCACATCCCTACCTTTTCAGTATTACCTCTGCTGAATCCACATCCCTACCTTTTCAGTATTACCCACTGCTGAATCCACATCCCTACCTTTTCAGTATTACCCACTGCTGAATCCACATCCCTACCTTTTCAGTATTACCACTGCTGAATCCATGCCCCTACCTTTTCAGTATTACCCACTGCTGAATCCACGTCCTACCTTTTCAGTATTACCTCTGCTGAATCCATGTCCCTACCTTTTCAGTATTACTCACTGCTGAATCCAAGTCCCTACGTTTTTAATCTGGAACTGTCTTGGGCTCAGAGTAAGTCAATAAATGTTTGTAGAGTGCATGAATGACTGGGTGGAAACTATTGTTTTGCAAACTGTAAAGTGTCAGATGTAGGTGTCAATTACATAGTCCTTAAAAATGACAGCTCAGATCTGTATTTATAGGTACTAAACTGGTATGAGATTACCCAGAGCACAGGAATAGCTAATGTCTCATTTCAGTTTGTAGGAATTATTACCACAATCAAAGTTACACTTAACATGCTGGGAGGGAAGTCTAGGGATTTATGTGCTGTCTGTAGTAAAGCTGTGACCTTACAAAATGTGAAGTTTGTGTATATTTAAAATCAAATTTTCTGCTGGTTTTTGTTACTATATCGATGAAAAAAAAACAAATATTTTTTTCAGAAAATGCAATAGCACAAAATGGTGTGGTGGGATATAAAATAATTTTATGAATAGCAGTAAATCTTTGTGGAATACGATTCTAATCTTTTTATGAAAACAGAGGGCACACCTCTAGATGCTGATTAGCTCAATGCAGAAATGACAGAAAGTGGTAAGCATTCTAGTCATCTGTTGTAATTAAAATTTAAATTGAAATCTGGGTTCTAATGAAGAGAGACTCAGTGCTGGCCCTGTGGGGACTCTTGAGAGGGTGAAAGGGAAAAAATGCACAAAGGCAAAAAGGTATTTCACACAGACACTGTCTCTTCCCATGTGTCTTATCTGAATATAAGACTTAGATTTCATTAGGTCCATAACTTTCTCTGATGGAAGGCAGACAGACACTCTCCTTTTGACATGTACATTCTTAAAAGTGTGTCATACCCCAATGGCATGGACCCAGCCATGTCACTGTGGACATACTGGCATTAGTTGCCTTTTTTTACATGTCTTCTAGGGAAAACTAGGTGACAGCTCAGCCCTACCTGAGAACTGAACTCACTACTACCAGTTTTGAGCATGTAATCTGGCTCAGAGCCCAATGCTGAAGGTTACACTGCTTACATTTAGTTGAAACCAAAAGGAAAAGAAAAGAAAAAAAAGGTGTATTGCACCAAAGTAATAGACTCTGGGGTGGGGGAAGGATTCAAGTCCTGGAACATGGTGGTGGAGGAGGACCTAGTGGGGGTTGAATTACTATGTGGAAAACTGAGAAATGTTATGAATGTACAAACTATTACATTTTACTGTCAACTGTAAGCCATTAATCCCCCCAATAAAGGTAAGAAAAATGGAAAATAAAAAATAATAAATTGAACTACAAAAGGGATAACATTCAGAGAAAATTAAATCTCTATAAAAATCTTACTGGGGCTGGGTTATGCACAAGGCAGGTTAAGTTCAAACCCCTCCCAGGTCCTCCCTCTTCTGCCATTGTGTTCCAGGACCTGAATCCTACCCCAACCCCAGAAGTATTTCATTTTGGTACAATACACTCTTCTTTTCTTTTCCTTTTTGGTTTCAACTCAGCAGTTTAACCTTTGGTGTTGAGCTCTGAGCCAGTGAAAGGACCCACACAAAGATCCTGGTTCCAGCCCCTGGCTACTCACCTGTGGGGACAGGTCGCTTCACAAGAAGTGAGGCAGGTCTAAAGGTGTCTGTCTTCCTGCCCCACCCATCTTTCCCTCCTCTCTCAATTTCTCTCTGTCCTATCCAACAACAACAATAATAGGATAATAGCAACAACAACAACAGCAATGGCAATAAAATGGAAAAAATGGCCTCCAGGATCAGTGGATTCATGGTGAAGGCACTGAGACCCTGAGATAATCCTGAAGGCAAAAAAAAAATTACTGGGCAACTTCACAAATTAACTCTGGTTATCAAATTATTCGACATTGTTTATGAGCTACTCCTTAAGCCACACACATAAGTACACACTCAGAGAATGCACACTTTTTACTTTTAAAGTATTTTTATTTGTTCATTTACTATTGGATAGAGACAGAGATAAATTGAGAAGAGAGGAGGAGGTGGAGAGGGAAAGAGACAGACACCTGCAGGCCTGCTACACCACTTGTGAAGCTTCCTCCCTGCAGGTGGGGAGCAGGGGCTTGAACCCAGGTCCTTGTGCACTGTTAGTGTGTGCTTAACCATGTGCTCTGCCGCCTGCCCCCCTCAGAAAATGCAGTTAGGGATGGCTTATTCAAAACTCTGACAAGAAATGTAATCAGACACTCCTCAAACAAGTTTCCAGAATGGCAGTTCCTTACTAAAAGCATCATTGTCACAACTGACAGAAACAGGGGAAACAGAAGCACTGGAAGATCCCTCATGGGGTTTTTAAAGATATCTTCACACCAATCCAGAAAGATGCAATCTAAACATGACATCTGAGTCAAATTCAGCTTTAGGTTAAAGCCACAAAACTACATTTTTTGCTCAAACATGCTGTCCTCAGTGTTGTCTCTCTATGCCACTTGAGATAACTGAAGAGGTGCAATCAATTCCATATTTTAAATATCATTTATTTATTATTGAATAGAGACAGAGACTCTGAGAGGGAGAGAGACAGACACCTGCAGCCCTGCTTCACCATTTGTGATGCTTTCCTCCTGCAAGTGGGGACGGGGTGAGGGGGGGTCAAACCCGGGTCATTGTGCACTGTAATATGTGCACTCAAACCACCCCTTTTAAAAATATTATTTATTTGTTTGTTTGTTATTGGACAGAGACGACCAGAAATGGAGAAGGGCAGATAGAGAGGCAGATAGACAGAGACATCTGTAGCCCTGCTTCACCACTCATGAAGCTTTCCCCCTGCAGGTGGGGACCAGGGACTTGAATGAGATTGTCTCTTCAAGGTCCCTTCTTCTGAGCCAAGAACAAAGACATTTCACCAACAGGGACGGGTCTGGAGGCAGGAGCACTTCCAGAAAGGTTATAAGCGCTGGGGCAGGGCATCTATCCCTGGCTGTGAGCTCTGTCCAGATGACAGTTAGCAACTGTGTGTGGGACATGGGGGGTGACTGGGTGAATGCCAGGGAGCAGGTTCCCAGCTCCCCTGACCTGAGCAAGAGGCAGCCTCTCCTCCTGAGCCTGAGCCTCTCCTGGTCAGTGTGTGTGTGTGTGTGTGTGTGTGTGTGTGTGTGAGTGTGTGTGAGAGAGTGTGTGTGTGTGAGTGTGTGAGTGTGAGTGTGTGTGTGTGTGAGTGTGTGTGTGTGAGTGTGTGTGTGTGAGTGTGAGTGTGTGTGAGTGTGTGTGTGAGTGTGTGTGTGAGTGTGTGTGAGTGTGAGTGTGTGTGTGAGTGTGTGAGTGTGAGTGTGTGTGTGAGTGTGTGTGTGTGAGTGTGTGTGAGTGTGTGTGTGTGTGTGTGTGTGTGTGTACTGGCAGGTGGGAGTCAGAAAGGGCCTCTCCCCAGCAACACTTCAGAAAAGAAATTCACAAATTAAATCTGGATAACAAATTATTTTACCTTGTTTTACCAGCTACTTGTTAAACCTCCCACATAAGTATCCACTCAGAGAATGCATTTTTTGCTCCTTTTAAAATTATATTTACTTATTTATGATTGGATAGAAAAAATTAAAGAGAGGAATTGGGGGGCAGGTAGAGAGGAGACTATAGCTCTGCTACACAGCACAGAAAATCACGAGGGCAGATCTGACACTGCTTTCCAGGGGAGTTTGATTCAAATGTACCCAAATTGTAATTTTGCTCCTATTTAACTGTACGACGCAGTCAGTGTTGCTTAATGTCAGCTCCCTTAATGAAGTTGTCAGGCTTGTCACTTCCATTGAATACTAACTTTCCTGAGAAACTGCTACTACTGTTACTTCCAGTTCTCTAGGATTAAATCCACCAAAGAGTGCCCAGACTTCACACTGCAACACATCTTTGAGAAATTCCCCACGGGATATGGAGTCTGCCCCATCAGACCAACTCAACATGTGTCAGGCATGAAGCCAGCCCCCCATCTATCCTGCATTGCTGACACTATGGCCTATTTACATAATAATTGTTTTGCCTGAAAGATCCCCACCTATCCCATTGATCTATCTTCCTCGAAAGTGGTCCAGATGGAAACACCAGCTTCCACAAGCAAAGTTAGACCCCGCTACAGTTTTTTTTATATTTATTTTATTTATTTATTCCCTTTTGTTGCCCTTGTTGTTTTATTGTTTTAGTTATTATTGTTGTTGTCATTGTTGGATAGGACAGAGAGAAATGGAGAGAGGAGGGGAAGACAGAGAGGAGGAGAGAAAGACAGACACCTGCAGACCTGCTTCACCGCCTGTGAAGCGACTCCCCTGCAGGTGGGTAGACGGGGTTCGAACCGGGATCCTTATGTTGGTCCTTGTGCTTTGTGCCACCTGCGCTTAACCCGCTGTGTTACAGCACGACTCCCCCCGCTACAGTTCTTATCTCTGTTTTTGATTAGAGATGCTCTGGGACTCTGGAGCCATAACATGTCTTCCCCAGCTCTGCTGCAAGGGAAAGAAATTTCTACTATTCTGTTGGGTTGCGCCACTGGGGGAGAGAACTTGACCGGAGCCAACCTGGGCTGCTGCTTACTCAGCGATGCAGAAGAGGAACCAGTAACTGAGCAGTTGAGTGGGAATGCAATGCAATAATGCCTTTTATTGATCAGAGAAAATGCCTTTTAGATCTTCTGAGATGGAAGTGGCAGGTCTGAAAAGGAAATGGCTAGGAGAGGGAGAAGAGAGGAAAAAAAAACGTGAAGGTAGCAAGCTTCCATCTAACCAGTGGGGATTAAATCAATGCCCTGCAGGCAGAAGGGCCTCAGGCAAAACAATGATTATGTAAATAGACCACAGCATTAAGCAATGCAGGGAGCCAGGTGTAATGACCAACCCTATTCTTTTGTTCATTCATCCATTCCTTTATTTTTCTTTTTTTAATGTATTTTTTAATTTCTTTATTGGGGAACTAATGTTTTACATTCAACAGTAAATACAATAGTTTGTACATGCATAACATTTCTCAGTTTTCCATATAACAGTACAACCCCCACTAGGTCCTCTGTCATCCTTTTTGGATCTGTATTCTCCCCTACCCATCCACCCCAGAGTTTTTTACTTTGGTGCAATACACCAATTCCAGTTCAGGTTCTACTAGTGTTTTCAGGTTCTACTTGTATTTTTCTTTTCATTCAAGAATTCAAGTGTCTGTATCAGTTGTGTGCTAAGAGTTGTATGTAGGTGATGAAACTGGAGATCTTGGAGAACTCGAGGGTGTTACGGGGTAGAAAGGTTTGCATTAAGAGCCAACACCAAAGGTGGGCAGGGTGGAGGAGATGAAGAATCTTCTAGAAGGCCAGATTTCAGGAAGGAAGATGAGAGAAGGCTTGAAGTCCAGTCTGCACCTGAATGAGGCTTTCAGGAGGGCTTGATATTGGAATATCGGGGGCATTTGCTGAGCTCTCTCTCTTGAACTCTTTGATCTTCTCATCGCTGGTTCTTTCTTGTATTTTACTGTTGACTGTAAACCATGAATCCTCCAATAAGGAAAAACAAAAACAAAAACAGCAACACATAATTCTGATCCCACCTTGCTGTTTGGTCTCTGACAAGTCATCTAAATGTTCTACACCAGACTAAGTATCAGGTGTGTCAGTGACCTAGACCTTTGTGAGAACAGATGAGTTGGAATCTATAAAATGCCAGCAGAGCATCTGGAATAGGAGGCAGGCCAGGGAGCCGCCTCTGTCAGAGTCCCTGGCATTGCTTCTGTCACTGTGTCTCTCTGCACGTAGCTGAGTACCCGTTCATACCGCCCATTTGTCGTCATCCATAAACACATGAACATCCTGAAGGTCATGTGTTTGTTGTTTTAGAAACACCTTAGTCAGTCATGCGCCTGTCATGTCCATGATGTCAGGAGTCTGTTTTGGAGAGAGGAACAGAGTTGCAGCTTTGTTTCTCCAGGGTTAACAGATCACCTGGCTTCCATGCCCTTGTCTCACTCAAATGTGCTTCACCACCAGCACTGCTCTGCCAGGTATCTATTGAGTGCTGACTACCAGATATTTTGCTCTGACCCCAATAACTGGTGAGACACAGTGTGCACCAGACACAGTTCCAGAGTCTGGGAATGTAACACCAAACAAGCAGCTTCTTAAAAACAAAATTAGTGATTTAATTGTAAGATAACCAGGGTACAGTTTCATACAGTTCCCATCACCAGAGTTCTCTGTCCCATCCCCTCCACTGGAAGCTTTCCTATTCTGTATCCCTTTGGGATCATGGACCAAAGATCTTTATGGGGAGCAGAAGGTGGGAGTTCTGGCTTCTGTAATTGCATCTCTGCTGGATGTGGGTTTTGGCAGGTGGATCCACACCCTAGGCCTCAAACAATCAGTTTATTATCCTCAAGGAGACAGCAGTCTTATGTAGATAGACTTCCATTCAATCTTCCCCCAAATGAGGATTTATTCTTTTACCACTCATGTTTGATAGATAAGAAGCTTGAGGGTCAGCATCACAATTAACATGTGGGAAATCATATAATTATTTGGTTGTTAGAGGTGGGTCATTACTGCAGGAGTAACGTCAAAATCTATGTTATTTCCCCAAAGCTGCATAGCTTCCTCAACAGCTTGAGTCTATGATGTGACAAATACTCAGTTACTCAGCTTCCACTGAGTAAGAATTTCATTGTTTGAAGTCCTACTAAATTGGCATGTCTGAGATAGAGATAATATGGAACTGGGATAAAAGGTTGATCTACAGAGAATTCCAATAAAATATTTCTAGGTATCTCAGCAATATTTCATACAAAAGTGGTGTCCAGTTGTTTGGGGCAGACTTTCAAACCCAAGGCAAAGAAGCTTAAGCAATGACCATACTGGTACATAGAAGTCACTTAAGAGGGGTTAGTGGATTCAAGTGTGTCTGGATTCAGATGCCTGTAGACTATTTACTTGTCTCTACTTTCTCCCTTATAGGTTTGGTTTCTGACAGGAAACTATTCTTGTAGTTGAGCTGAATTTTCAGTTTATCCCATGGAAATCAATCTCTTCAACACTTGCTTCTACTCAAATTCCTAAGAAAGACTGAGCAAATTGAGTCAAATGTCCACAAGGGCTAGACAGAATAGGGCTCTCTGATTCTAGGCAAGGCATATTCCCAAACTGTATGGAGAAAACTTGATTTTTATGGAGTGTTAAGGGATGTAAGCATTGATTGAAGAAAGCATGGCTCCAGTATGGAATGTCCAATACAATTAAAACCAGTCAGCAAACAGAGAATGACAGAATCCAGTGGCATCCACCAAAAGAAAGCTGGTTAGTCATTACATTAAAGGTTTAATGTGGTCAGTCTTGGTAATATCATTATTTTATCACAAGGTTTAACTTATCCATCTGAAACTTAAAACTTGAAATTTTTTTTTGTAGGGTTAACTTTTCACAGAGTGATATATCAGTGGTGTAAATGACCTGGAAATATAACATATGCTCCACATGGGTTAAGTCATAAAACAGTTCTACTAAAAGAATTTCCTTTGCAATTGTTGGAAACGTTAATTGCTGGGAAATTGTGCAGATGCAGTCACAGCTGCCATGTTCTCTCCTCAGGTTATTGCCAGTTCCCACAAGAGTTAGATGATATTCTCAGAATACCTGTTCCACCATGTTTTCCCCTCAGGTTATTGCCAGTTCCCATGAAAGTTAATATGGTATTCTCAGAGTGCTTTTCCCAACCAATCCTGTCCTGACTTGTCCCTCCTGGTTTTTGCCCTATAAAGCCCTCCTGCTTCCGCCTCTCTCTCTCTTGCCCGCTTTTCACCTCAGTGAATGGACGCAGGGTAAGGTGCTGCATGTAGCAGGAGTTGGCCATTTTGGCTAGCTCCACGTGGCCCAAACTGTTGCACTCTCACCCAACTCTGAGGTGCCTGCACAAATAAAGAATTGTGTTCCCTCTCCACTCCATATCTCCTCTCTCTCTCCTCCGCGTCACAGCCCAGCAGTTCACCCTGGTAAATATTCAGTCTTCCCAAAGCAAATCCTCTCTTTGTGTAGCTGACTGAATTGAAGCAGCTAAGTGGGACGTTTTATAGGCTCTAGCCTCATGATTTTGTGTTTGCTTAGTTTTCATTCTCCCCTTCTCTGTATGCTTCTTGTCTTTTCCAATCTTCTCCCAAGTTTTATGCCAATGAATCCGCCACTATTAATTGAATGTTAAAAAGAGTGAGTGTGTGAGTGGTATAAGAGAGGAGACCAGAGTACTGCTTAGCACTAGCAGAGTGTGGTGCTGGGGACTGAAACTGAGGTCTTTGAGCTTTCAGTCATGCTAGTACAATTTCATTCTTTTCTTTTTTCTTTTGCCTCCAGGGTTATCATTAGGGGCTCAGTGCTGCACTACAAATGCGCTGATCCTGGAGGCCATTTCCCCCATTTTTTTGTTGCCCTTGTTTTTTATCCTTGTTGTTATCATTGTTGTTGTCACTGCTGTCATTGCTTTTGGATAGGACAGAGAGAAATGGAGAGAGGAGGGGAAGACAGAAGGGAGAGAGAAAGACAGACACCTGCAGACCTGCTTCATCATTTGCAAAGCGACTCTCCTTCAGTTGGGGAGCTGGGGGCTTGAACTAGGATCCCTACACTGGTCCTTGTGCTTGGCGCCATGTGCGCCTAACCTGCTGTGCTACCACCCGACCCCCTTATAGTACAATTTCTAATATTAAACTATCTTCTATGTCCTGTAATTGACTATCTTAATTGCTTATTATCCCAAGTCATATACCTGTCAGATATAGATGGCATAAAAGGGAGATAAAGAATTGCCTTGGAAAGTCTCACACACATAGTAGTAAATGTAAGGACTCACATGAGGATCCAGATTCAAGCCCCTGGTCTCCACCTATAGGGGAGATGCTTCAAACGTGGTGAAACAGGTCTACAGGTGTCTCTATTTCTCCCTATCTTCCCCTCCTCTCTCACTTTCTTTCTGTACTATCCAATAAAATGGAAAAAAATGGCCACCAAGAACAGTGGTTTAACAGTGCCAGCACCAAGCACCAGTGATAACTCTGTAGAAAAAGAAAGAAAGGAAGGAAGGAAGGAAGAGAGAAAAGAAATTGCATTGCCAAAAAAATTGGAGAAATACAAAGCACTCAATTAAATATGGAGAAATTGGTTAAGAAAGAAATCTATGATCTTAAAAAGTCACTAGGTAGGAAAATTAAAAACATGAAAACAAAGCTACAACATGTTAAAGATATTTTAGAAGCATTCCAGTCTCAAATAGCAAGTCAAGGAAGTATACTCATTCATGTATAAGAGACAACATCTGAAATAGAAGATAAAATGACCATACTCTTTGACTTCAAAGTATGTTGGGTTGAGCTTCACTGATGGGAGACAGATGACCAGGGACTCATGGTTGAGCTGTAGGCAGTATCTCTTTATTCATGTGGAACGCAGCACAACCTAAGCCAAGCTAAGCTAGACTAAAACTAAACTAAAATGAACAATCCTGTCCTTATATATACTTTCCAAGTAGGGTGTGACCAGGATGTGATGTAGAGAGGGTGGAGCAAAAAGGAAGTGGTGGAAAATCAGGGTGTGACAAGGAGAGGGGGCGGAGCAGGCGAGAATTCTACCACTGAACCACCAATGCCCTGGAGGGAGGGTGGTGCTTTATGTAAATGTGATTTATGTAAATATACCGCAGCTTTGAGTGGGATCAAACCAATCCCATACAGGCATACCAGTGTTTGGTTAAGCAGAAGCCAGGGGGAGCTGGCATACTACCCAACAAAAGTAGAAGAATAAAATAGTCTATGAAAAATGAGGAACTCTCCATGAGATTGAAGATCCCATAAGAAAAGCAAATATCACAATTATAGAGGTATCAGAAGGAGAGGAGGAAAAGAAGAGAACAGAAACTATATTCAAAGAAATAATGCCAGAAATTTTTCCTGATCTTGGATATAGTCAGAATACAGATATTCAAGAAGCAGAGAGAACTTTCAAATTCCTAAATCCAAATAGGCCTACACCAAGAAACTTCATTGTGAAATTATCAAAAGGAAAAAGAAAAAAAAATACAAGATAGGGAAAAAGAAGAAAGTGACTTCTAAAGGCACTATATCACATTTGCACCAGACTTTTCAGCAGCAACCATGAAGGTCAAGGTTTTTAAAGACAGCAATTTCTAGCCACACAGACTTTATCCTGAAAGACTATTATTCAAATATGGAGAAGTAATCAAAAACAGAACCAGACATATAAAGAATGAACATGCCGTTACCAGACCTGCATTGCAAGAGTGAATTAAAGGAGAGCAGAGGAAAGAAACAAGGACCACTGAGCTCTGAACAAAGTGATACACAGTACAGCAGACCCAGAAACACACACTATAGAAGTATGAGCCAACTTTAAGTATAAAGAGGGGGAGTCAGGTGGTAGCAGCAGGTTAAGTGCACGTGGCACGAAGCACAAGAACCGGCGTAAGGATCCAGGTTCGAGCCCCCGGCTCCCCACCTACAGGGGAGTTGCTTCACAGACAGTGAAGCAGGTCTGCAGGTGTCTATCTTTCTCTCCCCCTCTCTGTCTTCCCCTCCTCTCTCTATTTCTCTCTGTCCTATCCAACAATGACATCAATAATAACTACAACAAAAACAACAAGGGCAACAAAAGGGAATAAATAAATAAATATTAAAAAATAAAATAAAGTATAAAGAGGAAGGAGAAAATGGAAAAATGATTTTCCAGCAAAGAATGGTGAAATAAGAACAGCTTAAGGAACACCTTCTTAGATTTATGTGTGTGTGTGTGTGTGTGTGTGTGTGTGTGTGTGTGTGTTTGCTACTTCCATAATACATTTGCATGCATACAAATCTCTCTGTCTTGTTAACTGCTGTACTTTTCTCCTTAGTATTTTTTTTATCTCTATTATATCATTTTTTGTGACTCTTATCCTTTTTATCAAATATAATTTCTTCAAATTGCTGTATGTGGTCAAAGATTCTAGCTGCTCTAGTTTATGTATGTTACCAAATGACCTGCATTTCTCTAAAAGAAAACTACTGATTGTATTTTTTTCATATGTACCAAAATAAAGAACTGAGACACATGAGCATGTTTGAAATATTTGTCAAACTTTTTGCTAATACTTTGTGCAAAGTATTATGATTATCCTTGGGCTGGGAGGCACAGAACTGTGGTGGTGGATGAAGTGTGGAACTATATTTCTTTAATCTTATGATCTATAAATCATTATTAAATCACTAATAAAAATAATGAATAAATAAACACATGGTACTTAAGTTCTGAAATATGTGGGAAGAAAAAAAATCAAAGGGAAGAAAAGCTGATGAACTTTCTCTGAGATGTATCACATTTATGGGAATTCTGAATGGGAATCATCAAATTAGTTGTGCAGACAAGACAATATCTTAGATTGATTTACAGTTAATCTTTCAAACAAGGGCATTCAAATATAATAGGAAAGAGGCCATAATGGTTCTTATTTTGTTCCTTACCAGGCAACCTAGTGGAATATAACAGTGTGTAATTGAAGAGGATAGACAAAAATCCTCATAATGCAATGTTAAATAAAATATGCTCAAAATTAATATCCCAAACACAGATATTTTCATCAGTTTTCATCCATTGGGATTATAAGGAGTCTGAGCTTTTCTTTTTCTATCTGAATTTTTAGCTTTCTCTAAAAAACTATCAATAACTTCTCAAGTAGTCATAAAGAGTCTTCACACTATTATAAAACTTCAAGGAATAACTTAGTATACACTCCCCATTTTCTGAAATTGCCTGATACATTAGGGCAAGATTCCAATTTTGGAGTCACGTATACACCCAGGAGAACAGAACCATCTATGTGTGAAGCATGAAGATGAAAAACACGACCAACTCTCCATCCTTTATGACCATCAAGCTGCTTTACCTCACAGTCTTCTTTTCAATTACATCCTCAAGTGGCACTTTCATTTTATAATTTGAAAGAGCATTCTGGATAATCTATATACCTGAGAGGAACGTTAGCACATCACAGTCAATGGAAATAAATCCAGCCCCTTCCCACTCTAGTGTACTTATCTTGCAAATCTCAGTGAACTGTGCAGAGGCTTTACGCGTATCAGAAATGGCATTTTGTTTCCTTGTTATCACTTGGTTGGGAGTCACTCAGGCCTCCCCCTGCACACAATATGTTAAGTGGGAGTTTTCAAATCACATCCTTTCCCTGCTTCAGGGTGGCTTTACCTCTTACTTTGTTGCTGCTCTTTGATTCCCAGCTGCCCTCCCACTGGCCCCTGAGAACTATTTCCTCTCATCAGCTTAGCAAACAGCTGAGTTTTCTAGGTAGACCTTTGGGCTGGTGAGCCATTGTGTGGGCTCCTTGACTCACACACTCATAATTATGTGCACACTGGCTCTCTGTGTCCTGCATTTTTTTTTAACCTCCTGTCGTGTTTAAGTCATAAAGAGAGATGCCCCCCACGCCCACCTGCCTGCCGAATGCCACCATCACCTATTTTCCAAGCCCAGAAGAACGTGCCTGGGGCAGCTTTCTTGAGTCCTTTTGCAGGTTTCTGTTTTCCCTGGTCCTGTTGATCCCTCTGGCTTTCAAGTCAAGGTTTAACCATAAGGCTCCCATCAGAGTCCTTAAAGAAGAAAGGTTTCCAGCATGAGTACACTGTATTAATAAATGAAACCCAACCTTTTAAAAATTACACTGTCAGAAAAACCCATTAGGCTGTAAAAGAGTTGAAGTAAACATTAGATTTTAATATCTACTGCTGCTTAGGATTTTCTGAACTGAAAAATCCCCGGTGAGCACTTAAAGCTTCATTACTCCACTGAAAGGTTGTGAAACGCTATTTAAAGGTTTTCAATTTTGTTGAAGTCTAGAGGTTATTACAGCTGGAAAGAATACAAACCCTAATATTACAAGGAACGAAAGGCACGGAATTTATGTTCTCATCTTCCCTGCAGTTTAATCCAGGTCCATTAGATTCATTGGTCAAAATTAGGGCAGTTCTAAAACTTTTCTGTAGGTTTGATTAAAAGTAATATGTGGATGCTATGAAAATATTGCTGTGCATATCACACTCAAACAATGCTTTATCTCTCAGTTCTCTGGCCAGAAGTTATTTCACCAGCAGCCTCTCTGCTTAAAGGTTTTTTTAATAGCTTCAAAAATCAAAAACTTAGTGCAAACCAGTAAAACTCTCCCCCACCCACCCATCACCAAATGAAGCTAGACATTCAACTCAAATTCATAAGCACAAATAACTTCTTGGCTATGTTCTTTTATCCCAAAACTAAGCAATTCACCTTATTTTAATGGAAGGAATGTTTCTTTAATTTATTAATCCAAGTCTGGTATGCATAGTTTTTGACCAAGTAATAGTAGATGCTTTGTATCAACACATAACTTGTGTTATTTATTTACTATTTATTTTTGTATGTGATTTTTAATTTTTTTTTTCAAATACTCCTTGACTGTCCCCAGTCAGGCTGTTTTATGAAATGGCTTTAACATAACATTTTTATCACTGCATTCATGTGCTCTTTCTTCTTTTTTTAAAATTTTATTAGTGACATAAAACTGGTGTATAAAATTACAAGATAGCAGGGTCATAATTCTCACCATTCCCACCACCAGAGTTCTGTGTCCCCATTCCCTCCATTGGAAGCTACATCAGTTCTCCCAAAGTTGCAGATAGGGATTAATTATTATTTCTATAACTATCTGTATGTGTATGGGCATTCCCCCCCCCCCATGATTCTGTCTTCTCTTCCTTTCCTATTAATCCTTCTGAATGTCTTTCCTTTTTGCTTCTTCTATCTCCAGGTCCTGATGGAGTTGGGGTTCAGAGCACTCTGTTCATCTTTCCCTATCATTTCTCCCCCACTGGGAGTATGGACCAAAATTTTTTGTGGGGAGCAGAAGATTGGAGTTCTGGATTCTGTAATTGCTTCTCCACTGGACATGGGTGTTGGCAGGTGGATCCACACCCCCAGCCTGTTTCTGTCTTTCCCTAGTGGGGCAGGGCTCTGGGGAGGGAGGTTCCAAGACACATGGGTGAGGGTGTCTGCCCAGGGGAGTCAGGGTGGCGTCATGGTAGCATCTGCAACTTAATGGCTGGAAAGCAGTAAGATATAAAGCATGGCAAAATGATTAATGAACAGGAACTGAAAAGTAGGAATAGAGCAGATGAGAATAGGGACCTTGGGGTGGAAAGAAGCAAGGAAGTCTATTTTAGGTGTGTTTCTAGGGGCTTATGACTTCTGTATTTTTTTTTCTTGATACCCCATCTTCTATCTGTTTATTCAACAAATATGCCTGACACTGTGTTGGGTGCTAAGGAGTGATCCCTAGGTTGCTGACTAGTGTGAAGAAGTCAAATTGACAAATTGTAACATAGAGTGGAATGACAGAGTTGTCCAAAGAATTACCCAGGAATAAATGAGCTTTAGAAAGACAAACATAGAGTTGGGCAGTAGACCAGTGGGTTAAGCACACGTGGCAAGAAGCACAAGGCATAAGGATCTTGGTTTGAGCCTCGGCAACCAACCTGCAGGGGAGTCCCTTCACAAGTGGTGAAACAGGTCTGCAGGTGTCTTTCTCCCACCCCCCCCCGTCTTCTCCTCCTCTCTCCATTTCTCTCTGTCCTTTACAACAACAATGACATCAATAACAACAGTAATAACTACAACAATAAAACAAGGGCAACAAAATGGAATAAGTAAATAAAGAAATAAAAATAATAATAAAAAAGACGAACCCCAGGGTTGGGCTGTAGTGCAGTGGGTCATGTGCACTTGGTGCAAAGCAGAAGAACTGGCCTAAGGATCCTGGTTCAAGCCCCTGGCTCCCCACCTGCTGGGGAGTCACTTCATAAGCAGTGAAGCAGGTCTGCAGGTGTCTTTCTCCCCCCCTCTGTCTTCTCCTCCTCTCTCCATTTCTCTCTGTCCTATCCAACAGGAACAACAGCTATAACAACAATAACAACTAAAACAAGGGCAACAAAATGGGAAATGGCCTCCAGGAGCAGTGGACTCATAGTGCAGGCACCGAGGCCAGGCGATAACCCTGGAGGCAAAAAAAAAAAAAAAAAAAAAAAAGACAAACCCAACCTTGTTGTCTGGTAGCAATGTGTATGGGAAGAGAAAGTATTCAATGTTAAGGAATGAGTCCCGGATGGAATTGGATCAAAGGGAACTTCATTCAAGAAATTTTATTCTTAAACAAGTACTAGAAGTTTATTTACAGTAATACATTTACTACAAGATCAGGATGAATTGCTGCAGAGTTTTTATGGGCCTAGGAAAAGGTCTAAGGTGAATGATAAAAAATTAGAGTTGAAAAGTGGACCTTGGGAGTCAGGCGGTAACATAACTGGTTAAGCGCACATGGTGCAAAGCACAAGGACCAGCGTAAGGATCCTGGTTCGAGCCCCCGGCTCCCCACCGGCAGGGGAGTTGCTTCACAGCCGGTGAAGCAGGTCTGCAGGTGTCTGTCTTTCTCTCCCCTTCTCTGTCTTCCCCTCCTCTCTCCATTTCTCTCTATCCTATCCAACAACAATGACATCAATAGCAACAATAAAAACTACAACAAGGGCACCAAAAGGGGAAAAAAAATAAATATATATATTTTTTAAATCTAAAAAAAAAAAAAATGGAGCTGACTTGGTTTGGAATTTTTCTTTTCTTAAAAAAATATTTTTTAACTTTGTTTGATAGAACAGAAAGAAATTAAGAGTGGGAAGTGGGAGATGGAGAGGAGAAAGAGAAACACCTAGAGACCTATTTCATCACTCCCAAAGATCCCCCCTCCTGCCAGCGGGGACCAGGGGCTTGAACATGTGTCCTTGCGCATTGTTACGTGTGTGCTCAGCAAGATGTGCCGCCACCCGGCTCCAGTGTGTGATTCTTTGTGATCACTTTTTCAAAACCTTAATTTCATGATGTATTCTAATAAATGAAATCATGCTTAGCAGATAGATTATTATTATGTTATCCCTGAGGTTTTGTGACTCCAGGTCAAATTTCTCAGATAGAAAGACAGAAACAGAGAAAGAGGGGAAGACACTACAGAGTGGAAGCTTCCTTTTGCTCTCTGGATCCTGGATTCCAAGCGGGCCATATGCACGACAAAACACCCCAGCTATGAAAGCCAGCTATCTGTCTTGATGGCCAACGGAGGTATTTTGTACTGTCCTTTAGTTTTTGATATTACAAACAACATTGTGATGACAATTTTCTGCATATTTCCCCCCCCTAACATTTGGAACATTTTTCTATGTTTTGTTTCAATACAAGAAGATACATGTGAGGTGCTCAGTAGCTGACTCAAATATTCGCAATTATCATCATTACAAATGTAACCTGTGGTTAAAAACCATGAGTACTGTAAGTTTCCTGGTACATATGACTAACTGTATTCAAAATTATTTTAATGACTTACTCTTTTATAAGCATATGAGATTACTTCTTTTATTGTATTTTGTATTTATAGTACATATTTTCCACAAAAGAGTATTCTAATTTAATAATGAAATAGAAGCATGCCAATATTTTAGTTTACACTTCTTTGCTTATCACTGATGCCAAATATTCACTCAATATTTGTTTATGCTTTCATTTCCTCTTCTGTCTTTATGTTCTTTGAAGACTGTAAAGGAGTTGGAAAGTCCTTCTAGAGAACTGGGCTTTCATCCAGTTGGCAACGGGGAGTGATGGAAGCCTTTAAAGTTCCTCCACTTGCCCCAAAGTGACCAACCCCAGTAGCATTATCTATTGCCCTTCAATGATTGGCTCTTAGGAACACCATGTCCATCTGTTTGAACAGGCATGACGACAAGAATAACATGAAAATGAATAATAGCGGTAACTATGATTTATTCATTCCTACTAGATCTCAGTCTGTTCTAGACACTTCTGACATGACTTTAACTAAGGTTCACAGCACTGTGGAACAGGTGTTATAAGCTATGCTCTAGTGTGCTCACTGTTCTCTCTTCACCCTCTGGATTCTATCCATTAGAGAATGCATGGAACACTACTCTCCTGAAATACATTTCCCATCAACTGCAAGGATTCACCTTGGATTTGTCAACTAACATACCTTAATATTCAGCCCCGACATAGCTAAAATAAGAAAATTCGCTCTGGGGGCCGGGTGGTAGCACACCGGGTTAAGCGTACATGGTGTGAAGCACAAGGACCAGTGTAAGAATCCCAATTTGAGACCCCAGCTCCCCACCAGCAGAGGGGTGCCTTCACAGGCAGTGAAGCAGGTCTCAGGTGTCTGTCTTTCTCTCCCCCTCTCTGCCTTCCCCTCCTCTTTCAATTTCTTTCTGTCCTATATAAAAACCAACAGCAGCAACAACAATAACAACAGCAACAACAACAACAATGGGAGAAAAAGCCACAGGAGCGGTGGATTCATAGTGCAGGCACTGAGCCCCAGCAATAACACTGGAGGCAAATAATAATAATAATAATAATAGCCTCTATTTTAAATGCAACTGCACAAATGGATTTCTACATTATTCTTTTTGAGGATTTTATAAAGAGAAAAGATTTAGGGATGACTGAGAAATCTCAGGAAAATCACTTCGCAATCTGACTGTCTCTGCAAGTTCCTCCCAAGAAAGCGATCAGTGTTAAGAAATACCTAATTTTCCCTTCTCTCCATTGTTACTGGTCATCTCTCTCAGGAACAACACAATAGACCCCTTTTGGGCCAGGCTAGTGTTGCAGAAGAGAGACCAGGAACTTGTGGTATAGCAGGAACACAATGTAATGCCTTTATTGATCAGAGGCAACACCTTTATATATATCTTTAACCAGAAGTGGCAAGTAGGAAAAAGAAATGACTAGGAGAGGGGGTAGAGAAAAGAAAAGAGCATGAAGGTAGAAAGCTTCCGTAGTAGCTGTTGCAAAGCTTCTAACAAGTGGGATTAACCAATGCCCTGCAGGTAGGGCAGGTCTCAGGCAAAACAATGATTATGTAAATAGACCACAGCATCAGAGCAGGGGGGCTGCCCAACAGCCCTCAACTTGGATTAACAATGATAAAGAATGTCCTCCAAAGGGAGGCTGGACAATATACTCTATGCTACACCTGAGTAAGATGGGTCTATATTGGGGCAGCTTGGAACTTTCCTACTCATGATCACAGATCTGCACCCCAAAAAGAACTTTGTTCCATCCTCCCAGAGGGGGAGAGATGTTAGAGGAAGATGACCAGAGGGCTTTGAACTCCAACTCCATCAGGACTCAGAGAGAGAAGAGGAAAAATGGAAGGACATTCAGAGGTATCAATGGATGTAGCTGTGACTTAGAAAGAAAGAGAAGGCAGGACCATAGGAAAATGGGCAGATATGTATAAATAAAGACAAACAGTAATAGAAATAGCAGTCAACCCAGAGTCGGTGTTGTTTTTGATGGGTTATGTTGTTTTCGCCGGGCTGGCTTCATGGGCACAGGCGGGTAACAGACGACCAGGGACTCATGGTTGAGCTGTAGGCAGTATCTCTTTATTCATGCAGGACATAGCACAATCTAAGATGAGCTAAGCTAAACTCAAAGTACAGTACTCTAAAACTCACAATGCTGTCTTTATATATACTTCCCAAGTAGGGTGGAAACAGGATATGACATAGAGAGGGTGGAGATAAAAGTGACTGGTGAAAATCAGAGTGTGACAAAGAGGGGGCAGATTAGGCGAGAATCCTATCACTGAACCACAAATGCCCTGGAGGGAGGGTGGAACTTGTTAACAGTGGTTATGTAAATAGAATAGTGTTAAGCAGGGGGGATTTAAACCAAAAGAAACAGAAGGGGTCTCATGCATACCAACAATTCCCCCTTTCTTTTTAACTAATGGCCATTGTGGGGTGAACAGAAACGTATATCGTACAGGCGTTTTCAAAAGAACTGGCATAAGACGTGGAAAACAAAATAGGCGAGCAGCAATAACCAGTGTGATGCCAAGGGGAACGTTTCTTGCCTCAAGGGAAAGGCCTAGCAGGTGAAAGGGCATTTCTTGCCTCTGGGAGCGCTTTGTGCCTCTGGGGGCATCTCTTGCCTCAAAGGGCGTTTCCTGCCTCTGTGGGCATCTCTTGCCTCTTGGGGCGCTTCATGCCTCTGTGGGCATAACCTAATAAGGAGAGGGAGTTTTCTGCCTCTGGGGAAGAGCCTGCAGGTGAGGGGACATGGTCTATAAAGTCTCAAGGCAATTGGCTGAAGTTAGTCTTTGAGAAACACAGCAGCGTGTACCAGTAAGTCCGATGGAGGTGTCAGTCCAAAGTAGCTGACCACAGAAGAAAATGCCGGAAGATGAAACACTGCATGTCTGTCTCGATGGGGAATGTCGGCCACCAGAATTCTGCTTTTCTGGAGAGAGTGATCTTTGGAGTCTGTGAATCTGTTTCTTCAGGTCGTGCCAGGTCTCATCATTGGTTTCCGGGGGTGTGTTGTAGTCATCCCATCTTGTGGGCAATGTCAGAGAACAGGCGTCCAAATGGGTTTCCAGAAATTTTCATTTGAGTAGATGCTTTTTCATGTGAAGACTTTGACAGCTGAAATTCACTTACTTGTCAAACAAAACTTGTAGCAGATTAGAAGTTTACTATAATTGATAACTCCATTATAATTGGAAGTCCTTTCTAGTATGATTTTAAGGTTGTTTAAACAGTTTAAACTCAATAAAATGTGGAAAGGTAAACAGAAGAACCACGGTTAAAAGCCTCAGGCATGAGAATAATTAACATAATCATTGCACTATCTGCCCCACCCATAACTCATACCGTTTTGAGGATTAAACATTTCAGATTTATGCCAAGACGTAAAAGAGAAATCAAAGGAGGGAAAAAACAATTTGGATTGTTTCTGGATGTCTCTAGAAATCATGGCTGCGTCCAGCATTTTTTTTTAAGTCAATGTCAAACAAAAATTCAGTCATTCAAATCATTCTCTTATGAAACGCAACTTGAACCAGATTATCAAGATCTCACCATGTAGGATTAAGAATCCCCGGAGGGCGACCTAGTCCAAAAAGCTCCTCGAAATTCCATTTAGGGTGTTTCCGACTGTTCCTGCTGGATTGCTTCAGGCACCCATTTTTAAAAGCATCTTCCCATTGAATAAAGAATCCAATCAGGAGAGTAGAACTAACCACGTGTCTCCATACTTGGGAACTGCCAGGGTACTCGATAATGTTCTTCAAATTAGAGTAGTCCTTCTCCACGGGAAACATTCGAGAAGAAGTCCAGAAAGTTCCAGGGGAAATCACTATGCATATCCCAAGGTCTACGATCACGGTCATAAAGAACCAAACTGTGGCCCAGAGCAAAATGTAGTCCTTTTCCTCAGGAAACATGGGAGAGGGAATCCAGAAAGTCCAAGGAGAAATCTCCGTGCATCTCCCAAGCTCTATGATCCCAGTCATAAGAAACCAAAGTTCCCGGTCAGGGAAACAAAGTTTGGCCCAGAGCAAAATGTTCCAGAGACAGAGTAACTGTCTCATGATGAAACAGTAGAGGCTTTGGCAAACCTCTTCATAAGTAGAAGAGAAGACCATAGTGCATAGGTAGGCAAAGTCTTCACTTATCTGGGAGTTGCACAGGTCTGGTCCCATGTTGTGGCACCATATGTTGTTTTCGATGGGTTATGTTGTTTTCGCCAGGCTGGCTTCACGGGCACAGGCGGGTAACAGACGACCAGGGACTCATGGTTGAGCTGTAGGCAGTATCTCTTTATTCATGCAGAACGCAGCACAATCTAAGATGAGCTAAGCTAAACTCAAAGTACAGTACTGTAAAACTCACAATGCTATCTTTATATATACTTGCCAAGTAAGGTGGAAACAGGATGTGACATAGAGAGGGTGGAGAGAAAAGTGACTGGTGAAAATCAGAGTGTGACAAAGAGGGGGCAGATTAGGCGAGAATCCTATCACTGAACCACAAATGCCCTGGAGGGAGGGTGGAACTTGTTAACAGTGGTTATGTAAATAGAATAGTGTTAAGCAGGGGGGATTTAAACCAAATGAAACAGAAGGGGTCTCATGCATACCAACAAGTTGGGACTTTGCA
Source organism: Erinaceus europaeus (assembly GCF_950295315.1). NCBI lineage: Eukaryota > Metazoa > Chordata > Mammalia > Eulipotyphla > Erinaceidae > Erinaceus > Erinaceus europaeus. The sequence goes on along the minus strand of NC_080168.1, from coordinate 130,804,411 downwards.
AGAATGACTGCAGCTTCCGGTAGAGGGAAAGGGAGTACAGAACTCAGGTGGTTGAGATGGTGTGGAATTATGCCCCCAGTATCTCATAATTCTGTAGACCAATGTTAAATCACTCATAAAAAATGGGAGGAAATCAAGTGACCAGTGTGGAGGAAATCAAGGTGTGGTTGGGAAAGAAATGGAGTATGAGGAAGAAAATAGATCATGCATGCCCCTCTGAGATGTTAGCACACCTGGACTTCCTCCTAAGTGCAAGAAGATAGTCATGATTTTGCTTCTTTCAGCAGAGATATCAAGAACAGTCCCACCACTATGAATCTATGTTGGTGAAAAGATTGTCCTCTGCCAGGAAATTAGACAAGAATCTATTATAATGGTAATTTTAAAGCTATGATCCATCTTCAAAAATATGGGACCTATAGTTTAAGAAAGAAGTGAGAGAGAGAGGGAGAGAGAGAGAGGAAGAGAGAGAGAGAGAGAGAGAAAGAGTCTGTCTGTGTGTGTGCATGCACTAGACTGCACACACATGCTGTAGGAATGAGAGTCCAAGTGACAGATGTTGACATTTCTGGGAATGTATAGCAAGTTATAGAATAGGCAACAGACTGGATAGTTTTAAATCTGGACTGTCAGGGAAATAGGACTTTTATGACGGCTTTGTGTGCAACAGGCTAGATAATCTGAGCTTGATTCTGCCGGCAACTGGGAGACATCACAGGTTTATAAGCAAGGAATTGACAAGATATGATGCGTTCTAGAGGGTTGAGTGGAAGCAGTAAAGGAATTAGGGTCTCGAGCACAGGGATTGGAGTTAGAATCTGACTGAAGTGTTCACATGAAAGACATAAGACTTGATCAAGACACCAGGATGGGTGTCTTTGCTTATATGTTCCAAGACAAGATGTAGTCTCATATGTGCTCATGTGAGCATGCTACCATATTCATTTGACCAGGGCACATGACTGACCAAGAAATTAAATAAGTGACATTTTTTTCCCAAGCTAGGTGGTGTGTGGATCACTGATAAGTTTATTTTACACTGTTTTATTTGTGTTAGCAAACATAAACTAAGCACAATGATCCATACCAAAAGATACTGGAAGCATCATTGTCTACCTCTGTCTTAGTTATCAAGACCTAGCCTGCATAGTTCTCTGTTGAAACAGGAAAGGAGAGTTGATTATGCCCCCCCTTTTTCAGAATTAAAAAAAATTTAAACTTTCCTTATAATCTTGTTAGGCATTATTAAATCACTAATAAAAATTAAAAAGAAAGAAATTAACTTTATTTAATTTGCTAGGACAGAGAGAAATTGATGAGGGGAGTTGGACAGAGAAGGAGAGAGACCGAGAGAAACCTTCAGCATTGCTTCACCATTCGTGAAGCTTCCCCCCATGTGGGGACCTGGGGCTTGAACCTGAGTTTTAGAGCGTGGTAACATGCACACTCAACCAGATGTGCCGCTACTTGTTCCCCGACTGTGCTCTTGCAGGTACCGGCTCTACAACCAAACTCTGAATTCTCATGAGCAATAGCTTTTGTGTGACTGGCAAGTAGTCTTTAGTTTTTGACAGGGAAGACTTGAAGTGGGAGTGGTTAGTCAAATGCCGGGGAGGAGCTCGGGGAGGAGGAGGGAGGTGGCTTTTACAGGCAGAGTACATGTCAAGAAGCCAATGGAATATTTTGTCCATGGTCCTTTTAGAATGGGGATATATCTGGCAGGCTTGGATCCCTGAAAGATAATGAGCTAATATGTTGGTTTTTTGTGTTGGGATAGCATAATGTTATGCAAAAAGGCTCTCATGCCTGAGGCTCTGAGGTGCCAGGTTCAATCGCCAGCACCACTGTAAGTCAGAGCTGGCAGGGCTCTGCCCTCTCTCTCTCATTAAAATAAGTAAATAAAATTAAAAAAAATAAGTCTGCCTTTCTTGTTTACTCTGGAAACAATGATTATTGTGATTATGTTTGTGTGGTATAACAGAGAGATCCAGAGAGAAAAGGGGGGCGCTGAAACAAAATACCTGGTAGGGAAAAAGGAAGCATTAGAGAGAGGGAAATGGGAAGCTGTCAGAGCATCGGTAGATTTAGTTTTGGCTGGTCCTGATAATTAAGTAAGACATTGATTTCATAGCTTAGAAATTCTCAGATTCACAAAGACTATTAAAAGTCATATCCGGGAGTCAGGCTGTAGCACAGCAGGTTAAGCACAGGTGGTGCGAAGTGCAAGGACCGGCTTAAGGATCCCGGTTCGAGCCCCCGGCTCCCCACCTGCAGGGAAGTCCCTTCACAGGCGGTGAAGCAGGTCTGCAGGTGTCTTTCTTTCTCTCCTCCTCTCTGTCTTCCCTTCCTCTCTCCATTTCTCTCTGTCCTATCCAACAACAACGACATCAATAACAACAACAAAGGCAACAAAAGGGAATAAATAAAATAAAAAAATAAGTAAAAAAATTTTTTTTTAAAAGTCATATCCAACCATCACCTAGCGTCTTAGTAATCCATATAACATGACAAACAATGAGGGGCCAGGTGCTTCTTCAATGCTTCAAGTGTGGACCATCGGACCATCGGGAATTTCGCCATGTTCCTTGAGGGCAAAAACAGAATCTAAGTTGTTCCTTATAAGGAACTTGGATTCCTGTTCTTGAAACTATGTTTTGGCTTCCAGACTGGGATTTGGTCTGTGCAGTTACAGTCAAACTGAACTCTTTCCCATCCTTCCCTGTCCACATTCTCTTTCTCCCTAGTTCCCTTTCTCCATCTTGCATGTTGAGTAGAGGCTTTTTAAATTCTTTTTAAAAAGAATTTATTCTTTTTATTTATTTATTTTTAATCTTTTTTTATATTATTGGATAGAGGCAGAGAGAAATTGAGAGTGGAGGGGGGATGGAGAGGGAGAGAGACTGAGAGGCACCTGCAGCCCTGATTCATCACCTGGGAAGCTTTCTTTCGCAGGTGGGGACCAGGGACTCAAACCCGGGTCCTCGTACATTACAACACGAGCACTTTCCCAGGTGTGCCACCACCCGGCCCCCTCTAGAGGTTTTCTTTCCATAAAGTTGAGGCATTAAATTCCAACACTGATCGTCAGGACCCCACTGGCTCCTTTTAGGAGTTACATATTACATTTCCTGTTTTCAACCACAATTAAGCTATGTTTCATTTGATATTACAAATGGAATCTGTTTGTTGTGTCCATCTTTCTTGCTATAGAGGACAATCATTTAAAAACACTCAATGACAAAAGGGTGATATTTATTTCAACCCAAATAAGCAAGATAAAATGCATGCTTTTGAGGGCTTCCTTTGTTTCCAAGTATGAATTTTGCTCCTTGGCAGAAAATAGCAATTAGAAAATAAATGCCCAGACTTCCGGGAGGTGTAGCCATGTTATTATTTTAAACTCTTTCTGAGAATACAAGGAGTCCTTCCATTCTTTTTTTCTAATATTTATTTATTTATTCATTCCCTTCTGTTGCCCTTGTTTTATTGTTGTAGCTATTACTGATGCTGTCGTTGTTGGATAGGACAAAAAGAAATGGAGAGAGGAGGGGAAGGCAGAGAGGGGGAGAGAAAGATAGACACCTGCAGACCTGCTTCTCCACTTGTGAAGCGACTCCCCTGCAGGTGGGGAGCCGGGGGCTCAAACTGGGGGCTCTAACCAGGATCCTAACACTGGTGGTCCTCTGGCTTTGCACCATGTGCGCTTAATCAGCTGCGCTCCACCCGACTCCCAGAGCCCTTCCGTTCTTTGTAAGATCTTTATTTTTTCCTAGTCTTGGAACCTCTAGGACTAGGCCTATATTTCTTGATGTTTCTTCTTCTCTCTGATTCCTTACCATCAGACTACCTCTGGTGACTTTCAGTAAGTCAATGCTACCAGTGCTGACATGCCAATTTCTGCTACTATTGATGTGTTACAGCAGATTGTCACCAGAGACACCAAGCCTGAGATGTCAACCTCCCAACTCCTCTTATCTGCTGAGATCTTTCCTAGCATATGGAACTACACAGATGGCATGTTATCTAGCAAAGTTACAGACACTAGATATAGGCTAGGGCCTAGGGTACTGGGCACTTGTGTACATGTACCAGTAAGCAAGGGGTATTCTATAACTCAAGTATATGTGCAATTATATAACTCAAAGTATATAACTCAATTATATAACTCAAAGTAAATATGCTTAGTAGCCCTCTGTGATTAGACTTAGACCTAATAAGCCTGGGATCCTCTTAGAAGGGCTTCAAGAAGGCATCATAAATTCTCTATCCAATTAGACCTAAGAAGCTTGGCAATCTATCTAGAAGGAAGGCCCAAAGAAGGCAGAGTCCATGAACCTAATACTAGATTGGATACAACAAGTGGCACTCAAGGCTTTAACAACTGGGAGAAAGTCTAAGCTCATCAGATAAAAAGGAACTACAAAATCTGGATAAGGGCAAGAGACTAGCTCATTTAATGATGGTCTTTGTGGACAATACCAGGTCATCCCATCATCTGGGGGCCTAGGCCCAGGATTCCCACACAGACATGATGGCCTAGACCTCTAACAGATCCCTCTCTCCGCCCTCACTGGTCACCTTCATCAGGAATGTCATCACAAGCCCTCCTGTGGCCTCTCCAGGACCTGCCCTCACTGCAGAGCAGCCATGGTGGGGACTCCCCACTCTCTGAAGGGAGGCTGGGCAGCCTGCTCTGCCCCTTGAAGAAGACGGGTCCTGACATGAGAGCGGCCTAGAATGTTCCAGCTGTGACCATGGACTGTGAGCTCAGACTGACAGGGACTAGGAAGTCACATAGGCTCCTGTGCTGAATATGAATATATCTGGGGCCCAGGGTCAGGTTGTTGGGATAAAATGTTACTTTTAGTCATAGATTTTCTTCAAGTTTGAGAGCTAGCCTCTGCTCCAAGCCAACTCTCTTGCCCTATTCTCAACCCTGACATCATCTTCCCAGACCAAATTTCTATTCCACTTGCATATTAGTTATGAAACTCAAGAAAATACTATGGGGGGGTCAGGTGGTAGTGCAGCAGGTTAAGCGCAGGTGGCGCATAGAGCAGGGACCGGCCTGAGGATCCTGGTTCGAGCCCCCAGCTCCAAATGTGCAGGGGAGTCGCTTCACAGTCGTCAGTGAAGCAGGCCTGCAGGTGTCTTTCTTTCCCTCCCCTTCTCTGTCTTCCCCTCCTCTCTCCATTTCTCTCTGTCCTATCCAACAAGGATGATATCAGTAACAACAACAATAATAACTACAACAATAAAACAAGTGCAACAAAAGGGAATAAACAAATAAATATTTTTAAAAAGAAATACTATGAAAGTCATATGACTCTTGGGACATGTCTAAGTAGACTTCCTCCCTTCTTTCCACCCTAGGATCCCTTTTCTCATCTGCTCTATCTCTACTCTTTGTTTCTTGATCATTCATCACTATGTCCTGCTTTATAGTTTACCACCTTTCAGCTACCAACTTGCAGAGGCTACTATGTTTCCATCCTGACTTCCCTGAGCAGACAATCTCACCAATATGTCCAGGAACCCCACCTCTCCAGAAAAAAAAAAGGAAGGACATTCAGAATGAGCAATAAGTATGGATGTGACTTAGAAAGGAAAAGAAGTCAGGGCTATAGAGAAAAATGGGCAAACATATATAAATATAGATGGGTGGTTACGGAAATGATAGTCACTATATTTCTGCAACCTTGTGAGTATTGTAATTTCTAATGAGGGAATGGGGACACACAGCTCTGGTGGTAGGAACAGTGCAGACTCATCTCCCTGTTATCTCATATTTCTGTAAATCAACATTAAGTCACTAATCAAATAAAAAAGAATATAAAGATATTTAATTCACAAAATAAAAAAGAAAAGAAATATCCTTCAGTTGCCAGCTATTGCATATTGAACGACAAATGTCTCTTTCAATAACACTTCGTTTTTGGCCTTATTTGGTTTTCAGGAATATTACTATAATAAAACAAATAACTATGTTTTGATCGCATAGATTTTCTGCTATCAGGATGATAGCTTTAAAAATATCTTTCAAATGAATGATGCTATGAATAGGGCAATCTCTGTTGTATTGCTAGTCACATAAAAATGCCCTCCTCCCAAACTCTCTGAGTTCCAACTTCCTCTCACTAGCTGCTCTACAGATCAGATGTGTGGGGTAGGGAGACAGCATGGCGGTTGACGGGACACTTCTTTTGAGGCACCAAAGGTCCCAGGTTTGAGCCCTAGCGTCACCATAAGCAAGAGCTGAGTAGTGCTAAAACAAAAACAAAATCAGTGGCCACTTATGGGCGGACCTGGTTGAGCACACATGTTAAAATGTACAAAGACTCGAGCCCCTGGTCCCCACCTGCAGGGGAAAAGCTTCACAAGTGGTGAAACACTGTGGCAGGTGTCGCTCTGTCTCTCTATCATGCCCTTCTCCCTGGATTTCTGGCTGCCTACCCAAGAAATACAGATAATTAAAAAATTACAAAGTAAAAATCAAATGGACCCATTATCACAGCATCATTAAGTACTTGACTTTCAGGCCTGGGCCAACTGTATTTAGCACAAAAATAAATCTTACTGATGGAAAACTTAATTTTATTCTGGAATTAAAAGTCAAGTACTTGTACAAGTGTGGGTCTGCTTCAAATTCTGCTTCTAAGACCCCTTCTGTTGCATTGCTTGTGGTCTATTTACATCATCATTGTTTTTGCCCGCACTGGTTTAATCCCCACTGGTTCCAGTGCTTTTTCCTTCTCCCCACCCCCTATCCTACATACATCCTCTTCTGACCCGACACTTCCACCTCAAGAGATATATTGATGTTGTCGTTGTTAGATAGGACAGAGAGAAATGGAGAGAGGAGGGGAAGACAGAGAAGGGGAGAAAAAGATAGACACCTGCAGACGTGCTTCACTGCCTGTGAGGCGACCCCCCTTCAGGTGGGGAGCCGGGGGCTCGAACCGGGATCCTTTTGATGATCCTTGTGCTTCGTGCCACGTGCACTTAACCTGCTGGACTACCACCCGACTCCCCACAGATCTGATTTTAACTGCTGAGACTATCTTTTTCAGGCCATGCACATTCTCACCCCCAGCCCATCTGTTTTCTTCCTCTGACATCAGAAGGACTTTCTTATGTCATACTTACTAAATAACACCTCTTTTATTTCTTAATTCAGGGATTAATGGTTTACAATCAATAATAAAATACAAGTTTTTACATGAGTACTATTTCCCAGCTTCCCACATAAAAGTTCCACCCCCTTTAGGTCCTCCTCCGCCGTCCTGTTCCAGGACCTGAACCCTCCCCGCCCCACCCCAGAGTCTTTTACTTTGGTGCAACACACCAACTCCAGTCCAAGTTCTGCACAGTGTTTTCCCTTCTGATCTTGTTTTTCAACTTCTGTCTGTGAGTGAGATCATCCCATATTCATCCTTCTCTTTCTGGCTTTAGAAATTCATAGGATTCCTTTAAGCTCCATCCAAGATGAGGTGAAGAAGGCGAAGTCACCATGTTTAATAGCTGAGTAGTATTCCATTGTGTATCTAGACCACAACTTGCTCAGCCACTCATCTGCCGTTGGACACCTGGGCTAAGTAGCCCTTCTTACACTCTTCAAACTTCACTTTATTCCACAGTTTTGCTTAGTGCAACTTGACCCTGTCCAGAGACTGGTGATTAAAGGCCACTGCTTAAAGCAAGAGGGGATTAAGCCAGAAAAAAGCTTATGGCGATCCTTCCACCTTATAAATATGGAATAAGTGTGTGTGCACTAGCTCACTGCCCACTGCCGAGGGCTGTCTAAGGAGGTCGTGTACGCTGATCAGATCCGGGGAAGAGCCTGGTGGAGTCAGGCAGAAACTGTCTGCTGGAGCAGCCTGAGTCAAGGCAGCTGTCTGGGGTCAGGGAAGCAGCTTGCATGGGTGCTGGTGTGCAGTGAATGCAGGCCCAACTGCAATGAAGCTGAGTTTTAGTGCTGTGTTCTCCTTCACTGTCTCTCTGCTTATCTCTCTCTACTGAAATAAAAAGTCAGGGCCAGGCAGCAGCGCATCTGGTTAAGCGCTCACATTACAATGTGCAAGGACCCAGGTTCAGGCCCCTGGTCCCCAGCTGCAAGGGGAAAGCTTCACAAGTGATGAAGCAGGGCTTCAGGTGTCTCTCTGTCTCTCTCCCTCTCCATCTACCTTATCGATTTTTCTCTGTCTCTATCCAATAAATAAATAAATAAATAAAGATATTAAGGGACCAGAGGGTGGCGCGGCTGGTTAAGCACTCACATTACAGTGAAGGAGGACCTGGGTTCAAAGGTTCAAGCTCCCTGGCCCACACTTGCAAGGAGAAAGCTTCTCAAGTGGTGAATCAGGGCTGTAGGTGTCTCTCTCTCTCTCCCTCTCTCTGTCTCTCTCTCCCTCTCCCTTATCACTTTCTCTCTGTCTCCATTCAATAAAAAAATAAAATATTTAAAACGAAAGAGTAGTTGACTTCTTCCTCTTCTTACTGTGCCCTTGTGCCCACAGTGAGGGAGTGAGCAGCTTGGTTCTGCAGTGGCCATGTTGGAAACGCCGTGAAGGCCAGTCACACACACACAGAGACACCACAGAAGAGACGGGTGAGAACAGCTACCTCCTAGTGCCTGAGATCCCGGCATCTCCTAGTCCGGCTGAGCAGCCAGCCACAGCAAACCAAACCTTGCTTCCTGGGCACAGTGACCAGTAGAACAGGTGAGAGGCACGTCTAGTGCACAGGGATCCGGGTTCAGACCCCTAGTCCCTGCCTGCGGGGGCAAAGCTTCATGAGTAGCAAAGCACGACTTCAAGCATCTCTTATTTTCTCTCTTCCCCCTTTCCCTCTGGATTTCTGTCTGTCTCTATCCAGTAACAAACATAATAATAAAGTTAAAAACAATCACTGTTTAGTAGCCTAGAAGGTGACTTGGCAGGCAAAGCCATGGACGTGCGTGAACAAGGCCCACGGTTTGGATGCCTGGCGTTTAATAGCTGGAGTAGTTCTCTCCCTCTGTTACTATGAAAAAAAATACTACCTCTTGAAAACTACTGATTTACATTGATCAAGTTCCTTGGTGACAATTTGGGCTGGGTGCTGCTGGGTACTGCTGGGTGCAGCTGGGTGCAGCTGGGTGTTGCTGGGTGTTGCTGGATGCAGCTGGGTGTTGCTGGGTGTTGCTGGATGCAGCTGGGTGTTGCTGGGTGCTGCTGGGTGCAGCTGGGTGCTGCTGGGTGCTGCTGGGTGCTGCTGGGTGCAGTTAGGTGCCTCTGGGTGCTGCTGGGTACTCTGGGTGCTGCTGGGTGCAGCTGGGTGGAGCTGGGTGCTGCTGGGTGCAGCTGGGTGGAGCTGGGTGCTGCTAGGTACTGCTGGGTGCAACTGGATGCAGCTGGGTGCAGCTGGGTGTTGCTGGGTGTTGCTGGGTGTTGCTGGATGCAGCTGGGTGTTGCTGGGTGTTGCTGGGTGCTGCTAGGTGCTGCTGGGTGCAGCTGGGTGCTTCTGGGTGCTGCTGGGTGCTGCTGGGTGCTACTGGGTGCTGCTGGGTGTTGTTGGGTGCAGCTAGGTGCCTCTAGGTGCTGCTGGGTACTCTGGGTGCTGCTGGGTGCAGCTGGGTTGAGCTAGGTACTGCTGGGTGCTTCTGGGTGCAGCTAGGTGCTCTGAGTGCTGCTGGGTACTCTGGGTGCAGCTGAGTGGAGCTGTGTATAGCTGGGTATTTTGGGTGCAGCTGGGTGCTACTGGGTGCTGCTCAGTGCAACTGGGTACTCTGGGTGCTGTTGGGTGCTCTGGGTGCAGCTGGGTGCAGTTGGGTGCATCTGGGTGCAGTTGGGTGCATCTAGGTGCAGTTGGGTGCAGCTGGGTGCATCTGGGTGCAGTTGGGTGCATCTGGATGCAGCTGGGTGCAGTTGGGTGTATCTGGGTGCAGTTGGGTGCATCTGGGTGCAGCTGGGTACAGTTGGGTGCAGCTGGGTGCAGTTGGGTACTCTGGGTGCAGCTGGGTAGAGATGGGTGGGCCTTCTAGACCCAAGTCCCCACGCGTCAAGTTCTGAATTGCTGCAAAGCAGCACATATCATTCCCTAATATTTGTTAGATTTATACATTGTTTCATTGAGAATAGCTGGCAAAATTCTGAACAATCGGCTCTGTTTGGATAACATGCATCTGGGCAGGGGCAGGCATGAATGAATAAAAGGGGGGGTGGTGGTGGCTGGGGGAGATTTTCAGCTATGGTCTGTGGTCTGTGCCTAAGTGCTTAGGAATAACCAAAAATCAGGGGCTACCGCTGCTTGTTTTTGTTGAATGATACATCTGCAAACTGGAGAGCAGAACGAAGGCCTGTCTGCTTTGTTCACCAGCACAAATGCCCATTTGCTCTCACAAGTTGCCGTTTGCAAGCAGATTTTGTTCCCATGCAAACAAATGTAAATTTGGCATTAAGCAAGTGCCAATTATTTCCTGAATGTGAAAGGGAGAAAGAAAGGAAGGGTGGTTTAACAGACAGAGCCTCTGGACCGAGACACAGAGAAAGAGTCCAAGCTCAGCTGCACACAAAGAGTGAATGTCTGAGGTACTTAATTGGGTGGGCATTCACGGCCAGTGTGGGTGAGCGGGTGAGTCGGGAAGCCGGCGGGGGGTGGGGGGGGACAGCATTTCGGGTCATTTTCTCTCTCCACAGACGAGATGGCTGCTCTGACCTTCCGAGGTCTCCTCTGCTTTGCGGCTGGAATAATAGGAGCTAATTTGGGCTTGTGCTCATGTTTCTTTCATGCGGTGGAGAGAATTCGTTTGATAAGCCCTATGTCAGTTTGTATCGTGAGGCCTGATTACTGTGATTAATTTTAATGCCACTAGTTACAATGTACTAAGGATGCATAGGTGGAGTTTGATGCTCTCCATAGCTTGGGTTCTTAGTCTGTCAGGAGCCTGGGGGTGAAGCCAGGGAGGGCCTGCTTTGCACATGCGGGAACTGAGGCCCATGCTCATGAAGGGCAGAGGTGCACTTGGGCACCAGGCCTGTTTTTTTTTATTATTATTATTTTATTTATAAAAAGGAAGCATTGACAAAAACCATAGGATAAGAGGGGTACAACTCCACACAATTCCCACCACCAGAACTCCCTATCCCATCCCCTCCCCTTATAGCTTTTCTATTATTTTTTATATATTTTATTTATTTATTCATTCCCTTTTGTTGTCCTTGTTGTTTTATTGTTATAGTTATTATTGTTGTTGTTACTGATGTCATCGTTGTTGGACAGGACAGAGAGAAATGGAGAGAGAAGGGGAAGACAGAGAGGGAGAGAAAGACAGACACCTGCAGATCTGCTTCACCGCCTGTGAAGCGACTCCCCTGCAGGTGGGGAGCTGGGGGGCTTGAAATGGGATCGTTATGCTGGTCCTTGTGCTTTGTGCCACATGGGCTTAACCTGCTGCGCTACCACCCAACTCCCCAGCTTTCCTATTCTTTATCCCTCTGGGAGTATGGACCCAGGGTCATTGTGGGATGCAGAAGGTGGGAGTTCTGGCTCCTGTAATTGCTTCCCCGCTGAACATGGGCATTGGCAGGTGGATCCACACTCCCCGACCACCAGGCCTGTTATTCTCACCTATGCCCCTGTCCACTGGCATGGCTTCCCATAGTGTCAAGGTCACCTGCCTATTTAACCCTTTGCACACCTTGACCATACTAGAAAGGGGCTCTTAAGGGGGGACATCTATGTTCCTTTGTTATTGACATGCAAGTGGGGACTGGGGGCTTGAAGCAGGTCCTTGTGCACTGTCCTTGCGCTGAATCAGGAGTGTCACGACCCAGCCCCAAGACATAGCTCCTCAGCTAAGCAAATGCCATACATGTGAGTATGCTACAGCCTTGAGAGACCCCAAAGCCAGGACCCCCACCTCACCTCCCAGAGCAGCATCTGCAGGTGACTGGAAACAGCTCCTCAAGGTAGAGAAATGCTGGGTACACAGAGTTTGACAGGCTTCTCTGCTCCCACTTTTGTTCTTTTTATCATCTCAGTCTACTTTTCCATAGGTAAACATTCACATGGACACACACACACACACACACACACACACACACTTTTTTCCTTAGCTGATACGTTGTGGGGCAGGGTGGTGGCACACATGGTTGAGCGCACACATTGCAGTGTGCAATGACCCAGGTTCAAGCCCCTGGTCCCCACCTGCAGGGGGAAAGAGTCCCAAATGGTGAAGCAGGGATGCAGATGTCTCTCTGTCTCTCTCCTTCTTTATCTGCCTTCCTAATTCCTTAAAAACAAAGAAACTGCTTCATGTCCCAGGCTCTTCTAGAGTCCAGTCCTCAAAAGACCACCCTGCCTAAGTCAGTGAAGAACAAATAACATGAATAAAAGCTAGTGGCCCAGGAGATGGCGCAGTATATAAAGCACTGAGCTTCCAAGATGAGGCTCTGAGTGCCATCTTTGGCACTGCATGTGGCCGAGTGATGTCTGGCGTTCTCTCTCTCTCTCTCACTCTCAGAAATAAATAGCTATATTAAAAGCAAGACAATTCATTCTTAAGAGTCCTCTGAGTAGTAGCATTATCCCATTGTAAAATGAAAAACCAGAGTTTATTGGATGGATCTCTTTGATGGCATGACAATGGAATCTTGGGGGTAGTGGGGAGTCATGTACATGAGACCTTGTGGGAACTACCCTCCTGGGGGCCAGGAGGTGGCGCACCTGGTTAAGCACATATAGTACTAAGCACAAGGACCTGTGCCAGAATCCAGGTTAGAGACCCCAGCTCCCCACCCGCAGCTAAGATACTTCACAATCAGAGAAGTAGTTCTTTTATTTTTATTTTTTTAATATTTATTTTATTTATTTATTCCCTTTTTGTTGTCCTTGTTGTTTTATTGTTGTAGTTATTATCATCGTCATTGTTGGATAGGACAGAGAGAAATGGAGAGAGGAGGGGAAGACAGAGAGGGGGAGAGAAAGACAGACACCTGCAGACCTGCTTCTCTGCCTGTGAAGCGACTCCCCTGCAGGTGGGGAGCCGGGGGCTCGAACCGGGATCCTTACGCCGGTCCTTGTACTTTGCGCCACCTGTACTTAACCCGCTGCGCTACTGCCTGACTCCCGGAGAAGTAGTTCTATAGGTGTCTTTCTGTCTCTCTCTCTATCCCTCTGTCTTTCTCAACTTCTCTCTATTCTATCCAATAAAACGTGGAAAATGGTCTCCGGGAGCAGTGCATTCATAGTGCCACCACCAAGCCCCAGTGATAACCCTGGAGGAAAAAAACAAAACAAACAAACAAAATATAGAAAGAAAAAGAAACTATCATCCGCATAATTTATAATAACATAAACCAGTGTTAAATCAATACATAATTTTAAAAGGAATGTTCAGAACTTGTATCTTATTCTACAATAAATGAGAGGTAAGATAACCTTGTTCAGTTTCTATAGAGCCACTAAGGGGTGAGAGTAGACAGAAGCCGCTACTAGGCTGCCAAGGACACTCTGGAGGAATCAGAAGCCACAAGCTCGGTCTCCAGCAAAGTGGGGTGGAAGGAGAAAATTGTTTCCATCCAGTTTGGTGCCTGGATTGCTGCTGCTGCTGGGAATCCAAGAAATGGTGTTCTGGAGGGGGGCTCTTTCTTTTCTTCTTTTAAAAACTATCTTTATTTATTTATTGGATAGAGACAGCCAGAAATCGAGAGAGAAGGGGGTGATAGAAAGGGAGAGAGACAAGAGAGAAAGCCCTGCTTCACCACTTGTGAAGCTTTCCCTCTGCAGGGGGGGACCAGGGGCTTGAACCCAGGTCCCTGTGCACTGTAACATGTGTGCTCAACCAGTTGCGCCACCACCCAGCCACAAGGGAGGCTCTTTCTATAGGAATCTGTATGAATAGTGTTTGTTTCTGAGACTCTAAAGTCCAGGCCATGGAAGCAACCCAGGTGTCTAACAGATGAGTTGCTGAGCAAGTTGTGGTCTAGATACACAATGGAATACTGCTCAGCTGTTAAGAATGGTGACTTCACCTTCTTCACCTCATCTTGGATGGAGCTTGAAGGAATCCTGTGAAGTGAGATCAGTCAGAAACAGAAGGATGAATATGGGATGATCTCACTCATAGGCAGAAGTTGAAAAACAAGATCAGAAGGGAAACACTAAGCAGAACTTGGACTGGAGTTGGTGTATTGCACCAAAGTAAAAGACTCTGGGGTGGGAGGGGAGGGTTCAGGTCCTGGAACAGGATGGTGGAGGACCTAGTGGGGGTTGTACTGTGTGTGGAAAACTGGGAAATGTTATGCATGTACCATCTACTGTATTTACTGCCAACTGTAAAACATTAATCCCCCAATAAAAAATAATAATTAAGTCCAGGTCTTTAGCCTTTCAGCGGCCTTGTGCCCTGCCAGTCTGAATGAACAGGGTTCATCCCTTCCAGTCTGTCTCCTGGGCTCTGTGGTCTCCTCCAACTGTGCCGCCATCTTCCCATCGCCCCATCTTGGCCTAGGGAAGAGTGTCTAGGCGACTGGTTCAGCGACCATGCTGCCGTTGCTATCTGGTGACATGACAACACTCTCCCCCTTCTGCCAGGCACCAGTGGCTGCTTAGGTGGGAAAATAAGAACTAAAAACTGTCCTAGGCTGCATCTTCTGCTGCCCCACCCATGTTGGACTCCCAGGCAGCTGTATCCAATGCCACACTTCCCACCTCACTTCCCTGTATCTTCTATTTATATTTTTATCTTTTTAAATATTTATTTATTTCCTTTTGTTGCCCTTGTTTTATTGTTGTAGTTATTATTGTTGTCATTGTTGGATAGGACAGAGAGAAATGGAGCGAGGAGGGGAGACAGAAAGACAGACACCTGCAGACCTGCTTCACCACCTGTGAAGCGACTCCCCTGCAGGTGGGGATCCGGGGGCTCGAACTAGGATGCTTACGGTGGTCCTTGAGCTTTGTGCCACCTGCGCTTAACCCGCTGCTCTACAGCCCGACTCTCTCCCTGCATCTTCTTAACTGGTGTTCAGGGACTACAACTATTAACTTCCGACAAGTAGGATTTGGGAATGGATTTCTTCATATCGCTCTTGGTGTGGGACACCATCCATGAGTATGGAAACATTCCAGACTTGTCAGAGGTGCTAGGAGCATAAAGATTACCGTGTCCTGGCCAGATCTAAAAGACAACACCCAGGCTGGCAGAGGTGAGTGAGTGTGGAGAAACTGCTTTGAGTCAGACTCCTTCTCTCTCACTTGGTGTGAAGACGTCACAATAAAGAGGCAGAAGCCTGACTCAACCACCCCTGAAGGAATACCCACTCGTCTCTCATGACTATGAATGGAATAACAGCACCCCAATCTCCCATGAGCGGTGCTTAGGAATGAAATAGAAAGATCATCTGCTGATTGTTATAAAAGACCATCACTCTACAGGTTCCTTTCTTTCTTTCTTTCTTTCTTTCTTTCTTTCTTTCTTTCTTTCTTTATTTTTCTTTCTTCCTTTCTTTCTCTTTTGTTTTGTTTTTATTTTTTAAACATTTTTATGTCTTTATTTGATAGAGACAGAGAGAAATTGAGAAGGGAGGGAGAGATAGAGAGGAAGAGAGACATAGAGACACCTGCATCCCTGCTTCACCACTAGTGAAACTTTGCCCCTGCAGGTGGGGATTAAGGGCTTGAACTCGGGTCCTTGTGCCCTGTAATGTGTGTGCTTAACCAGGTGCGCCACTGCCTGCCCCCCTTGATTTTCTTTTTAAATGTTTTCATTTATTTTTTATAGCACAGAGACATAAATTGAAAGGGGAGACTGGTACAGTGAGGGAGAGAGACAGAGAGATACCGGCAGCCCTACTTCACCACTTGTGAAGCTTTTCCTCTGTAGATGGGGACCAAGGGCTTGAACCTGGGCCCTTGTGCACTGTGATGTGAGCGCTGAACAAGGTGTGCCATCATCTAGCCCCTTTAGTTTTCATTTTTTTAAATAATTAAAAATTTTTTGTATTATCTTCATTTATTCATTGGATACAAATAGTCAGAAATTAAGAGGGTAGGGGAGATAGAGAGGGAGAGAGACAGAGAGACACCTGCATCCCTGATTCACCACTCACAAAGATTTTCCCCTGCAGGTGGGGACTGGGGGCTCAAACCCGGGTCCTTGTGCACTGCAATATGTACGCTCAACCAGATGAGTCACTCCCTGGCACCTAATAATTTTTATTATAATTTATACTTTGTTACAAGGTTGTAAGATTACAGAGTACAGCTCCACACCACACCCACCACCAGAGCTGAGTCCCCATTCTTCCCCCTCCCAAAGATCACCACCAGAGTTCCCACGAATCTTGCAAACAGCTTACTTGCATCTAGTTTGCTTGGACTTTTTTTTTTTTTAGCAAGTTCATGTAAATGCGATCTCTAGATTTCACAGATAAATGAAACCAGTTGTCTTTCATCTCTGTACTTCTTTCACTAAGCCTAATCATCTCCAGTTCCATCCATTCTCCCAGGAGACAAAATATCATCTTTTTTGATTGCAGAGTAGCATTCCATGGAATATCTATCTTATAACTTCTTTAGCCAGTCACCTTTTTTTTCCCCTAAAGACACTTGTTCACCATCTCCAAAGTTTCCAAACAAGTGACCCAAGTTTCCAGCACACTCATGCCTGGTCCTTGACAACTCTCCTATGTGCCAGCCTTGGGGACACACTGTGGCACTGTCTTGGGTTGTGAACATGAATCATAAGTCCTTTTCTTCAATGGATGCTGCCATTAGATTATTTCTCGGTTACCAGGAGGTAGAGAAATCAAATGATCATTAAGATGAAGTATGAAAGGACATAGTGGAAAGTCCAGGAGACATGGGAGTGCAGAGGAGGGAGGTGCTGTGACAGCTGGTGTGAGCTAAGCAGTGAGAGGACTGTTAAGAAAATCCAAGCATCCCAGATGACATCTGAATCACCAAGATGCTCAGCTAAGAGAATAAATTGGGGGCCCAGGGGCATGGTCAGCAGCATAAAAGAACCCATTGAGAGAAAATCAGAAGACAGTGCAGCTGTTGGTGGACCAACAAGAAGTTCTAAGTCTATAGTTCACAGTACAAGTGGTTGGGGATGTGAAAAGTTTGGGAGAATGTTGAGAGGTGAGGTGAGCTGTGAAAATAGCATAATGGTTGTGCAATTAGCCTTCCACACTTGAATTACCAAGGGTTTCCCAGGTTCACTATAAATTAGAGCTGGGTAATGCTCTGGTTAAAATAATAATAATAATAACAACAATAAATTTTAAATGAGGGAGGTGGGGAGAAGTGAGACTGCAGGGAGGAAAAGGTAGTAAGTCATGAGCAGGTTTGCATATCATCATTTCTGGAGTGTGGAATTGTTGGGCAGTACATCAGCTACCTCCTGCTTAATGCTGTGGTCTATTTACATAATCACTTTTTTCCTGAGAACCACCCTGCATGCAGGGCATTGGTTTAATCTCACTGGTTCGAATTCTCTTTTTGCTCCGCCCCCTCTCCTAGTCACACCCTGTTTTCCACCACTAGTTTGCGTACATAGAGCATGAGACTCTTAATCTCAGGGTTGTGGGTTTGAGCCTCACGTTGGGCACCATATGCCAGTCCCTGTTCAAGTGCCAGATACTGGGATAGCCTGAGGGTGCATCTTCCCGAGCAAGTACTCTCTGGGTTGGAGAGAACTCAAGTGGAGCCAATCTAGGCTGCTGTGTGGGAGAGGGATCAGGAACTTGTGCCAGGCTAGCATCGCAAGAGAGAGACTCTGAGACTCTCAGAGCTGGAAGGCAATCCCATGTGTGTTTAATCAGAAGAGAATCTGTATTTATACTCACCAAGAAGGAAATAGTAGGATGTAAAAACAGGAGGTGACATAAGAGGGTGGAGTGAAAAGAGAGTGGTGGAAAACAGGGTATGACTAGGAGAGGGGGTGGAGCAAAAAGAGAGTGCAAACCAGTGAGATTAAACCAGTCCCCTGCAGGCAGGGCAGTTCTCAGGTGAAACAGCGATTATGTAAATAGACCACAGCATTAAGAAGGTGGGAGCTGGCATACTGCCCAACATGGAATCTACCCACAAGTTCCCAGGAGTAAACCAAGAGGTCTAAGCAAGCTTCTGATGTGGTTAGAGTTGTTTCTTAGACATAATTCCGCTGCCCTGTGAAGTGAGTTGTGGAGAGTCAAGGTCAGGGCAGGGAACTGCTATGGCAGCCCATCAACCATGAACCACAGAGAATCACTCCAAGGAGGCATCCCTGAAACAAGTGTAGAGTGGGCAGATCCCAGGGATTTACAGGAAGGTGGATTTGATGAGATTTGATGATTGGATCGGGAGTGGAGGAGAACAGTAGTATCTCTATGTCATTTCTTGGGCACCAGAGCTTCAACCTCTGTTTGAAATGGAGTGTTGGGCTGAGCTTCACTGACGGGAGACAGACGACCAGAGACTCATGGCTGGGCTGTATGTAGTATCTATTTATGCAGGACACAGCACAATCTAAGCTGAGCTAAACTAAACTAAAACTAAACCAAAACAAACAATGCTGTCCTTATATATACTTTCCAAGTAGGGTGTGAACAGGATGTGATGTAGAGAGGGTGGAGAGAAAAGTGACTGGAGAAAATCAGGGTGTGACAAGGAGAGGGGGCAGAGCAAAAAGATATCATGAACCAGTGGGGATTAAACCAATGCCATGCAGTGGTTATGTAAATAGAATACAGTGGTTATGTAAATAGAATGCAGTGTTAAGCAGGGGGGATTAAACCAAATGAAAAAGAAGGGGTTTTTAGAAGCTGAATTAGAAGCATACCAACAATGGAGTTCCATGAAATAAACTCAATCCTATTGCTACATTATCCCCTCCAGGATGTGCGATTTAATTTCCCTCAACCCCCTCTGTTGGGACTATGTGTAAGCCTGATAGAGCTTAGGGAGAACTACCCCCATCCTTGGATGGAGGTCTGAGAAGATAACCTCTTGGTAAGTCTCTCTCAACCGAGGTGACCATAAGGGGGGAAAATCAGACTTAGTTCTTTCCTTCTTGACTCTTAGGCCCACAGAAACCTCAATACTTCCCTCCATTAACTGCAGGCCATATGGCTGCAGATTCACTTATTCAAAGTCACCTTCTGATCACAGAAGAACACACCTTATCACAACTCCATCATACACCTCAGACCCCAGACAAGAAAAATTCCAAACTATATGGCCTTTTGATATCCATCTTCTCTCTGTCTCACCCTACTGGTTTAGCCCCTATGCTTCTCTCAAATACCTTTGGATAATTAAGTTGCTTGTGTCATGGAGAATAACTATTTTGTATCTCATCAATTCCTGTCATACCAGCCCCCTACCATAAGGGCAAGCTGATCTTTAATAAACCTGTAATTTATGACATATTTCAATAATAATTCTCTTTGTTTGGTTTTCTATTTAACTCATGTCCACCTTGCTAATAAACGAGTTCTGAGCATGCTGAAGGACTCCCCAGTGTCGTTACTCTAGAAAGAACCAGTCTGTTACCTTTCCCCAGGAGATCACCCCGCCAGAGACACGACACCCCTTGGTCTGAAGTCTTGAAATATCTTTTTGTCCTCCAATACATTAAGTAGACTTTTGAACCCCAAAGGATGTTCTGTCATGGGCAAAACTCAAGCAAATGAGTGGGTCTTCATGGACTATCAGTGTCTACAGGAGTCCTTCTTCCCTCTGATCTCAGGAAACTCTTCAATGGACAGTGGTTTGAAAAGTCCAGCTGTCCTTCTCAGTGGATCTTGTCAGTCATGACACATCTTCATGGTGAGAAGTAATGATTCTAAAAGTCTGCTAAGCCTTCTCTCCAGCAAGTAACTCACCTTACCAACTAACTGGACAGTCAGTATTTTCTGTTTCTCAATTGAAAAGTCATCTACTCATCAGATGCTACCCAGGAGTCCACCATGTTCATGAAGCTGTATCTGGACACATTGGCAGCCTTGAGTTTCTTCCTGGTTCTCTTCATGGCAAGGTCCCTGGGCATAGAGCAGGGAATGCAACCAGTTGCTTCCCTGGATCTTAGATGTGATGGGAAAAAGAAGACAGTGAACAAGCCCACAAAGAAGTCTACCAGATAATTTCAGAGACTGACTCAGTATGAAAAATAAAGAAAGTATGACTGTTACAGACATAGCCAAGGAACAGCTCCCAGTGTCACAGCTCCAGGGTGCAGCAGATCCAAAGGATGTCTGAGTCCAAGACCTCATGGAGAGCAGAGAGATACTTAATCATGCCATGGAATCTAGCAGACTCTTACAACACTAGACTGTCTGCCTGATTTGGAAAGTCGCTTATATACTCTTCAGGCCAGGTGCGGCCCTTACCACTCTGCAGGAAATTTCAGTGCTGTGGTATCTTTCCTTCCCATCCTCTATCTCTGTCTCTCTCTTTCTATATGAAGTGGTGAAACTTCATTGTCAATAACAACTGTCCACCTCTCTGCAGTCCCAATAATGAAATAAAATGCTCCCCAATTGCACAATAGACAGACAGGCCAGTCAGCTGTTCCTGCATTTCAGCAAACCTAGGGGACTAGAAATGGAACCAATCAGGCTGAATCATTTTGTTTCGCAGAATGTAGCCAACCAAATTGTATGTTTCGTTTTGTATTCACTTGTACCTCAGCAGCCCGGATTGGGCGTGGAACATAACCAATCCACCTCATGCTCTGTCTTATATGATGACTCACCATGTGGCAAATCCGTTCGCACATGGCCCTTGAACACACCTGATTGGTGCGCCTTGTAAATTCCTTGTAACTAATCAAAATGAATCTATTTCAAAACCACCCTCCATGTAATGCTTGTCTTCCTCCATTTGTTAAGGGCTTCTCTAAGTTTAGAAAGTCATTTTCCATGACATCTGTCCACAGAGTTTGAGAGCAAAGGATTTTCCAGCACTTGGCTTTGATAATGACAAGCGATTCCATCTAGTGCTCAGCATCAAGAGTATGGCAGGAAAGGAATCGTGTTTTCTGTTGGAACACTTAACTTTCTGGGACCAAATGGAAGCAAAGGGGCAGGTCCCTGGATTCCAAGTCTAAGGGGGAAATGAAATAGAATGAATGTGATCAGCCACAGGCAGAGGGAGAAAGGACATTGGGGAATATGTCATCCAAGGTGAGAGGAGCACATAACCAAAGATAGTTAAGCTTGAGACTGAAAAATAGTAGAGAATCAGGAAAAAGAGGAGGGAGAGAAGGAGGAGGGAGAGGAGGAGGAGGAGGAGGAGGGGAGGAGTGTTGTTTGACCAAAAGCAGGCAGGTTTGGGTGTCCAGAAGGTCATTTTAGAAGTGGACTGTGACCTTTAGAAGACTCAATAATGCTCACAGGACCTGGAACACCTCACAGCGTGTGGTGGGTCACACTTCCTGTCCTCATCCAGGCTTGCTAGGCATCACACCTCTGTGTTTCTGACTGCAGCCACAGTGAGTACACGTCTGACTGCAGCACCAGCTCAGACCAGTCTACCTGCCTGGTAATCACAGTGGAACACCACACGCACACACGCACACATGCACACGCACAAACAGCCTTCCTTCTTCTACCTTATTTTTCTTGTTTTCAGCTAAAAGTTCCATCCTTACTGCATGCATTCACCCATCAATTCAATGAACATGTCAAGAGCCTCTGACACTATTTTAGATGCTAGGAATACAGTAAGGAAAAGAGAGGGAGCAGTGTACATATGAGAGAAATGCACACAACCACACAGGGCTCTTAAATGACAAGGTGAGTTTCATTCCAGGCACAAAGAGATGCAGACAAAATGCTTCACTGAGGTACCATTTCTCACCTTTCACAGAGGCAGACTTGCACACTGCTGGCAAGACTGTGTGGGGGGAGAATTTTCACACATAGCCACTAAGAGTGCAACTTGGAGAATTCAGTCTATAGCTATATTTATACAAGGAGAATGTGTGTACAGGGTCAGGTGGTGATGCATCCGGTAGAGCATACACTTTATAGTAGGATCCAGGTTCAAGCCTCAGGCCCGACCTGTAGTGGGGAGACTCCAAGAGCAGTGAATCAATGCTGCAGGTCTCTCTTTATCTCTCTCCCCCTTTCTCCTCTCAATTTCGCTGTCTCTAGTTAAAATAAATATTTTCTGAAATCATAATATATTTACACAGTTATTACTTTTATAGGAATAATAGATGACAGACAACAAAATGTCTAATAAGCCATGGTCTAGTTACATTACAGAGCACTCTATGGCTATAAATCACAAAATCTCAACACGTGGAGCATTAAAGTCAAGTGGAGACTTTCTCTCCACTGCTTGGGAGCATCTGAAATGGGAAGAGAGGGAGAGAAGGAGAGGCCCAGCAATGGGCTTTCCTACCTACTTGTGTCTAAGAAAGGACGAACGCTAAGGAATCGTATTCGTAAGGGCTTATATCTGCATAGGAATCCTTGACTACCCTGGGGAATCCAATGAATACGGCTTTTGAAGAGAGGAGTAGATAAATGATGGGAGACTATAAGAAGTTTTTGATGTACATTAAAATTATTTGACTTTTGAATAACATGAACAGTCCTGTGAGGTCTTTGTCCTCTTGATAATCATACTCCAGGGAGACAGAAAAATGATCAGCATATAATTCTGTGGGTGTCTAACAATGATGGCCGTACTTACTACACTGGTCGAGATACAACTTGGGACTTTCGGAGAGGTAAACAGAACAAATTATCTCATGGGTCTTGGTGAAAACTTGGATTCCATTTTCTGTGTGGTTGGAAGACAATAGACTTCTGGTTGCTTCCTGACACGATTCAGTTTCTCTGATCCTCCCTCTGTTCTTGCTGTATTGGTCTCCCACCCAACCAACGTTAATGATCAATGGTAAAAAAGAAAGAAATAATGAGAGAAAGAAAGAGAGAAAGAAAGAAAGAAAGGTTCCCTTATCCTTTTTCCACTCTTCACCCTTGAACAAATTCCCCATCTTCCTACCATGATGGGCAGTGACACATAGACAGTGAGACTGGAGGACATCTTCCAGTGTCAGAAGGAAAGAGCCTGGGACGATCACTCCAGATATATAAGACCATTTTCACTACCTCCACGTGGCCCAACCTGATTCTCTAGCACCCAACTCTGAGGTGCCAGCGCAAATAAAGATTTGTGTTCCCTCTTCGCTCTGGACCTCCTCTCTCTCTTCTCTGCAGCCCACACAACGACATCTGGTGCCCAACATGGGGTGAACCCACGACCCTGAGATTAAGAGTCTCATGCTCTACCGACTGAGCTAGCAACAAATAGCGCCCATGTGGACATGACCTGAGCATCTCTCATATAAGTGAAGACAATTTTGCTACCTATGTACTATGGCCTTCTCTTTTGCTTGTGAAGAGATCTCCAAAGGACTCTGCCCTTTCTTCACGAGACTGTTTCGCTGTTTCTGGAACATTTATCTCTGGACCATTCTGTGGTTTCTGCCCAATGCCAGCCCGCAGGAGCCCAATGCCAGCCTGCATGAGCCAGCTTTCCACCACGTGGTGCAGGGCATTGGGTGTGGGCTCCCTCCACGCTGCTCGGCCATTGGGAGCAGGGCAGCAGACATGGCGGCCTATCCTGGCTGCCACCCCAGGGCACCTCAGCCCGTGCCTTCTGCATGGCTGGCCCGCCCGCCCTCCTGCTATGAAGTCTGGGCAGATCCCGGACCCCCCCGGAGACTGCGGGCTCCCTGCCGAAACTGGGCCCCCTGGCTGAGATCCTCAGCTCGGGTCTGAAGGCAGACGAGCTAGACTACGCAGAGATTCGTGCAGAGATCACAACCTACAATTCCTAGAAGTGGAGCTGTGCGGGAGGCCCCACCTCTGGATGGTGAACCCCCCCAACAACTAAGACAGTACAGATCTAAATTCGTGTTTAAAATGACATGTCTTCGCAACAAAGGTTTCTCTCCTTGTGTATTAAAGACCATGTTTACGTGTGTGTTTAAAGTTTGGTAACATTAACTTTAAGGTTAAAAATATAACTTTAAGGCTATATTCTTACCAGATAGAGTTAAATGAAAAAGGTTTTCAACGTAATTCTCATAAAGATAAAATTAACTTACATTTAAAGTCTGAGGTAAAAATTAGTTTAAATATCAATATATTTTAACTAAGTTGGTAAAAAAAAAACTGTGCACACCAAGGGTGTGTCTCCATCTTGAATGGGTGTAACAAAAGGTTAAAAAGACGTTGTTGATATGTAAAAGTCTCAAATTCCTTCTCAATTAGAAATGTTAGGTTGCTATGGTTATGCTAATAATTCTCATGCCTGAGGTTTTTTTCTTTCTATGGTTCATGTTTGCCTTTCCACATTTTATTGTTTGAACTTTAAATAGCCTTGGAATCGTGCTGGAAGGGACTTCCAATTGTGATAGAGTTATCAATTGTGGTAAACTTCTAACCTGCTACAAGTTTTGTTTCATAGTAAGTAAATTGCAGCTGTCAAGCTCTCTACAGAAAAGCAGAATTCCGATGGCTGACATTCCCCATCGAGACAGACGTACAACAATTCACCCCCTGGCATTCTTCGGTGGACATCTGATTTGGACACTTCTATCAGACTCACTGGTACGCCTCGGACACTTTGCACAAAACTAGCAGCTTCCCCTTATGCTGCTGGGTTTCTCAAAGACTGATTGCAGCCATGCCTTTGGACTCTAGGCCTCACCCTCCCCCCATGCTAGAAAATGCCCGTCGAGGCAAGTACGCCCCCCCAGAGACAGGAAATGTTTTTTGTTTAAGCTGATAAAGTTTTGCCCACAGAGGCAAAAAATGGCCCCCTCAGGCCTCCCCTTGGCAGCACACTGATTCTTGTTACTCGCTTACATGTTTCTCCATGTTTGTGCCAGTTTCTTTTTTGAAAATGCCTGTACGATATAGGTTTCTGTTCACCCCACACCCGTGATACTGTGGTCATTTAGTTAAAAAGAAAAGGGGGAATATGTTGGTATTCTTGGTGTTGGTATGGCCCCCTTCCCCCTACCTCTGAGAGAAATGGTTTGGCCCTTGCTAGTTTCACGCCCGCTTTCTCCCCACCCCGTATGCTTAGGACGTCCAGAGTCCCAGCAGCAGCAGTGGAGGGAGGAAGATGGAGAAGCACATGGTGTGGTGATTTGCCCGTTCGTGAATAAAAATTAAACTGCAGCTTCTCAGCCCAGCCGTGTGTCCCCGAGTCTCTGTTTCTGTCTACCGCCATGACGCTAGCCCAGCCTGCTGGAGCCTCCGAACTTTAACAACACCTAACCAGGTGTGTCACCACCTGGCCCCTATTTTTATTTTTTAAATATTTATTTATTTATTATTGTGTTGGTATGCATGAGACCCCTTCTGTTTCATTTGGTTGAAATCCCCCCTGCTTAACACTATTCTATTTACATAACCACTGTTAACAAGTTCCACCCTCCCTCCAGGGCATTGGTGGTTCAGTGATAGGATTCTCGCCTGCTCCACCCCCCCTCCTTGTCACACCCTGATCCCTTCTTTGTCACACCCTGATTTTTACCAGTCACTTTTCTCTCCACCCTCTCTATATCACATCCTGTTTCCACCCTACTTGGAGAGTATAAAAACAGCTGCTCTTCTGATTAAAGACACTTGGAAATTGCTTTCCGGCTCTGAGAGTTCCAGAGTGTATCTCCTGCGGAAGTTAGTGCGGCACGAGTTCCTGATCCCTCTCCCACGCAGCAGCCTAGATCGGCTCCAGTTGAGTTCTCTCCAAGCCAGAGAGCACTAGCTTGGGAAGAAGTACCCTCAGGCTATCCTGGCATTATTGGATAGAGATAGTCATAAATCAAGAATGGGGAGATAGAGAGGGAGAGAGACAGAGAGACACCTGCAGCCCTGCTTTACCACTTGTGAAGCTTTCCCCCTGCAGGCGGGGAACAGGGCTTTGAACCTGGGTCCTTGTGCACTGTGATATGTGTGCTTAACCAGGTGCACCACCTCCTGGCCTCTTTTTCTTTATTTTCTGGATAAGTAGGCCACAGAGCCCACACTTCCTTAAGGGTGATGGGGGCTGGGCATGAATCTTGGTCATGCAGATGCAAAGCAGCATATGATACAAGAGAGCTGTTTCTGTGGACCTTTATTACAGTGCCTGCCTTTCATGTCAGAAGTCTCTGCTTCCATTTCCTCACCTTTGATCTCCTGGATGTATGAGGAGGACATCCACACAGTCTCTTATATTCTGAAATCCTTGGATGTTACTCAGGCCCTGGTTTGTCTTCACTGCTCACTGATTCCCTTCCCCCCCAATTCTCATGCCTGAGGCTCTAGCAACAGTTCTTTGCCTTACCACATTTTATTGCACTTAGACTGGTTAGGAGCCTTAAAATGAAACGAGAAAGACCTTCCAAATTTATAAAGATACTTAAACCAATTATAATCATTGAGTTATCAATTGTGGTAAACTTCTAACCTGCTACAAGTTTTGTTTCATAGTAAGTGAATTGCAGCTGTCAAGTTCTCTACAGAATAGCAGAATTCCAGCAGCTGACCTTCCTCATGCAACAATTCACCCCCCGGCAATTCTTCGGAATTGGAATTGGAATTCTTGGACACCTGCTTTGAACTGGCACTTCTTTCGGACTTACTGGTACACAACCCTACAGTAGCTTCCTTTATGCTGCTGGGTTTCTCAAAGACTGACTGCAGCCAGCTGCCTGGGGACTCTATAGGACATAGCCCTTCCCTCCTTATTAGGTAATGCCCACAGAGGCAAGAAATGTTCTTTAGCTTATAAGCCTTGCCCACAGAGGCAAGAAACGTCCCCCTCAGGCCTTCCCTTGGCATCACACTGGTTCCTGTTGCTCGCTTACTTGTTCCTTCACGTTTGTGCCAGTTTCTTTTTTGAAAATGCCTGTACGGTATAGGTTTCTGTTCACCCCACACTCCTGATACTATGGTCAATTAGTTAAAAAGAAAAGGGGGAATTGTTGGTATGCTTCTAGTTCTGCTTCTGGGATCCCTTCTGTTACATTGTTTGGTGTTGTGGTTTATTTACATGTTGTTTTCACCGGGCTGGCTTCACAGGTGGGTAACAGATGACCAGGGACTCATGGTTGAGCTGTAGGCAGTATCTCTTTATTCATGCAGGATGCAGCACAATCTAAGCTGAGCTAAGCTAAACTCAAGTACCCTAAAACTCACAATGCTGTCTTTATATATACTTGCCAAGTAGGGGAAACAGGATGTGACATAGAGAGGGTGGAGAGAAAAGTGACTGGTGAAAATCAGAGTGTGACAAGGAGAGGATCAGGGTGTGACGAGGAGAGGGGGTGGAGCAGGCGAGAATTCTATCACTGAACCACTAATGCCCTGGAGGGAGGGTGGTGCTTGTTAACAGTGGTTATGTAAATAGAATGAAGTGGTTATGTAAATAGAATAGTGTTAAGCAGGGGGGATTTCAACCAAATGAAACAGAAGGGGTCTCATGCATACCAACATTTACATGGTTACATTGGTTTGGTCTCATTCCCCCCGCCTCCAGGAGATTTGGTTTAGCCCTTGCTAGTTGGCACTCTTTCCTTCTCCCCGCCCCCTATCCCTATATACTTCCTCAGTTCCTGACTCTGCCACCAGAGGAGAAAGATGGAGGA
Source organism: Erinaceus europaeus (assembly GCF_950295315.1). Lineage (NCBI taxonomy): Eukaryota > Metazoa > Chordata > Mammalia > Eulipotyphla > Erinaceidae > Erinaceus > Erinaceus europaeus. The sequence goes on along the minus strand of NC_080168.1, from coordinate 130,776,786 downwards.
GCACATTGTGTGGTGATTAGGTTTTTGGACTGTTTGCCAGCACTTGAATAAAGATTAAACTGCGTTCTCAGCTCAGCCTGTGTCCCTGGTCATCTGTTACCCGCCCGTGAAGCCAGCCTGGAGAAAACAACACCCCATAAGACTTTTCTGATACTTGAAGGCAAGCAGTTAGAGCTTTGTGTTTTTGTGAGGAAAACAAGCAGACGGGTCTTCTACCTGTATGACCTCATGCCTCCTGGACCAACATTTTTTTTGTATTTATTTTCCCTTTTGTTGCCCTTGCTGTTTTTATTGTTGTTGTAGTTATTATTGTTGTTGATGATGTCGTCGTTGTTGGATAGGACAGAGAGAAATGGAGAGAAGAGAGGAGACAGAGAGGGGGAGAGAAAGAGAGACACCTGCAGACCTGCTTCACCACCTGTGAAGCGACTTCCCTGCAGGTGGGGAGCCGGGGGCTCGAACCGGGATCGTTATGCTGGACCTTGTGCTTTGTGCCACATGTGCTTAACCTGCTGCGCTACCGCCCAACTCCCTGGACCAACTTTTTCTTTTTTCTTTTTAAGTTTGGATTGAGAAGAAGTGACAGAAAGCAAGGGAGAAGCATCGCAGCTCTGCTCAACTATTTTGGGGCCTTCCCCCTGGTATCTGGTGCTACTCTTGTACCAGGATTTCAACTTGCCTGGTGAAACACACTCTCCATGGAGTGAACTGTCTCCTGGCCCCAAGCAATTAGACCCTTGATAGGATACAAGGGAATCAGACTTGTTTTGCAAGAATGAAAGGAACATAGATCACAGTGGGGCAAACACAACACGTGCATGGCATTGCGGGTCTAATGCCAACTCTTCAATGGAGTCGCCTTGGTTAATGAAGACCTTCATCTGTGCAGTCACCAGGCAAAGGGAACACAGGTCTGTTTCCTCTCACATCCTACTTTCAAAGGCACTGCCTTCTCATTATGAATAATCAAACATCAGACTGAAAGAAGGGCAAACTTGAAATGACGTGAACTTTTAGCTTTTAAGCTCTACGATTCAAGTGGAGAGTAAAATATTCCTTTTATAAGCCCAGTGTTATGATTCCACTTGGATAATTTAATACCGTGAAAAATGGCAGTGTTCATGATCCAGCTTCTGCTTAATGAATCTGTTTGAGGAGTGTCCTTGCTGAGAACATGCCAAGGCTTTTTTGTGAATTATTGAAGGAGCTTGATGACATAAAATGTCTCCTAAAGTTTTTTCTAATGAAATCATAATACTAACTTCACAGAAGCCACAATGAGTTCACTTAACATATGTATTTTGAACTAATAGGCAAATAATAATAAACAGTTGTTAAATTGAATGAAATCCCAGTGTTTATAGTAAATGCACAGCAAATATTAGGGTCTCTAGAATCAAATACAACATGAGTTTGTGCAACAAGAAGTTTACTCAAACAATGGTTGCTAGTCATGTATCTTTGAAGAGACCTGAGTATGATGTCCTCTCCCAACATCTAAAGTCTAGTGAAAATATTTGTGCAGGGGGCACGAAGCGCAAAGACCAATGTAGCTATCCTGGTTTGAACCCCTGGCTCCCCACCTGCAGGGGAGTCGCTTCTCAGGCTATGAAGCAGGTCTGCAGGTGTCTGTCTTTCTCTCTGTCTTCCCTTCCTCTCTCCATTTCTCTCTGTACTATCCAACAACAACAATGTCAATAACAACAATAATAAATACATCAACAATAAAAAACAAGGGCAAGAAAAAAGAAAATAAATAAGTAAATGTTTAAAAAATATTTTTTAAAAAGAAAGAAAATACTTGTAATGGGGTAGTGTTTTTTTGTCATTAGGGACATGGTCAAGGCCCAGAGCCTGTAGAGATAATGCACCGCTCCTGGTGGCCATCCTCTCTCTTCTTCTCCTCTCTCATTTTTCTTTCTTTTCTGTCTTGAATTTGACTGAGAGACATTGAGAGAGAGAAGGGGGGAGAGAAAGAGAAATGCCTGCAGCCCTGCTTCACCACCTGTGAAGCTTCTCTCATGTAGGAGGGACCAGGAGCCTTGAACCCAAGTTCCTGTATGTGGTGATATGCACTCTTTACTGGACCACCTGACTGCTGGGGGATCATCTGTCTGTTTATTTATTTATTTACATTCATGGAGGGGTTAATGCTTTATGGTGCAGTCACTAACATATGCAGACACATCCATTATGTACCAGGCCCCCAGAGCTTTCTCCCTCTCCCCACTCCCCTCCCTCCTCAGAGGCCTTTGCTTTGATGCAATGCGCCCTGCCCAGTCCATGTTCCACTGTGTGATCTCTCTCCCTCCCCACTTTGTTAATTCCTGCTAATAAGGGAGGCCATTCGGTATTCATCCTTCTCTTTTATTAATGTGAGGCAAGGAGTGGATCCTAGCCTTTTGCGTGTGCAATACTGCTGAGCCACTTACTGGGACCAGTTTTATTCTATTTCTGAGAGAAGGATGACACAAGGAGAGGGGGAGGGAGAGGGGGAGGGTGATGAGGGAGAGGAAGAAGGAAAGGAGAGGAAGACAGAGGGAGAGGAGAGGGGTAGAGGAGAGGAAGAGGAAAGGGATAGAGAGAGAAGAAGGAGGAGAGGGAGAGGAAAGAGAGAGAGAGAGAGAGAGAGAGAGAGAGAGAGAGAGAGAGAGACTGAGAAGAGGAAACAGAGAAAGGAGAGGGAGAGGGATATAGAGGAGAGGGGGAAGGAGAGGGAGAAAGAGAGGGAGAGGAGAGGGAGGTGGGTAAGGAGAAGGAGAGGAGAGGGATAGAGAGGAAAGGGAGAAGGGAGAGGGAGAGAGGGAGAAGAGGGATAGAGAGGAGAGGGAGAAGGGAGAGGGAGAGAGGAAAGAGAGGGATACAGAAGAGAGGGAGAAAGGAGAGGGATAGGGGGAGGAGAGGGATACAGAGGAGAGGGAAAAAGGAGAGAGAGAGGAGAGGGATAGAGAGGAGAGGGGGAAGGGAGAGGGAGGGAGGGAGGAGAGGGATACAGAGGAGAGGGAGAGAGAGGGGGGAGAGCAACATCACCACCCCATCCCTCTAGGGTGTTGATGAGGGTGCTCTCATGTGGTAGGAAACAGGGACTGAACTCAGGGCCTCACATGTGCTAAGACCATTGTCCCACCTGCTAAGCCGCCTCTAAGACCCCAAACTAGGGGATTTTGGTGTGAGATCAAAGGCTACCATTTAATATGGTACTGAAAGTTCTGGCAAAGACGGTGTGTGGAAAGAAAAAGTCATTAGAGAAGTCAAGATCTAAAGGGAATATTTAAGTCACAATAAAGCTTGAAAAACCACTACAACTAACAAGAGAGCTTAACAAGGTGGTTAAATACAAGGGCAAATTATATATATAAAAGCAATAGTAGCTTCTCCAAAAGCAATAAGCATCCAAAAATTTAATTGAAATGCTAATTATCCACAACAGTAACAAGTAGGAAGAACTCGGGACCATCATAATGGAGATTCAGTGGATGTTGTGAATGAATCAAGAGAAATCTGTGCTCTTGGATGATTCCACCCCACACAAAGATAAACATGCTCCCACGGGTGAACCCTCACAGGTATAATCCCACAAAAATCTCAACTGAAATATGTTATTTTTTTCAAGTTTTTTAAAAGTATTTTTATTTATTTATTTTGCATCAAGAAATTGAAAGGGGAGAGGGAGATAGCATAACAGTTAATGCAAACAGACTCATGCCTGAGGTTCCCATATCCCGGCTTCAATCCTCTGCACCATCATAAGCCAGAGCTAAGCAGTGCTGTGGTAGGAAGAAAGAAAGAAAGAAAGAAAGAAAGAAAGAGGGAGGGAGGAAGGAAGGAAGGAAGGAAGGAAGGGGGAAAAAGAAAGAAGAAAAGAAAAGAAACTGGGAGGGAAAGGGGAGATAGAAAGGAAAGAGAGACACTTGCAGCCCTGCTTCACCACTCATGAAGCTTTCCCCCTGCAGGCAGGGACCAGAGGCTTGAACCTGGGTCCTTGTGCACTGAAACATGTGTGCTCAACCAGGTGCTACACCATCCAGCCACAAAGAAATTTTTGCAGTGGAGACTGGGGGGGATGTTGTGTGTTCAATGCCACCACTCTCCAGCCAACTTCTTTATTCATTTTTGAAGTGCCCTTATGCCAAGGTGCTCTCATGTGGTTCTGGGCCTCAAAGCAAGCCCTTCCCTTGACAACGCACATGCCCTACTGGGGGGCTTTCTACTGGCCCTCAGCTGAATGACTTAGTCTAAAGCTTCTGCAGAAGAATAAATGTCCCCAAACAAACAAGGGACTTTAAACACTGGGATGGATGGGGCCAGTCAGTGGTGGACCTGGCTAAGTGCACACATTACAGTGAGCAAGGGCCAGGGTTCAAGCCCCTGCTCCCCGTCTGCAGGGGGAAGCTTCACAAATGGTGTAGAAGGGCTGCAGGTGTCTCTCTAACTCTCTACCTCTCTCTCTCTTCCCCACACATCTCAATTTCTCTCTAATAATAAACAAATAATATTATTTTTAAAAAGCTGGGTTGGAGGGGGTCAGGTAGTAGTGCAGTGGGTTAAGTGTACATGGCGCTGTCGGGCTGAGCTTCACTGATGGGAGACAGACGACCTGGGACTCATGGTTGAGCTGTAGGCAGTATCTCTTTATTCATGTGGAACGCAGCACAATCTAAGCCAAGCTAAGCTAAAACTAAAACTAAAGTAAAACTCACAATGCTGTCTTTATATATACTTTCCAAGTAGGGTGTGAACAGGATGTGACGTAGAGAGGGTGGAGAGAGAAGTGACTGGTGCAAATCAGGGTGTGACAAGGAGAGGGGGCGGGGCAGGCGAGAATTCTACCACTGAACCACCAATGCCCTGGAGGGAGGGTAGTACCTAGTTAGTGATTTATGTAAATAGACTGCAGCTTTGAGTGGGATCAAACCAATCCCATACAGGCATACTGGTACTTAGTTAAGCAGAATCCAGGGGGAGCTGGCATACTACCCAACATATCCCCCTTTCTTTTTAACTATTTGCCATAGTATCAGGAGTGCGGGGTGAACAGAAACCTATATCATACAGACGTTTTCAAAAGAACTGGCATAAGACATGGAGGAACAAAATAGGAGAGCAGCAATAACCAGTGTGATGCCAAGGGGAGCGTTTCCTGCCTCAAAGGGAAAGGCCTAGCAGGCGAAAGTGCTGGGATACCCTGAGGGTACTTCTTCCCGAGCTAGTGCTCTCTGGGTTGGAGAGAACTCAACTGGAGCCGATCTAGGCTGCTACGTGGGAGAGGGATCAGGAACTCGTGCCACACTAACTTCGCAGGAGATACACTCTGGAACTATCGGAGCCGGAAAGCAATTTCCAAGTGTCTTTAATCAGAAGAGCAGCTGTTTTTATACTCTCCAAGTAGGGTGGAAACAGGATGTGATATAGAGAGGGTGGAGAGAAATGTGACTGGTGAAAATCAGAGTGTGACAAGGAGGGGGCGGAGCAGGCGAGAATCCTATCACTGAACCACCAATTCCCTGGAGGGAGTGCTTTATGTAAATGTAAAAGTGATTTATGTAAATAGACCAAAGCATTGAATGGGATTAAATCTATCCCTATATAGGCATATGGTTAAGCAGAAGCCAGGGGGAGTGGGCATACTATCCAACATCTCCCCCTTTCTTTTTAACTATTTGCCATAGTATCAGGACTGTGGGGCACTTTGTGAGGCAGGGAGACTGATAAGAGGCACACCTTTTTTGGGGTTCTACTGTCCCTCCTTGCTCAACCTCTCCGTGGAGAGAGAGACTAACAGGATTGACACACCCCTCAGGCTCAAGCCCTTCCAAGCTCAACCATATCCTCACAATTCCCCAACATTTCCCTCTGACTTAATGGCCATATATAACTGGGTCAATGTCTGTAAAAGGCTTCATCTCTGTCAGGGGAATAGCAGTGTAGGGGTGAACAGAAACCTGTTGGGAAGAAAGCAGAATGATAGCGTGAAAGTGTCTTCAAAAAGAACTAGCACAAGACAGGGAGGGATAAGTAAGAGTAGCAAGAGACAGAGTGAGCCTGATGGGTAGAGAAGTGGGGGCCTGATAAGCCGAGGGGCTAGAGGGGTGATCTGGCATTGCAAAATCCCGAGTCAGCTAGCAGAAAGTTCTATGAACTGCTACAGTCATTCTTCAAGAAGTCCAGCAGTATAAAAGGAGTGTCCAGCAAGTTCTATAGAAGCATCAATCCAATGTCAACGGCCAGGAATTAAATGCCACACGTCTATCTTGATGGAGGAGGACAGCCACTGGAACTTTTCTTCTCTGTAGAGAGTGACCTGGAACCGTCAAAACATGATGGGCGAAACAGAAGCAGGAAGAGCAGACACCGATGGTTGAGAAAAAGGCAGTAGGAAAGTCTTGTCCTTTGGAGTCTGTGAATCAGGTTCTCCAGATCGTGTCAGGTCACATCATGGGTTTTGGGGGATGGCTGTAATTGTGGGTGATGTCAGAGGTCAGGGGTCCAAGATGGATTTCTGGGGATTCTATATGAGCAGATGCTTCTTTATGCGAAGGCTTGTCATAGCTGTAGTCAATTACTTATGAAAAAACTTTGTAACAAATTAGAAGTTTACTACAATTGATAACTCAATGATTATAATTGGTTTAGGTATCTTCATAATTTCGTGTAAAGGTCGTCTTATGTGATCTCATGTAGCAGTCTCTATATAGCAAAATTTTCATACTGAATTTAAGTCACATATATTGATTCTTAACTATTTTTACATTGGTTTTTAAGCAAACTCAGGTTACTAGAGTTAACACATTTTAGTGACTTTTTTTGGGGGGGTACATTTACAATATCAGATTGATGCCAAATTTGTTGTGGATTAATTTCCACAAGTTAGCTTACAGGACATTTTTGGGGGCCCTCCAAAAATGTCCTGTATAGAGGATTTGTATTTTAACTTAGGAGATGATGAATTGTCACATTGAATATTTAGAGTTTTATCTTAAACACTCAGTTACTTAAATGAATTGATATTACCTCTTCTCGTAAAAATGTAGCTTCGAAGTTACAATTTAACCGTTAAGTTAATGTTTACCAAACTTGAAACATGCATATTAAACATGTAGTTTATAACACACAGGAGAAGAAAAACTTGTAAATAAGACATATCATTTCAAATGTGAATTTAGATCTACTGTCATAGTTGAACCATCTTTACTCACACAGTTTAAGACTAAATATTTCATATTTATATCAAGTCTTAAAAAAGAAATCAAAAAGGGGAATGAACAATTTTTGGACTGTTTCTGGACGTCTCCAGAAACCATGGCTGCGTCCAGCCGTTTAAGTCAGTTAACTTTCAGAGTACTCAGAGCACAATGGGTCGTACAAAAATTTTGATCAAAAGAGGACAAAGTGGGTTGTCATCAATTCTTACATAATATCGAGCAAGCCATGGAAGTAAGTTAACAGTATACACACTGTCAGAAAAAAAGGTTGAAGGATTCTGGTACAGCTTTTAATGCAAGGAAAACAGCATAAAGTTCTTTGTACTGAGGGGAATTATCAGGAAGTTCAGTAAAGAGAGGTTTGGGGTATTGCTGGTCTGGATAATATATAAGGGCAGCAGCTCCCTTTTTTCCACCATCAGTGAACACTGTAGGAGCAGAGGGGATGGGATCTTGAGAGAAAAGTTTAGGTACTAGTAGAGGCAACAGAGGTAAAGAAGCTATCAAATTATTAGAGGGAAAATGATTATCTAATTGTCCTGGAAAACCCATTAAACTTATGGCAAAACGAGAATGGTGGCGTATGAGCCATTCTGTATCTGTGAGAGAAAAGGGAAGAATGATTGAATCTGGTTCCCTTCCTAAGACCTGAACCGATCTGTTTCTTCCTTGGCGAACCATAAATGCTAAGGCATCAATCTCGGTAAGGAGTCTTGGAGCTCCGCCTACTGGCGTATGAAGCCATTCGAGAATGCCATGTTTCTGCCACAATGCCCCCACTACCGTGGGGGTGGAGTTAAAGATTAGAAGATTTACCGGAGAGGAGGGGGAGAACCGAACGAGATGCATGTCCTGGAGAGCCTGGTTAACTTTTTCCAGTGCCAAGGAGGCTTCGGGGGTTAACATACACTTTGAGGAGGGCTGTTTGTTTCCTTTTAACAGACCAAACAGTGGTTTCAGGCAGCTCGTAGGCAGATAAAGATACTGCCTAAGCCAATTCAAATTCCCAAGAAAACTTTGAAAGAAGCAAGAGTGAGATTAGAAGGAAAAGTAACACAAGGTTTTAAAGGACGAATCTGCGTAAGGGAAATCTCTGAGCCTAAGAAAGATATTGGAGGGATTAGCTGTATCTTCTCAGGAGCTACATTAAGTCCACTTCTCTTTAAGGCAGGGATTAGAAAATCCCGTAGGGCGGAGAGATCTGTATCTAATTCTCCCCATATTAACACGTCATTCATATAATGAAAAACCTTAAGGCCCTTATGAATATATGGAAAAAGGGCAGATTTAACAGCCTCTTGACAAATAGTAGGACTATTAGCCATGCCCTGGGGCAGTACCACCCATTCCAATCTATCGGCAGGGCTGGCATTATTAATAGAAGGAACAGAGAAAGCAAAACGTTTACAATCTTGTGGGTGTAAGGGAATAGAGAAAAAAAACAATCCTGTATATCAATAGCTATGATTGGAATTCCTGCGGGAATCGTGGAAGCAAGAGGCAAACCCCTTTGGGGGGATCCCCAAACCTGCATGGTTTTATTAACTGCACGAAGATCTTGGAGGAGGCGCCATTTTCCTGAGCGCTTTTTAATCACAAAGACTGGAGTATTCCATGGGCTCCGAGAATGACGAATGTGTCCCAAAGATAACTGCTCTTGGACGAGTTCTTTTAAAATTTCTAGCACTCTCAGGCCGAAGTTGAAAAACAAGATTAGAAAAGAAAACACAAGTCGAACCTGAAATGGAATTGGAGTATTACACCAAAGTAAAAGACTCTGGGGTGGGTGGGTGGGTGGGGAGAATACAGGTCCATGAAAAATGATGAATGAAATAGTGGGGGTTGTATTGCTAAATGGGAATCTGGGGAATGTTATGCATGTAAAAAAAAAAAAAGAAGTAGAAACGCAAAGCAGAAATTGACTGAGTTTGGAGTATGGCACCAAAGTAAGAAAGCAGAAGTATACTAGAGTTTGCAGTGAGTACCTCCCTAATACTTCCTCTCCACTTTTCCAAGCTTTGGGTCCATGATTGCTCAACAATTTGTTTGGCTTTGTATGTTAACTCTCTTTTCAGTCACCAGGTTCCAGGTGTCATCAGGATGCCGGCCAGACTTCCCTGGATTGAAGACACCACCAATGTGTCCTGGAGCTCAGCTTCCCCAGAGACCCATCCTACTAGGGAAAGAGAGAGGCAGACTGGGAGTATGGACCGACCAGTCAACGCCCATGTTCAGCGAGGAAGCAATTACAGAAGCCAGACCTTCTACCTTCTGCAACCCTCAATGACCCTGGGTCCATGCTCCCAGAGGGATAGAGAATGGGAAAGATATCGGGGGAGGGGGTGGGTTATGGAGATTGGGTGGCGGGAATTCTGTGGAGTTGTACCCCTCCTACCCTATGGTTTTGTTAATTAATCCTTTCTTTAATAAAAAAAAATGTGTTAAAAAAAATTTCTAGCTTCTCCCTAGGCAAAGGCCACTGTTCCACCCAGACAGGCTCATTAGAAAGCCAATCTAAGCGGGGAGTTCTGTTACGAACAGTGGCAGTTAGTATTGGGGGTGCTGGTTGGGTCTAGCAGTCTCACAGGAGTGAGTGTGGCGTCCTGAAGAGGTGTCTGAGGATATCACTACATCTAAAGATTCCAGCAAGTCTCTTCCCAAAAAATTGGTGCTTATATCAGCTATTAAAGGCTGACAGCATCCGGTAGTCCCTTCTGGATCTTCCCACACAAAGGAATCCCGTGTGTGGAATGCCTGAGTCAATCCTCCAACACCATCTAAGCGTGGTCCTGGGAGGAGTTCCCAACTCTGGGGAACCTCTGCTTGTCTTAATATTGTCTTATCTGCTCCTGTGTCAATGAAACACTTAAAAGGAATATTACCAATCTTTACTGTCATAGTTGGGTGACCCCTTTCTAAAACAGGGGTGGTCCATAAAATCTCAGGCTCTGAATTCGAGCTGTTCTCTTGTTCCAGCCGGTTATTTCTATGCTGGAAGTTCCCACATACCACGGGTTCCTCCTTCTGCTCACCCTCTGCTATTGTTACTTGGAGTAGTGGGTGTAGCGATGGATTTGGTCCCAAGCTGGGCTTCTGTTTGTGGAAGAAGGGCACAGCACCAAGCGGGCAACCTGCTTCCTTCCCTCTTGGGGGCGGGGCTAAGGGAAGCCCCACACCTAGTTTAAATCCCTGTTTACATGTGGCAGAGGCGTGCCATTCCTATGGAACCTTGACCAACAATCTCTCCTCTAGTGAAATCCTTTCTGGCATCTGGGACAAGGCATTCGTGGTCTCTGATTCCCTGTCTGGAGGCGGGGTTGCCCTGACTGGAGGCGGGGTCGCGGTCTATTTTCTGGACATTGGTTACACCAATGCCCTTGGCGACCACACTGAAAGCAAGCCCCTTTTTGCTTATGTAAGGTAGCTGCATAGGCCTGTAACATAGGTCATTGAAAAGAGCTTGATCTGAGATCCTGTGTAGCTATAATCCAAGTATCTGGGTGTTTGTTTTTAAGAGTGATACAGGCCTGTCGAAAATGCGGAAGCATTCCATCCCAGACTATGGATCGCAGGAGGAGAAAATGAGCCTCAGGATTATAAATCTTCCTTTCCAAACTCGACTGGACCCTAGCAATGAATTTAGTGAGGGATTCATCAGGTTCTTGCTGAAGGGAGAGAATGGGGGCTGAGGCTGCTCCCATGGGTGGTGTTAATCGCTCCCATGCTTTTAATGCACACAGGCGTACATGATCAAAATACCCCGGTGGAAACTTGGCTTCCGCCTGTTGAATCCCTGTTTCTAATTGGCCTGTTCCAAACAATGCATCAAAATTCCCCTCTGGCTGATTTTGAATATTTTTCCACGATTGTTGTAAACATTCATCGTGAAAGAATGCCTCCCATTGCAGGAAGAGGGGGCCTGGGATCTTAGCACAAGTTACATCCCTCCAATCTTGGGGGGTATTAAGGTTCTGAAGCAGGCCTTGTAAAATGGACCTGGTCCATGGGGCATGAACACCATCATCCTTGATAGCCTGGTGTAGTTCCTTCAGGTCTGTGGTGGAATATGGATACCAGGCCTGAGGTTTTTGTCTATTGGGGGCAACATTGACTGGAAATGTGTGGACTTGCTCTGATAAGTGTGTAGTGGTAGGAGGAGTCACCGAAGTGGAAGCTTCTGGACAAGTGGCCGAAGAAGTGGTTTTGGAGGCTACAGGAGAATTCGGACTTGTGTCTGTCAAAACAGGGGTGGGCGAAGAAGCAGCTGTGGAGGCAGCAGGAGGTTCAGGACACGTGTCTGCCAAAATGGTGGTGGCCAAAGAAGTGGCTGTGGAGTCCAAAGGTTAATTCGGACATGTGTCTTCCAAAATAGGGGCCTCAGGGCAAGATGCCAAAATAGGGGCCTCAGGGCAAGATGCAGAGGAATTAGGGTGGGTCAGGATCACGACAGGCCTTTGCTTCTTCTTGTTTTTAAGGTGCTGGTTAAGTTCTATGATCACTTCCTTTATCTCTTGGACCTCAGCCTCTAGGTCCTTAAGCCTTTTGAGAGGTTGCCCTATATATCCCTTAAAAGCTGCTATGATGATCAACAGGATATAAGGTGCAGCCCAGAGAAAAATGTCGCAGATATATACAAATTGTATACTGGAAAAAGAAGGCAGAATTTGGAAAAGATTTTCCATGGTGGAGAGATCTCAGGAAAACAATAAGAAAGAAAAAATTACAGTGCCTTAACACAATATTGCAGATACCCAAAAGATGTGTACTTATCTTAGGATGTCTTCTTGTAAATCTGCTGCTTACGGGTCCCTGTTCAGGTACCAGATGCCGGGATAGCCTGAGAGTACTTCTTCCTGAGCTAGTGCTCTCTGGGTTGGAGAGAACTCAACTGGAGCCGATGTAGGCTGCTGCGTGGGAGAGGGATAAGGAACTTGTGCTGCACTAACTTCGCAGGAGATGCACTCTGGAACTCTCGGAGCCAGAAAGCAATTTCCAAGTGTCTTTAATCAGAAGAGCAGCTGTTTTTATACTCTCCAAGTAGGGTGGAAACAGGATGTGACATAGAGAGGGTGGAGAGAAAAGTGACTGGTGAAAATCAGAGTGTGACAAGGAGGGGGCGGAGCAGGCGAGAATCCTATCACTGAACCACCAATGCCCTGGAGGGAGTGCTTTATGTAAATGTAAAAGTGATTTATATAAATAGACCAAAGCTTTGAATGGGATTAAATCTATCCCTATATAGGCATATGCTTAAGCAGAAGCCAGGGGAGCTGGCATACTATCCAACACGAAAGGGCATTTCTTGCCTCTGGGGGCATCAATTGCCTCTGGGGGCGCTTCATGCCTCTGTGGGCATCTCTTGCCTCAAAGGGCCTTCATGACTCTGTGGGCATTACCTAGTAAGGAGGGGGAGTTTCTTATCTCTGGGGACAGAACCTGCAGGCGAGGGGACATGGCCTATAAAGTCCCAAGGCTCTGACTGCAAAGTCCATGTACTTCTGCAGTCAATCTTTGAGAAACCCAGCAGCATAAAGGGAAGCTGCTGTAAAGTTGTATAAAGTGTCCAAGAGATGTACCAGTAAGTCCAATGGAATTGTCAGTCTAAAGTAGATGACTATGGAAGAAAATGCCAGGGGTTGAAATGCTGCACGTCTGTCTCGATGGGGAATGTCAGCCACAGGAATTCCGCTTTTCTGTAGAGAGTGAGCTTTGGAGTCTGTGAATCTGTTTCTTCAGGTCGTGCCAGGTCACATCATTGGTCTCCAGGGGTGTGTTGTAGTCATTCCATCTTGTGGGCGATGTCAGAGAACAGGGGTCCAAATAGATTTCCAGGAATTCCATTTGAGTAGATGCTTTTTCAGGTGAAGACTTGACAGCTGAAATTCACTTACTTGTCAAACAAAACTTGTAGCAGATTAGAAGTTTACTATAATTGATAACTCCATTATAATTCGAAGTCCTTTCTAGTATGATTTTAAGGTTGTTTAAACAGTTTAAACTACCCAACATGGTGCAAAGTGCAAGGACTGGCATATGGATCCTGGTTTGAGTCCCTGGCTCCTCCCTGCAGGGAAGTCGCTTCACCGGCAATGAAGCAGGTGTGCAGGTGTCTCTTTCTCTCCCCCTCTGTCTTCCCCTCCTCTTTCCATTTCTCTCTGTCCTATCCAACAATGAATGACATCAACAACAACAATAATAAATGAAAAAAGGCTACAACAACAAGGGCAACAAAAGGGGGAAAAATGACCTCCAGGAGCAGTGGATTCATGGTGCAGGTACTGAGTCCCATCAATAACCCTGGTGGCAAAAAAAAAAAAAACTGGGTTGGAAAGATAACCAGAGAGACAGAGATGGATAGTAAGACAGAGACGGAGAGAGAGACAGAGATGGAGAGAGAGAGAGGCAGAGATGGAGAGAGAGAGGCAGAGATGGAGAGAGAGAGAGAGAGAGAGAGAGAGAGGGAAAAAGCATCACTCCAGTAGGTGCAGCTCCAGACATGAAAGCCCCACATTTGATCAGGTGAGCTACCATCACAGCCCCCAGATTCACCCTTTTATGTTGGGTTTCAGGTGCCATCAGTAGTGACCAGAGGATGGGAATATGGATGATAGTTCTACAAAAATGAGTGGCTCGTCTGCTCACACAACTATTAAAACTTCTAGGCTTACAAATATATGCTAAGCTATGAATATTATGATGGATACATTACTTCTTCTTTGGTGCAGAGCCAGAGGTTAGGTTCCTACACAAGTGATATCCCCGCTCCCAAGCCAACGTGCTCATCCTGGTCAGGGGACAGAGACCAAGAGAGAAACATGGGAGTTGGGCAGTAGCGCAGCAGGTTAAGTGCAGGTGTGCAAAGCGCAAGAACCAGAGTAAGGATCCTGGTTTGACCCCCCAGCTCCCCACCTGCAGGGGAGTCACTTCACAGGCAGTGAAGCAGGTCTGCAGGTGTCTTTCTCTCCCCCTCTCTGTCTTCCCCTCCTCTCTCCATTTCACTGTCCTATCCTATAACAATGACATCAATAACTACAACAATAAAAAACCAGGGGCAAGAAAAGGGAATAAATAAATAGATATTAAATAAATAAATAAATAAATAAATAAATAAAAAAGAGAGAGAAACACAAGTCCCATAGCACCAGCACTGCAGCCTTCTCCTGTGTCATGGTACCAGTGCCAGGGCTCAAACCTGGGCCATGTGCATATCGAGGTATGCACCCTACCTGGTGAGCTCTCTCTCTGGCCCGAACTGTACTCAGTTTACATAAGAAGCAGTCACTGAAGAGGATTGAACCAGAGTCACACAGCACAAAGATTCATTGGCATTAAGGGATTAGAATGGAACCCAAGGGATATTTAGTCTCTGAAGTGAGTATTGTGCACGTGGGGTTAACTGGGTGATTATTCTTTCTGTTTTGTTTTATTTTATTTTATTTTATTTTATTTATTTTGTCGGGCATGAAGCCAGCTCCGCCTGATGCACCCTGCATTCCTGATACTATGGCCTATTTACATCATGACTGTTTTGCCTGAAGGATCCCCACCCATTCCATTCCTTTGATCTATCTTCTTCGAGACCTGCCCTGCCTGCAGGGTAACATTAATCCCACCAGTTAAAACCCTCACAACAGGTGCTAAGGAAGCTTCTACCTTCCCAGCCTGCTTTTGCCTTTCTCCACCCCTTTCCTAGTCATTTCTGTTTCTGACGTGCCACTTCTGGTTCTATCCTATAAAAGTGTTGTGTCTGATCAACAAAGTTACTGCTCTGCCATGAGTTCTCCTGCTTTGCTGAATGAGTAACATCCCAGGATGGCTCCGGTTGAGTTCTCTCCAACCCAGAGAGCATGTGGCTGGGAAGAGGAACTCCCACTCTAGCCTGGCATATTTATTATTATTATTTTGTTTTCTTCCAGGGTTGTTGCATAGGCTTGGTGACCAGCACTATGATGAATCCACTGCTCTTGGTGGCCTTTTTTTTTTCCCATTTTATTGGACAGGCCAGAGAGAAATGGAGAGAGGAAGGGAAGATTGAGAGGGGGAGAGAAAGATAGACACCTGCAGACCTGCTTCACTGCCTGTGAAGCGACCCCTGTGCAGGGGGGGCGGGGGTGGGGAGCTGGAAATGGGATCCTTGAGGGGTCCTTTACTATTCCTACTATGTGCTCTGAACCAGGTATGCCCTGAATGGGAAGGGGGAGGAGTAACCATAGCACTCCAGGGTAGGATAATAACTCTCGTGAGAATGGGAAGGGGGAGGAGTAACCATAGCACTCCAACTATCATGCTGCCTTCATTTGCTTGAGTGTCCTCTCTCTGTCTGTTTCTGTCTCTCTCTCTCTCTCTTTCGTTTGACTCCAGGGTTATTGCTGGGGCTCAGTGCCTGCATTATGAATCCACTGCTCCTGGAGGCCATTTTTCCCATTTTGTTGCCCTTATCATTACCCTTGTTGTTGTCATCATCATCATTATTGTTGTTGATGTTGGATAGTACAGAGAGAAATGGAGAGAGGAGGGGAAGACAGAGAGGGGGAGAGAAAGATAGACACCTACAGACCTGCTTCCCCGCCTGTGTAGGGACTCTCCTGCAGGTAGGGAGCCAGGGGCTTGAACTGGGATCCTTATGCAGGTCCAGGTGCTTTGTGCCTTGTGTGCTTAACCTGCTGTGCTAGAGCCTGACCCCCAAGCGTTCTCTCTTGGTGTAGAAAAAGAAAACACAATCTGTGAACTTAAGAATTTTTTTTATCTAGACCTCTAACTAGATCCCTCTCTCCACCCTCACTGGTCACCTCCATCAGGAACATCATCACAAGCCCTCTTGTGGGCCTCTCCAGGACCTGCCCTCACTGCAGAGCAGCCATGGCGGGGACTCCCCGCTCTCTGAAGGGAGGCTGGTCAGCCTGCTCTGCCCCTCAAGGAAGACAGGTCCTGACATGAGAACGGCCTAGAAGGCTCCCAGGACTGTGATCTCAGACTCACAGGGACGCAGAGGTCACCCAAGTGCATAGATTGTAGTGTGCAAGGATCCAGATTTGAGCCCCCACCTGCAGGGCCAGATCAATGGGGTGAACAGTTTATGGTATTTATATACTCTTCTCATTTGTGGGAGCTACTCTCTGCCCTAATACAGCTTTCTAGTCTATTCTCAACTGACACTATCTTCCCTGACACAAGTTTTAGTCCACCTACATGTTAGCTGCCAGGATCACGCTAAAATTACTAAATTCATTGGCCCCTTGGAACTTACCTAAAATAGACTTCCTGGCTTCTTCCCACATGAAGACTCTCTAGTTTCATCTGCTGTGTTCATACCTTTGGGTTCCTGTTTATTAAACACTTTGTTTTGCTTTATCTGACTGCTTTTCAGCCATCAAGTTGCAGATGCTACCATAACCCCATCCTGACTTCCCTGGGCAGATGACCTCACCCATGTGTCCTGGAACCCCACCTCCCCATAGCCCTGCCCCACTAGGGACAGACAGACACAGGCTGGGGGTGTGGACCCACCTGTCAACACCCATGTCCAGTGGAAAAGCAATTACAGAAGCCAGAACTCCCACCTTCTGCTCCCCATAAAGAATTTGGGTCCAGACTCCCAGAGGAATAAAGAACAGGAAAGCTTCCAATGGAAGGGATGGGACAGGGAACTCTGGTGGTGGGAACTGTGTGGAATCTTACCCTTTTATCTTACAATCTTAATAGTTATTAAATCACTAATAATTTTTTTTATAAAAACTTGAAAATAAAAAAAAGACTTTTTAATCTTTGGTCCTAAATTACATCTGCTATTTTATTCATTTTAATTTGCTCATAACATCAATAAGTAAACACAAAACAAAGCAGATGGGGGGCCAATTCAAAGCCCTCAGTGTGAGCCTGAGACAGGATCCCTGGGTAGAGTCAGGGACTCAATGAGAAATGTCAGCCCCTAGTAATTTAAAAAAATAAATGAAGGGGAGTGTGGGATATTAAATTGTGTCTGTCTGTCCTTAGGGGATGGCACTGGGATCATCTGAAGAAAGGAAACAGGAAAATATTTGGGATGATTTATCTAATACACAATTTCAAAAGAGAAAAATATATTTTGTAAAAAAAAAGTAATAAGAGAAAATGTATGGTTTCTGTTGTCTTCTGCTAAATGAGAACTTGACAACTTAATATCTCTGCAGGGGAAAACACTGTGATACCCAAGTACCAGAAACTCAATCTAGACACAAGCACACACTGCTCTGTGCTCTTTTGTCCCTGCCCCCTTGTCTCGCTCTTATGCCTGGAGCACCCAGCTGTATCGTGGTGAATCCACAGCACACGCAGAGAACAGCAACAAAGACCCAGTCCTACGTGTGTAGAGGACCTGGCTCGAAGGCCAGAAAGAGAAATAATAGTGTTGTGTTGTATGCATTTCCTATAACAAGTTTTTTTTAAAGTTTTCTAGCTCTTACTCTCTGGCCAAGTAACCTGTTCCCCGTGGAGCAAGTCGGCCTCCATTTTATTCCAGTTGAGAGGATCTGCTGATTCTGATCATTGTTAGAGATTTACTCTAATAATTGTCCTAATTTCAGGTGGCATCCAGCCTGGGACATCTTAGCTCTAAGCTATCTCCCTGGAAAACACTGTGCTTCCAACGTAGGCACTGGCCCACGGGCTCCTTAACCACATTCTTCATCAGTGCTTAGGCAGAGCTTGGTTCTTCCCATTACCGTCACTGGATGTCAACACTGTGATCTGTTTGTAATTAGGACGACTCCAGAAATCCATCCTTTCTTTCTCTCCTCCCCCCTCCATGAACTGTGTAGAAAAGTAAGTCTTCTGGTTACCATTCTTACCCACAAACAGAAATCAATCCATACCAGATTCCCTGGTGTAATAATGGATTAGCTTGTCACCCAGGACAAAGTTTATATCTACATAAGGATGTGCCACTCCACATGGAGCTTCTCAGATCTGCAGTAAATAACAGTGCATGCCTGTTTGGGCATGAAAAAAATAGAATCATTTTGAGAAGTATAATCCACTTACAGGAGGAAAAATCACGGAATGCATGTTTGCTATGCCAACAGTGCTGAGTTCCCAAGAATAATGAGTTGCCTTTTATTCCAATGATATTATGGCCAATATATTTATAGCTGTCCTATGAACAGAGCCTTGGGCCAGCATTTCCAATAACGGTGCAAAATAAAGTAGTGAAAGGCAGATGTCATGTGCAAATTTTGGGTTTTTTTTTTTTTTTTTTTTTTTTTTTAGTTGTAGCAAGCTTCCTGGATAACTTGTGGTTATCCTACTGGCTCTAAAGTAACTAAGCTTAGAAAATTTCATACATGGTAATTTTAATAATTAATCTTGACAGCTCGACTTCAAGGCAAGTCAGTCCATTTATAAGAAATCCCTTTATATTTTCAATTCAGATTAGATAAGTGCTTCTTACAGTGCTTTTTTTGAAGATGCCTATTAAAAGTAACAGGGCTTTAAAAACAGCCAGGACTTTGCTATCACAGTTTGCGCTAGCCTTGCTGTTTGCCATAGCCGTGAAACCCAAGAACAGGATAAAAACCTGTTTCTGAGAGTACAGTGTGAGTGTATGTTACAGTTCCTCTGCTGGAGTTCACATGGTGTAGTAGGCAGAATTCAATTTGCAAATCACAGTTGAAACAAGAGAAAGCAGAAGTCAGCATAAGATAATAAAGGAAAACACAAATGAAAAAGTTAAAGCTTGACTTGAATAGGAGATACTGTGTATTGTCTGTCCTAGGTACTGTGAAATGTAATTAACTCTTTAGAAAAAAATAGCAAACAAAAAATAAAACTAATTAGAAAAGTGAGAGATTTCCTAACCATATTCATCAAGAAACTAATGATCAAAAGAAGAAATAACATTTTATTGGTGCTAACAATATTCATTCAGCCAAGATATTTTCTTTTGAAGTGACATTCACTACAATTACAGCAACAAAATTTTTGAAGTGACATTCACTATAATTACAGCAACGAAACTTGGGTGAGATTTCCTGACAAATTAGATTCACTAAATTTTTGCTTTTCTTTAAATATTTTCCCAAGAATATTTTCATAAGGCCTATTTGAAGTGGAATACAGTCCTGTCTTAGGATCACAATTTTGTATGTTGAGACTCACAAGGAAAGTCAGAAAGGCTTCAAAAAGTAGGCATCTGGCCATTTCTACATTGTGTTTCTGTGCTGGTCTTGTAAAAAATGGTGTGGGGGGGAAGCATAGTCACACCCCTTTTTAGTGAGAGGTGCACTGAGCCCTTGAGAACTCCGTCCAGGTCACAGAGTACAATGAGAAAGAGCCCAGAACATGGCAGAACATGCAGGGTGACCCAGCGTGGGACAGGTGGAGGTTGAAGAGCTAGCTCAGCTTTAGCCATGAAAGGCATTGGCAGGATCAGCACACTGGGTGGCAATACTCCAAATCTAGTCCAAATTCTGCTTTATATCTTAATGACTTTTAGCCACCAAGCTGCAGATGCTACCATGACACCAATCTGACCTCCCTGGGCAGGCGCCCTCACCCATGTGTCCTGGAGCCTCCCCTCCTCAGAGCCCCAACTCACTAGGGAAAGACAGAGACAGGCTGGGGGTGTGGGTCCACCTGCCGACACCCTTGTCCAGCGGAGAAGCAATGACAGAAGCCAGAACTCCCACCTTCTGCTCCCCATAAAGATCTTTGGTCCATGCTCCCAGAGGGATAAAGAACAGGGAAGCTTCCAATGGAGGAGATGGGACATGGAACTTTGGTGGTGGGAACTGGGTGGAATTGTACCCCTGTGATCTTACGATCATATTAATCATTATTAAATCACTATTTTTAAAAGACATTGGGTGGCATTATGTTGTCCTAAAATCTCCAGGAAGACATTGGTGTATTTTTGTTAAGAGTGGGAGAGCTATAAGATAATTTAAACTTGACATGGTTACTTTTCAGAGATTGTCCAGAAATAAATTGAAGTCACCAATTAGGAGCTGGCAGGGTGGTCCAGGCAGGGGGTGGGTGGTGGGTGGGATTGGTTTGAAAAAGGACAAGGAATAGATGTGTGATTCCTGCATAGTAGTCAAGACAGAGAGCATGGAAAGCAAAGGATGACGCTAAAAGCAGCTAGCTACCTGATATAAGCAGGTCCAACCCCTGTGGAAAACAGTCTAGAGATTTCTCAGAGCAGTGGCAGTCAGCCTACCCAATGATCCATCAATTTCTCTCCAGGGGCTTCCTAAGAAATAAAACATCCATCAGATCAGATCTGTGTACACCGATGTGCATAGCAGCATAATTTGTAATTGCCAAAACACCCAAGAAGACAGATGTCCAACAACAGGTGAGTGACTTTGAATATGTGAGATATATATATGACCTCTAAAAGATCGTTCTCTCCACCATCACTGGTCACCTCCATCAGGAACTTGTCAGCACAAGCCCTCTTGGGGCCTCTCCAGGACCGGCCCTCACTGCAGAGCAGCCACGGTGGGGACTCCCTGCTCTCTGAAGGGAGGCTGCTCAGCCTGCTCTGCCCCTCCAGGAAGACGGGTCCTGACATGAGAGCAGTCTAGAATGTTCCAGCTGTGACCACGGACTGTGAGCTCAGACTGATAGGGACTCGGAGGTCACACAGGCTCCTGTGCTGAGTATGAACAGACACGGGCCCTGGGCCAGATCAATGGGGTTTATAGTTAATGGTATTTATATATTTCTTCGTGTTTTGTAGCTATTCCCTCTACCCTGACCCAGCTTTCTAGTCCTATTCTCAACTCTGACACCATCTTCACAAATAATACTTTTAGCCCATCTGCATGTTAGCTGTTGGACTCAGCCAAAAATTAGTAAAGGCATGGGACCCATGGAACACACCTAAAATAGACCTACTAGCTTCTTCCACATGAAGACCTCTAGTTTCATTTGCACTGTTCCTATCCTTGGGTGTCTGTTTATAGAACAAACTGCTTTATATCTTACTACTTTTCAGCCACCAAGTTGCAGGTGCTATCATGACACACCAACCTGACTTCTCTGGGCAGACGCCCTCACCCATGTGTCCTGGAGCCCCCCCCTCCCCAGAGCCCTGCCCCACTAGGGACAGACAGACACAGGCTGGGGTGTGGGTCCACCTGCCAACACCCATGTCCAGTGGAGAAGCAAATCCCACCTTCTGCTCTCCATAAAGAATTTTGGTCCAGACTCCCAGAGGGATAAAGAATATGGAAACTTCCAATGTAGAGGATGAGACATGGAACTCTGGTGGTGGGAACTGTGTGGACTTGTACCCCTCTTATCTTAGAAGGAGGGACAGGAGAGATCTTTGGGGTTCTAGTTCATAATGAAATTGTACCTTCGTCAGTGCCTAGTCTGTAAACTAAAAACAAAACAATACCACCACCACCACCACCTACAAAAACACTATAAAATAACGAGAGAAAGAGGAAAAAAAGAAAGAAAGAAAGAAAGAAAGAAAGAAAGAGAAAGAAGAAAGGAAGAGAAAAAGGAAGGAAGAAGAAGAAAGACAAGCATTTCCCTTCTCCTGGGATATAAATGATGTGGCATTAGAATGAATGCCAGTGCCTGACTATATCTGATAAATATGTGGGCACATTCAGAAGAACCATCACATACAGACAATCATGTACTAGTACACCACTGTGCGTTGCAATTAGTAAGGCACTGTGTCAGCAATCTATCTGATAAATGGATTTTACCTGCAAAGAGTCTCTTTTTTCAGTAATAGAGCATTAATAATGTCAAATCTCCAAACTATTGTGAAATCTTACTAGTGCTGCATCAAAAAGTATAACATGGCATACTAAGAGATAAATTAGTTTTATGAAAGTATAGTATATTAAAGCAAATATAAGTGTTTCTGTGTGGTCAGCCTAGTTTCTAAATGAGTATTCTACTCTGTCAGCATATAAAGGAATATTGTTATCAACGACTAACCTGTTTTTGTATCCATTTTTTTCTTCCTTGCATTTTGAAAAAAAAAACATTTAGGGAGGTGGGTGGTGGCACACCTGGTTGAGCGTACATGTTACAATGTGAAAGGACCCAGGTTTGAGCCCCTGGTCTCCACCTGCAGGGGGAAAGCTTCATGGGAAGCAGGGCTGCAGGTGTCTCTCTGTCTCTCTCCCTCTCTATCAACCCCTTCCCTCTCAATTTCTGGCTGTCTCTATGCAATAAACAAATAAAGGCAATAAAATTTTTTTTAAAAGCCAGATGGAAAAAAAAACTCTTTTGAAGCTTTAAAAAAAAACTTTAATTTAAACCAAAATAATAGTAATTGGTTTCAGATTTTTGTATGATGAAAATATTTTAATGAATTCTCTATAATAACATTAGAATGCTATATCATAATATAACTACATAAATAAATATTCCATGTTAATATAAAATATACTTTAAATGGATTTATTATATTTTTATTTAAAATAACCTTCTTTTTCACTTTATTCTGGACACATAATATTTAATGAATAGCCTTGTAAATATTTCCAAACCTCACTCATTTTTAATCTACTGACATCCTCCTATTCCAAACTAAAAATAGTAATTAAAATAGAAAGCACTCTCTGAGAGTCACAAATCATGACCATCTGAGTGAAGAAAAAAATGTGTATGAATGTGTGATTGGGGCAAATCACAGGGCATCATTTCTAAAGGAAACGTATTAAAGGGAACATAATTCTATGTTGGACAAAGTCTTTGTAAATATAACCCCATTAGCTAATTATACTATGTGTCACAACACATTACAAAAATCTATTATATGAAATAAAACTGGTGTGGGAGCCTAATTTCCACACACTGTGGAGCGTTCGTATTACTCACTGCAGAAAAAGCACAGCATGGATAATGATGTTTGTGTAGCCTCCAAGTGCAGAGGACAGAAAACAAATGTCATCATCAGCCTATTTCACACTGATCAGATGATTTTATTAGGTTTTACTTCTTTCATACCTTTTTAAAAAATATAAAAAGTCACATATTCTCATTGTGTAAAATATAATGAATACAGAAAAATATTACCCATAATTCCTATGCTTACATCCCATCTCAGTATTATAAAGTACTTTTTCTAGCTAGTGTGTGTATGTTCTCTGTGTGTGTGTGTGTGTGTGTGTGTGTGTGTGTGTGTGTGTAATGTAGGAGAACAATACATGTAGTACACATAATTTTTATTTATTTTTCTTAATTTTTAAAATATTTATTCCTTTTTGTTGCCATTGTTGTAGTTATTATTATTGTTGTTGATGTCATCACTGTTGGATAGGACAGAGAGAAATGGAGAGAAGAGGGGAAGACAGAGGGGGAAAGAAAGACAGACACCTGTAGACCTGCTTCACCGCCTGGGAAGCGACTCCCCTGCAGGTGGGGAACCGGGGGCTTGAACAGGGATCCTTAAGCCAGTCCTTGTGCTTTGCACCATGTGCACTGAATCCGCTGTGCTACCGCCTGAATCCCAGTACATATAATTTTTATCCTACATTTCTCACTGCATGTATCATTGATAAAGTTTCCTCATGTATTGTCATAATTCTTTGATTATGATTTTATTTGGTACAGAGGTTTCTGAAATGCTTTGTTGAAGTGGTATTCAGTGTATTGATTTGTTTGTATGAGAGTAATAACTTTAGAAGAAGCATGATTTCCATCTAAGCATGAACAAAGTCTTCTTTATTTAGGCTTGTTGAGAGCATCCTAGTCTTTGCTTCACAAAGCTATGTAAATCGTTTACTTGGTTCATGCAGAGGGTTTTCCCTAGCTCTGTAGATACGAAATTTGTTTCCAATCAAACTTCTAACTAGTTACTGTCAGTAAGAGAAAAAGTTACTCATTTGTCAATGTGCAGGCAGTCAGCTAAGTAAATTTACTTACTAAGTTGCTGCTCTTGAGTTATCTAAGTACAAAAGGTATATTACAAACAAATAATCCACAATGTTCAAATATTTGTAGCAAATATTTTGGGTTTTTTTTTTAAAAGATTGTATTTATTTATTAATGAGAAAAATAGGAGGAGAGAGAGAAAGAACCAGACATCACTCTGATACATGTGCTGCCAGGGATTGAACTCAGGACTCTCATGCTTGAGAGTTCGATGCTTTATCCACTATGCCACCTCCCGGAACATGGCAAATATTTTCTTGATATATTGCATTGGCAACAGATCCTAGAATAATGCCAAATTATTGCTATATGTCTGTGTGTCTTTGGTGTTGAGATTACTGATAATTGTATGTTTCATTGTTAAACATGGCATTGCTAGCTATTTTCATACAGCTATTCCTTATTTTATTGAAAATATATTTCTGTATAAGTACCGTGCGCTAACCGATTGTGCAACTGGAGCTCCGAAAATATATTTCTACATTTATGAGAACTGACACTTTATATCACAGAGTTGTAAAACTTTCTCATAATATTATCAGTAAATATCATCAGTATTTACCTGCATATGTGCACGCTATCTGTGATCCATAATGTTGAAACTGTTGCGAAGAGTAAAAGCAATAGCACTCTTCAGAGCCCAACCCTACTGCTGGTTAGAGGCATACTATTTTCTAACAAAATTCCTCTTTTAATAATAAGTTTCTCTTAACAAGCAAGACATGACAATTAAAATAGCAAAAATAGACTGAAAGCTACAGCTTTCCAGGGGCTGGCTGAGGAAACACTGCCTGTGACACCTCACTTAATACTCGATAACAACTTAGCTAAATAGGACATTCATCTTCAATTTCTAGTGACTATATTCATATTATAGACCTAAGGTGTTAATAATAAGGTTTGTCTGC
Organism: Erinaceus europaeus; assembly: GCF_950295315.1. Lineage (NCBI taxonomy): Eukaryota > Metazoa > Chordata > Mammalia > Eulipotyphla > Erinaceidae > Erinaceus > Erinaceus europaeus. Next base: position 130,751,792 of record NC_080168.1, on the reverse strand, counting down.
ATTTGAAAACTAAAGCCTATTTTTTTTGGTAGTGAATTATTTATTATATTACTTGATTCTATATACCAGTATATTGGTCGAAAATTTGACATTTGTAGGAATATAGACACTTGCTAAATAAATACATTAATTCTAATCATATCTCTGTCTATCGTACACAGAGATTTCCAGGATGTTCCATAGACAGAGCTATGGTTAGGTGAAGAAACAAAGACCAAATGAATGCAGAAATTTGGTCTAAAGGTGCAGAACTAGTAAGGAAGGAAGTCAGAAACCATGTAGTAGAAACAAAACAAAATAATAAAATTCTATGAAAAACTCAGTGTTTGTGTCCCTACCACATTCATGTTAAAACATTAATTCTCTATGCATTTTTTAAAAAATTTCCACCAGGGTTATCACTGGGTCTCAGTCAGAAATCATTGCCCAAATGACCTTCCCCTCCCTTCCTTCCTTCCTTCCTTCCTTCCTTCCTTCCTTCCTTCCTTCCTTCCTTCCTTCCTTCCTTCTTTCCTTCCTTCCTCCCTCCCTCCCTCCCTTCCTTCCTTCCCTCCTCCCTCCCTTCCTTCCTATTACATTTGATAGGTCCTAGAGAAATGGAGAGAGTAGGGGAAGATAGAGAGGGAGAGAGAAAGACAGACACCCGCAGACCTGCTTCACCCCTTGTGAAGAATTACCCTTGCAAATGGGGAGCAGTGGCTTAAACTGTGTCTTTGTGAACTATGACGTGTGTGTGTGTGTGTGTGTGTTTTGTGTGTGTGTGTGTGTGTGTGTGTGTGTGTGTGTGTGTGTGTGTGTTCAATGGGGTGTAGTCATTGCTCAGCCCCTATGTAATGGTATTTCTAGTAGGGGACTTTGGGAGTAGACTAGGTCATCAGACTGGAGCCTTCATGACAGGATTAATGTCTCTATATGATTAGACAGTATTTCTTTCCCCCTGGAGCACAAGGCAAAGGCAGTCATTAAAAAACCAGAACTGGGCTCTCAGTAGACAATAGATTTGCTGCTGCTTGATCCTGAACTTCCTAGTTTCCAAAGATCATGAAAAAAATGAGCGCTTATAGTTTCAGTCACCTCGTCTAAAGCATTGTGCTACAGCTGCCTGAACTAGAACAAGAACAAGAACAAGAACACGGCACTCAAGACAACACATGAAAAGATAATTAAGCACGGACTATGAAGTAAGTGCCTTTGCTTGTGGATCTACAGAAATTATTTACATAATTGAGACCCGAGTTCTGCTTGTTTTCATGAATTGCAAATATATTCTCCAGCTCAGGGCTGTTTTGGTGAATAGGAGTTTAAATTTTTGGTAAATTTATTAATTAGTAAAATTAGACACATTTTGCATTCTGTCAAAAATATTTTTTCACCTACTTAAAGAGCCCAAGGATGCTGTCTTATGTTTTATTCTAAAGACTTATTTTTTTTACCTCTCACATTTTGATCTATAATCCATTGTAATTATTGTTGTATAAATGATGTCATATCTGGATAAATGTGTATTCTTTTCCACAAACCTATCCAGCTACAACAATACCATTTATCAAAAACACACCTTGTCATGAGTTAAATGATATTATATTGGTGAGTCTGACTGGCTATTCTATTCTATCCTACTCTATTCTGTTCTGTTGTTATCCTTTGAGCCCTCACTGTATGAATGACTGTATTCAAAGACACAGTTTCAGACCTTGCATGTCCTTCTGCTTTGCTTTAATTCTTTATGATTCCCAGAGCATCCTTTCGAAAAATAAAATATTTATTCATTTACTTATTTGATGAGATGGAGAAAGAAAAGACAAGTGAGAGAGGGAGAGAGAGAGGGAAAGGGAGGAGAGAGAGAGGGAGAGAGGGAGAAGGAGAGGGAGACAGGAGAGAGAGAGGGGAAGGGGCAGAAGGAGAGGAGGGGAGGAGGAGAGAGGCAGGGAGAGAGGGAGAGGAAAACGGAGTGGTGAGAGGCAGAGGGGGAAAGTGAGGGGAGGGGAGGGAGAAGGAGAGGGAGAGAGGGAGAGGGGGAGAAGGAGAGGGGGAGAGGGAGGAGAGGGAGACAGGAGAGAGGAGGAGAAGGAGGAGAGTTGACCACAAGAAAGCTGGTTTGTGCTTGGCACTAGTCTGTTCTGTGGATTCACACCCACTGAGTCACAGGAATCTCTCAGCTATACTCCTGATCATGTCCGATCTCCTAGTCATGAAGCTTTCTCCCTGCAGGTGGAGACCAGGGGCTCAAACCCAGGTCATGGAGCACTCTAATGTGTTCCCTTAAACAGGTACACCACCACCTACCCCTGCAACTCTTCTTTGTTTATTTACTTATTTACTATTGGATAGAGACAGAGAGAAATTCAAAGGAATGAGGGAGACAGAGTGGGAGAAAGACAGAGAGACACCTCCAGCCCTGCTTCACCACTGGTGAAGCTTTCTCCCTGCAGGTGGGGACCAGGGGCTTGAACCCGGGTCCTTGAGCACTGTAATGTGTGCGATCAACCAGGTGCGCCACCGCCTGGCCCCACAACTCTTCACCTATATTTCCAGACAGGTAACTCCCCCTTGTTGAATAGACATGTTGCTCTCCCACTGGTAAAAGTTGGTCTTTAATTAATGAACACTGAACCGAATTGTGTGCAGATGTCAGTAGATCCTGCACTTGAGGAGGGCAAGTCCCAGGTGTTTCTCCAATAACAGTACCGCTTTTTATTAATTTATCGACTTTCTAGTATAAATTAGACCATTAGACAGTATCTATGAGTAAGTACTTTAAAACAAACTAACAGTTGAAGTTTTGTGCATAACCTAAGAGAACCATTTTGAAATGTAAAAGCTGGATATTACAAGACCTATCTGAAATACTGGTTTGATTGATCATATTCTCAACATTTTCTTAATATAATTTATGCCTAAAGGTTCATAGGGGTGGTCCAGGAGGTGTAGCACTGGATAAAGCACTGGACTCTCCAGCATGAGGCCCTGAGTTCAATCTCTGGCAGCACATGGACCAGAGTGATGTCTGGTTCTTTCTCTCTTGTTTTCTCATTAATAAATAAATAAAATCTTTACCAAAGAAATAATAACAGATTCATATAGATACCCCCCCAGGGTACAGCTTATCATAAGCTCTGGCTTATGATGGTTCTGGGGATTGGGCCTGGGGCCTGAAGCCTCATGCATGAAAGTTTGTTACACAAATTGCTAAGTTGTCTTCCTGAACTTGGAGTGATCTTTCGAGAAAGCTATGGGTTGTGTCCTGAGGAAATTCCTTGAAATTAGATAGCTAGATAGGTAAATAGATACATAGGTATATAGATAGATGATAGATAGACAGACAGACACATAGATAGATAGATAGATAGATAGATAGATAGATAGATAGATAGTGTTGGTATGCTTCTAATTCTTCTCCTAAGACCCCTTCTGTTTCATTGGTTTAATCCCCCCTGCTTACACTGTATCTATTTACATAACCACTGTTAACTAAGCACCACCCTGCCTGCAGGGCATTGGTTTAATCCCACTGGTTCACGATGTCTTTTTGCTCCGCCCCCTCTCCTAGTACACCCTGATTTCCACCAGTCTCTTTTCACTCCACCCTCTCGACATCACATCCTGTTTCCACCCTACTTGGCGAGTATATATATATAAGGACAGGATTGTGATTAGAGATAGCTTAGCTTAGACTGCACTGCATCCCACATGAATAAAGAGATACTGCTGCCCAGCTCAGTCATGAGTTCGTGGTCATCTGTCTCCCGCCTGCGAAGCTAGCCCAGCAGATAGATAGATAGATGGATGGATGATAGGTAGATGGGCAAAATGTATGTGTGTGTGAGTGTGTGTGTGTGTGAGAGAGAGAGAGAGAGAGAGAGTGCATCAGTGTATACATGTGTGTGAGTGTGTGTGTATATATGTGTGGGGGTTTGAATGTGTGTGTATGTGTGAGTGTGTGTGTTTGTAGTACACTGGAGATTTAGAACAGTAAGTAAAAACACATTTTTAAAGTAGATGTCTCTTTCTAGCAGTAAAACCCAATTATTTTCACATGTATAAGGAAAAGTAGATTAAGGGTCTAATGCAAAGCTTTGACTATTTGACTATGTCAAGATTCTCTTAACGGAGATGGAGGAATGACATGGGCAGTGTGAATCACTGGTACAAATATAAGTCTTATGATGCCCTTTGCTTTTAAGAAGACTAGTTGTTTCTCAACCTTTAAAAAAAATTCCAATTTGAGAAGTTTTACATCTTTTTTTAACCTCAAACCAAAATCACTTTGACCAGAACATAGAAAATTTTTGAATAGATCATCAGCTCCCTGCAAATGGTGTGATTTTTAGAAGTCATCTTTTCATTTTTACTTTGAAATCTGTACCTCAGAAGGCTCTGTTTTTATTTCTGAGGAGGTAGGAAGCTCTTCAGTGCACAGAGATCCCTCTGAAGATCAAAATAAAGCGGACTTTAAAATATTATCTAATTGGGGGGCTGGCACACCTGGTTGGGCACACATGTTACAGTGCACAAGGACCCAGGTTCGAGCCCCCAGTCCCCACCTGCAGGTGAAGCAGGTGAAGAGTGATGAAGCAGGGCTGCAGGTGTCTCTGTGTCTATTTCCCTCTACCCTCTTGATTTCTGGCTATTTATATCCAATAAATAATTAAAGATAAATAATAATCAAGTAATATCTAATCAAATTTGTCTGAACACTAACTGCTAGCACAAGGCTTCCTCTTGTTCTTCCTTTTAGAGTTCTCAGGGACTTTAATGTGCTGCATTACATGTGACACACAGTAGGTGCTTGATACATGCTTGTTAAATAAGTGAAAACTGAGACTGTGGATATGAAAATCCAGTAGACCACTGGCATTGTTGCAGTTTCAACGGAAGGGAAGAGAAGGGAAGGGAAGGGAAGGGAAGGGAGCATCAATTCTAATGCTATTTGAGAGTCTCAGATAAGTGGTTCTATAAAGAGAATTCATCAGTAATAGTAAGAACCCTTGTGATTTGGGAGTGACAGCAAGTCTGCTTTTCCATCCATGAGTCAGAGGTCACAGCGCGAAATGTTTCCTTTTGATAGTGAAACACTGCATCTTCTCCACAGTACGTTCAACCAGGTGTGAGAGTGTACGATCTCAGCAGATGAGTGGAAAAATAACTTCCTAGCTCCTTCCAACATAAAGACCCCCAATTTCATCTGCTCTAGTCTTACCTTTAGGTTCCTGATTATTTTTAAAAAATTTTCTTCTGTATTTCTTGATGATTTTCAGCCACCAAGTTGCAAATGCTACCATGATGCCATCCTGACTTCCCTGGGTAGAGGACCTCACCAATGTGTCTTGGAGTCTCCCCTCCCCAAATCCCTGCCCCACTAGGGAAAGACAGAGACAGGCTGGGGGTGTGGATCCACCTGCCAACACCCATGTCCAGTAGAGAAGGAATTACAGAAGTCAGAACTCCTGCTCCCCATAAAGGTCCTGGGTCCATATTTCCAGAGGGATAAAGAATAGGGAAGTTTCCTATGGAGGGGAGGGGACACAGAACTCTGGTGGTTAGAGTTGTATGGAATTGTACCCCTCTTATCCCACAATCTTGTCAATTATCATTAAATCAATAAAATTATTTTAAAAATTATAACTTCCAAGGAACCCCATTAAGTGAACACATCAAGTATGAAGAGGACCAAATGAAATGTTGTTGGTTTTCCATGCTGAAATTATTGGCAGTTAAGTCTGACCTATTTTAACTGTGTGTAAAGCAGTTTTATGTCTATAATTTTGCTCACCAGTTCAAAGAAAAGATCTATTTTATTAAAGGCATACGGTAAATGGCTGCTCCTGGTTTATGGTTCCCTTATTACAGGTCATAGCCAGACTGGATTAAAAATTCCCGCTTTTCTTAAGTAAAAAGCAGAAAATTTGAGGCCAGGTGGTGATGCACTTGGTTGAGTGCACATGTTACTATCATGAGGACCTGGGTTTGAGCCCCTGAACCCCACCTGCAGGGGAAAGCTTTTCGAGTGGTGAAGCAGGGCTGCAGGTGTCTCTCTGTCTCTTTCCCTCTCTATCACCCCACCCCTCTTTACTTCTGGCTGTTTCTTTCCAATAAATAAAGGATAAAGAACCATTAAAGTTCCTAATTTGATTTGTTTGGGCCACTATCATGCAAATAACCCAAAGGAGGTGATTTATAAATAGGAAACATATGGATGGGCACTGCAGATTTGGAATCTGCCAAGGGGCCTTTTTCTGAGTTTGAATTTCATAACCTTGTCACTGTGTCTTCTCAGGGCAGAAGGAACAGGGGTCTCTCTGGGGCCTGCACTATGAATCCACTGCTCCTGTGGCCTTTTTCTTCATCTTATTGGATAGAGCAGAGAGTGGAACTGAGAGCATAGGGGGGAATAGAGAGGGAGAGAGAGACACCTGCAGGCCTGCTTCACTGTTGTACTCTCTCCCCAGCAGGTGGGGAGAGAGTGCTCAACCAGGATCCTCATACTGGTACTTTTGCTTAGTACTATGTGAGGTTAACTGAGTGCACCAACACCCAATCCCCTTGGTAGACTTTTGTTAAAATATTTTTTTTCCAGAATGAGACAGAAAGTGAGAGAAAAGCGGAGGGTGGGGGTGGTGGTGGTGACAGTCCACAAAAGTCCACCAGATGTGCAGGTTCTCTTACAAAATGCTCTCGTGATAGCAGAAGCTGAGACCCAGGGCCTCATGCTTGGTCAAGGACATGGCCTTCTCCAGCCCTGAGACCTCCCCACCTGAGAGAGAGAAGGTGAGAGACAGAGGGAGAGAGAGAGAGAGAGAGAGAGAGAGAGAGAGACCACAGCAAGGTCCTATTTTCATGAAGCTTCCAGCCTGCGGATGCTTCCATGCCATGACCAGGGGACTCACTCCACCAGGGGAGCCACCTCCCCACAACATTTCTTTTGGCTTCATCAGGTAAGGTCGTCACCGATTTCTAAGTGAGGAACAAGGAGCGGTTTATCTCATGGAATGTATCTGGCTAATCATTTGATACATGTGGCATAAAATGTTCTGCTTTGTCTACTGTGTCTTTCATGTCACTCTGAAACGCTGTCTTTCGTCTTGTCAAGTCTCAAGTTAAAGTTCCTTCTGATGATATTTCACATTTACTCTTTTAGAACAGAGGTCACACAGGCTCCTGTGGTAAATATGAAGACATAGGCCCTAGGTCAGATCAACGGGGTAAACAGTTAATGATATTTATATCCTTTCCCCATCTTTGGGAGCTACTCTCTGCCCTAATCCAGCTTTGTAGCCTTATTCCCAACTCTGACCCCACCTCTCCAGACAATATTTTTGAGTCCAGCTGCATGTTAGCTGTGGGGCTCAGGAAAATGTTACTAAGTCATGGACCCCTTGGGTCATGCAGCAGATAGACCTACTAGATTATTCCAAAATGAACACCCCAAATTTCATCTGCTCTATTCCTACCTTTGGGCTCCTACTTATTAAACAATTTCTCCTGCTTTATATCTTACTGCCTTTCAGCCACCAAGTTGTAGATGCTACGATAATGTCATCCTGACTTCCCTGGACAACTTCATCAATGTGTCCTTGAACCTCCCCTCCCCAGAGCCCTGCCCCACTAGGGAAATACAGAAAAAGGCTGGTGGTGTGGATCCAACTGCCAACACCCATGTCCAGTGGAAAAGCCATCGCAGAATCCAGACCTTCCAACTTCTACACTAATAAAGATCTTTGGTCCATACTTCCAGAGGGATAAACCATAGGGAAGCTTTCAATGGAGGGGATGGGACACAGAACTTCGGTGATGGGAACTGTGTGGAACTGTAGCCCTGTGATATTACAAATTTTGTTCATCATTATTAAATTACTAATAAAATATGTCCCTGCAGGGGTTAACTTAGCTAAATTTGGAGCCACTTGATTCACTCTAGGTGAATGTGATCAGGTAGAATCCCTCTTGCAGATTTCTGCCTTACTGGGCATATTTCTGCAAACTAAAACACCAAGCCAATTAAACTATCTATGAATCTTCCGTTGTTTAGGGAAGCAAAAATGCTTCACACACTTCTTGTATTTAAATCAGCTAGCTTCTTTTTTTTGCTCCCAAGGGGCATCAGAATGATCTCTCACATATTTTAGAGAAGGGGAAACAGGAGATAGAAAGTAAAATGACTTGCTTGGAGGCACAGTGGATTCTCTGGAAAATGAAAAAACATTGATATCAGAAGCTCTCTCCCTCAGGGCTCATTCTCCACTGTGCTTCCTTTCTGAGCAAACACACCCGAATCAAATAACCTCTCCTTCTTGTCTGAACAGCATCTACTTATGTAAGCCCTGTAAACTGGCAATCTCAACAAGTCAAAGGACAGAGTGTTTGTACTTGTGGCCTAGATGGTTGCAAGTTAGCTGGGAGGATGGAAAAACAGCTTGTTGTGCTGGAGTTGTTTCCTGAGTAGTCGGCATCTCCTCCAGAAAACCAGCTACAAGGATGGCAGGCTCCACAACCAGCTTTCTTCAGGACAGATCTTTTTAAAATTTTATTTTTATTAAATTTATTTATAAAATAAAAAATGGAAAATATCAACAAAACCATAGAATAATAGGGGTAAGATTCCACACATTTCCCACCAGCAGGGTTCCATATTCCAAGCTTTCCTTTTATTTATTTTTTAACTTTTTTTTTCAAAATTTTCCCTTTTGTTGCCCTTGTTGTTTTTTACTATTGTTGTAGTTATCACTGTTGTTGTAACTGATGTCATCTTTGTTAGATAGGACAGAAAGAAATGGAGAGAGGAAGGGAAGACAGAGAAGGGGAGAGAAAGATAGACACCTGCAGACCAGCTTCACCACCTGTGAATTGACTCCCCTACAGGTGGAGTCTTGGGCATTACACCAGCTCCCCTGCATTGCCTGATACTATGGCCTATTTACATAATCATTGTTTTGCCTGAAAGATCCCCACCCATGCCTGCAGGGTACATTAATCCAGCCATCTTTCTACCTTCCCAGAGTGACTTATTTTCTCTACCCCCTTTCCTAGCCAATCCCATTCCCGATTTGCCGCTTCCATTTTTACCCTATAAAGCCTGCTGCTGTTCCTGGTTTCACTCTCTTTCTCTTCTTCATTCCAACCTGGAGAAGACCTGGAGAAAGGCTGGCATGCATAGCGAGAAGCAACTATTTTGCTAGCTCCATGTGGCCTAAACCTGCTGTGCTCACACCTGCTCCTGGAGTGTCTTCATCTATAAAGAATTGTATTACCACGCTGCCACAAGTTCCTAGTCTCTCTCTCTGGAAAAGCTAGCCCAGCAGTGGGGAGCCAGGGGCTTCAGCCAGGGTCCTTAAGCCTGTCCTTGCACTTCCCGCCACGTGAGCTTAATCCACTGCACTACCACGTGACGCCCATGGAAGCTTTCCTATTCTTTATCCCTCTGGGAGTATGGACCCAGGATCTTTATGGGCAGCAGAAGGTGGAAGGTCTGGCTTCTGTAATTGCTTCTCCACTGGACATGGGCCTTACCAAGCTGATGGATACTCCCAGCCCGTCTCTCTTTCCCTAGTAGAGCAGGGCTCTGGGGAAGTGGGGCTCCAGGACACATTGGTGGGGTTTTCTGCCCAGGGAAGTCAATTTGGCATCATGGTAGTGTTTGCAACTTGGTATCATTGTTGATCCACAATGACAGAAAGGTCCTGTAGGGGTCCACAAAGGGGTCCACTATGTTGGTCCTTATGGAGATGACCATAGATGGTAGAGAGATGGTAGAGAGAGGGATCTGTTAGAGGTCTAGGCCCATCATGTCTCTGTGGGAATTGCAGGATTCTTTGACTAGAGTCCTGGGAGATGAGGTGGCCTGGTAGTAAGAAAAATAGTCATTAAAATGTGCCAGTCTCTTGTCCTTATCCAGCTTTTGTTGTCCTTACTTTGCCTGACAAGGTTAGCCTTGGAGTGATTGAGGGAAGTGAAATAGGAAGTAGATGAGGAGATTATCTAGGTTTACTGCTGATCTCAACCTAATCAATGCAACCAGTACCACCACAGACAACAGGCCTGCGACATCAACCCTTCACCTCCAGTACTGCGGTGAGCCTGTTCCTAGCTCATAGGAATCCTCAATTCCATTTCATGTAGTGCACTTCCTAACAAAGCTTTAGCCCCTAGAGATGGACCAGGACCCAAGAGACATGAAATAAAAAATTTTACAGAGGACAGGCAGGCAGGTCCGCTGTCCCTGCATTTCAGTAAACCTAGGGGACTAGAAATTTAACCAATCAGGACAAATCATTTTGCTAACTGAATTGTATGCACTTGTATCTTGGCAGTCTAGACTAGGTGTGGAATGTGGCCAATCCATCCCATCCTTTGGTTTTACCTGATTGGTGTACCTTGTAACCACTTTGTAACTAACTGAAATGCATCTTATCTAAAACCACCCTGTAACCAATTAAGCACCCCATGCCGACCTTGAAGGGTATATAAGCGGCTATCTAAATCTGGCCAGGGATCTTGTGTGGCAGGAGTCCACTCTATTCCACTGTCATAATCAAGTATCTCCCTGCCCTCCACTGGTTTTGGTCTCAAATTTGTTCTTTGGATCTGCTGCACCTTAAACTGTAACACCTGAAGCTGTATCACTCCTGAGTTGTAACACTCAGAGCAGTAACACCTGCAGCTACGGATATATATTTTTCCATAACAGACAGAGCACACATACTCTTGTATCCATAAGTGGTGGGGGGATATATACTTTATAGCAAAAGTGCACAATAGTTTTCAGTGACTCAATAATTGCAGTAAGCAAGTATAAAGACAAAAAAAAAAACCATAAAGTACTTAGTCAAATAATTTAATAGTTTCTACTTAGACCTAGATAAGTACATATTGAGCCAGTGGTTGAAAGAAACGCTTCTTCCCTATATATTCAAGTTAATTAACTGAGAGTTATGAGCTGGAGTCTAAGCCCAAAACCTCAGCAGATCAGAAGAGTTTGGAGTTGGACTGTGTGGATTTGAAGCCACTTTCTGACTGGTCAGCCTTAGGCCAGGGACTGAAACTCCCTACTGTCTCAGTTGTTAGTAAAAGGTGACTCATGATAAATTGGACCTGCCTTTCCTGGAAGGACCAAAAGAAGTGTCAAATGAGCTAATTCACTTTGGCCACTGAATGAAGTACGGGGTTCCCAGTGAGTGTTCATGTAGACTCACCACTGCTGGTTGGCAAAGGCACAGCATCTGGGCCACGGCCTGGGATCTGCAGACCAGTAATGGTAGTAACTGCCCTACTCTCTGAAGGGAGGCTGGTCAGCCTACTCTGCCCCTCAAGGAAGACGGGTCCTGACATGAGAGCAGCCTAGAATGTTCCAGCTGTGACCATGGACTGTGAGCTCAGACTGACAGGGACTCAGAGGGCACACAGGCTCCTATGCTGAATATGAATAGACATGGGCCCTGGGTCTGATCAATGGGGATAAAAGGTAAAATGGTATTTATACACTTTCCTCATGTTTGGAAGCTATTCTCTGCCATGATCCAGCTTTCTAGTCTTATTCTCAACTGTGACACCATCTCCCCAGCCAATGTTTGCAGGCTAGCTGTCAGGCTAAGGCAAAAATTGCCACAGTCAAGGGCCCCTGGGAACACACCTAAAGTCGACTTTCCAGCTTTCTCCAACATGAAGACTCCTAATTTCAACTGCTCTATTTCTATCTTTAGTTTCCTGGTTATTAAACAATATGTTCTCCTTTATATCTTAATGCTTTTCAGCCACCAAGTTGTAGATGCTCCCATGACACCAATCTGACCTCCCTGGGCAGACGACCTCACCAATGTGTCCTGGAACCCCATCTCCCCAGAGCCCTGCCCCACTAGAGAAAGACAGAGACAGGCTTGGGGTGTGGATCCATCTGCCAACACCCATGTCCAGTGGAGAAGCAATTACAGAAGCCAGAACTCCCACCTTCTGCTCCCCATAATGATCCTGGGTCCAGACTCCCAGAGGGATAAAGAATAAGGAAGATTCCAGTGGAGAGGATGTAGCATGGAAGAGGGAAACAGGAAAGATAAATAGCTAAGGGAGCCCAAGAACATCAAGGAGCACCTTGTTCAAAGGAGAGGGAAGGATTCCTCAGAGAGAGAAGTCTATAGGAAGGATTCCCAATGCACTGGCCTCATGTCTCAGCCTTCATAGAAATATCATGTCAATAAAAGAAGACAGCCAGGAGAGGACCACAAAAGACAAAGACATGAAGCTCTATTTGCAGAGAAACCCCTATTTTAAAAATTGTTATTAATAGTTTGTCACAAGATTGTAAGATTCCAACATATAATTTCACACCCATGACCAAAGATCCATATCCCCACCTCCCAAAGATTACCACCAGACTTCACACATGTCTTAAAGTTTGCCTGCTTCTGTTTGGTTTGGATTTTTTTTTCATGTAAATCACATCTCTAGATTCCACATGCATGAAACCATCTGATAGTTGTTTTTCATCTCTTCTTATTTTCTAAGTGTCATTGCTTCCAGTTCCATCCATTTTGTCCCAGGAGACACAATATCATCCTTTTTGATTGCAGAGTAGTGTTCCATGAAGTATATATCCTAAACTTCTTTAACCAAGTATCCGGTGATGGGCATTTAGGCTGGTTACAATCTTTGGCTATTGTGAATAATGTGGCTATGAACACAGGAGCCCTGTGGCACTTTCTTAAGTCATAACATCCCCATGAAAGGGGCCCTGGGGTGTTTGTGACTGCCTCACAGTCTTCACATCCAAACCACCAGGGGTACCTCCCTCTTCTTTTACCAGAACATTTGAGTCCAAAATGAGACCAGCTCAGATTCACACTCCTGGTCTTTCACTTCAAGTCTGCATGGAAGACAGAGTCTAGCTAAGGCTTCCCTTATGCTGCCTTTCCTTTGCAGGTGTTGCTCCTTGGACCAAATTCAGCACCTGCCTTTTGCCGAAACCCTAGAGCATGGGTTCTTGTTTTGTATTTTAGCTGTAAGTGGGGGTAAAAAGCTTTTTACTTTGGGGAAGAGGGGAACCTGCTCCTCACTGATTTTAAAGGTATTGTTCACTCACAGGAGTCTTCATTTTGAAATTCTACACATTGGGGGGGGGTGATTTTGGTCGTGAAATGGGACACCACAGTGGGAGTTTAATGTAAGAATCCTTCCTGCTGATTATTGAGTGTGTGATTTCACTGCTTTCAAAGGCCTTTGAATCAAGGCCATCTCTGAATAAAGATGATGAGTTCTCTCTCAGACATCTCTGCACTGCTGGAGACCAGTCCTTAAGTACATGGCTCTGTGCTTGTCGATTCTGATCACATGTGTGTCTAACATTCCTCTTCTCTCCAGAAAAAGAGGTGATTCAGGGTAGGTAGCAAGTGGAACCATGGTTTTAAGCCATGAAAATATAAGCAGAGGAACACCTTTCTTTGTTTCTTTCTTTTTAATATATTTTATTTATTTATTTATTTATAGGATAGAGATAGTCAGAAATGGGGGGGCTAGGCATTGGCACAGTGGGTTAAATGCACATGGGGCGAAGCACAAGGACCTGTGCAAGGATCCCAGTTCGAGCCCCCGGCTCCCCACCTGCAGGGCGTTCACTTCACAAGCGGTGAAGCAGGTCTGCAGATGTCTATCTTTCTCTCATCTCTCTGCCTTACCCTTGTCTCTTGATTTCTCTCTATCCGATCCAAGCACAACAGCTATAACAATAATAGCAATAACAGCAACAAAAGCAATGGGGGAAAAGATGGCCTCCAGGAGCAGTGGACTCGTATGCAGGCACAGAGCTCCAGTGATAACCCTGGAAACAATTTATAAATAAATAAAGTAGAGCAAAAATAATTTTTTAAAAAGGGATGGCCATAAATCAAGTGTGGAAGATGTACAGAACTTAGCTCTCAAGTAATTTTTACAAGTGAATATAAATGCAGGGTGTCATAAATAACTTCCTGCTATGTGATTTGTGCTAAAGAACACCTAAAAAGACAAAAATCAGGACTCCAGTTCTAAGAGACAACCACCCAAAAGGCTAATAAACTATTCTCCTAATGCTCATATGACAATGACTATGAATAATTCCAGAGATGTAATTTGTGATTTTCCCCCATGTACACAAAGGAGTAACATACCAGAAGCAGAATGTGGGACTGAAAGAAAACCTTCAGTCCGTCAAAACTCTGTTTTCCTAAGTGATTTAGTTCAAAGCTGCAAAATAAATCAGTTTGAAATTTCCTGGGAAGACAACCTCACCCATGTATCCTGCAACCTCCCCTCCCCAGATCCCTGCCCCACTAGGAAAGACAGAAACAGGCTGGGGGTGTGGATCCACCTGCCAACATCCATGTCCAGTGGAGAAGCAATGACAGAAGCCAGAACTCCCACCTGCTGCTCCCCATAAAGAATTGGGGGGGGGGGCGGGTAGTAGCACAGCAGGTTAAGTGCACATGGCGCAGAGCACAAGGACCAGCGCAAGGATCCCAGTTCAAGCCCCTGGCTCCCCACCTGCTTCACAGGCGGTGAAGCAGGTCTGCAGGTATCTGTCTTTCTTTCCCCCTCTCTTTCTTCTCCTCCTCCTCTCTCCATTTCTGTCTGTCCTATCTAACAATAACCAACATCAATAACAAAAACAATAATCACAGCAACTATCAAACAACAAGGGCAACAGAAGGGAAAAAGTAGCTTCCAGGAGCAGTGGATTCGTGGTGCAGGCACTGAGCCCCAGCAATAACCCTGGAGGCAAAAAAAAAAAAAGATGACCAGAGTGCTCTGAACTCCAACTCCATCAGGACCTGAAGAGAGAAGAGGAAAAAGGGAGGGAATCTGGATGGAGTCACAGGTGTAGGTGGAAAAGAAGAAAAGATGGGACCGTGGGGTAATTGGCAAATATATATAAATATGGACAGATAGTTACAGAAATAATAATCAACCCATCTCTGTGACCTTGGGAGAACTGCTGTAACTTCCAGTGGAGGCGGTGGGCACACAGAACTCTGGTGTGGAATTACACCCCTGTTATAATTGTTTTCAAAACTTTGTTTTATTTGATAGAACAGAGAGAAATGGAGAAGGAGGAGGAGATAGAGAAGGAGAGAAAGACAGACACCTGCAGCCCTGCTTCACCGCTCATGATGTTTTCCCCCTTCAGGTGGGGACTAGGGGCTTGGACCTGCATCCTTGTACATGGTAATACATGCATTTAACAGGTTGCCACTCCCTGGCCCCTTATCTTATAATTTTGTAAATCAATATTGTTACTAACAGAATTTTTAAAAATACAGTAAGTCATCTTTGACGACCTAGGGTATTGTTATTTCTAAAATGACTGTTATTCCAGAAAAGTCTGGACCATAACATAAATGCTCCACACTTGTTGGTCTGCTTCTAAATTCTGCTTCTAAGACCCCTTCTGTTGCATTGCTTGAGGCTGTGGTCTATTTACATAATCAGTGTTTTGAGACCGGCACTGGTTTAATCCCCACTGGTTCCAGTGTTTTTTCCTTCTCCCTACCCCCTATCCTATGTACATCCTCTTCCTGACACTTCCGCCTCAGGAGATATATAAGGACAGGATTGTGATTAGAGCTTGCTAGATCAAACTGCATCCCCACTCGTCAATAAAGATTGAACTGCGTTCCCAGCTCAGCCATGAGTCCCTGGTCGTCTGTCTCATGCCCGTGAAGCTAGCCCGGCACACACTTTAAAGGAATACTCTGAAAATAAAAATAAAATAAAAATTAAAAATTAAAAGAACACTCTGTCTTTCTTCTCTTAGTATCAGACTCATTCGGGGTTGCTAACATGATCCTGGGAATAGGGGTCTGAATGTAGCAAGAAGCGAGGGGTCTATTTTAGCCATGTCCCTAGGTTGCCTATGAATTTCATAGTTTTTGCCTGAGCTGGACAGGGAACATGCAGGTGGACTAAAAGTATCGTCTGGGAAGATGGTGTCAGAGCTGAGAATCGGGTGAGAGAGCTGGGTCAGGGCAGAGAGTAGCTCCCAAACTTGAAAAAAATCTATGAATAAAAGTAACTATAAACTCCATTTATCTGACTCAGGGCCTATATCTATTCCTATTCATTTGAGAGAGAGAGAGAGAGAGAGAGAGAGAGAGAGAGAGAGAGATAAAGAGAGAAAGAAATCAAATGGGGAAGATGTATAGAACTTAGCTCTCAGGTAATTTTTATAAATGAATATAAATGCAGGTGTCATAAATAACTTCCTGCTAGGCGAATTGTATCAAAGAACACCTAAAAACAAAAAAATCAGGACTCCAATTCTAAGAAACAACCACCCATAAGGCAAACAAACTATTCTCCTAATGTTCATATAACAAATACTATAAGTAATTCCAGAGTTCAGGACTTTCAGGAGCCTGTGTGGCCTCTGAGTCCCTGTCAGTCTGAGCTCACAGTCCATGGTCACAGCTGGAACATTCTAAGCTGCACTCATGTCAGGACCCGTCTTCCTGGAGGGGAAGAGCAGACTGCCCAGCCTCCCTTCAGAGAGTGGGGAGTCCCCACCATGGCTGCTCTGCAGTGAGGGCAGGTCCTGGAGAGGCCCGAGGAGGGCTTGTGATGACGTTCCTGATGGAAGTGACCAGCATCAATAGTTACCTTTGAATGAGCAGACAAACTGCCTCTGAAGAGGGAGGTACTCATGGCTTAAAGGAGAAAAATACTTTGGAAAGAAATAAATGCAATTTTGTTTATTGTAAACACTAAAATTTTTCAGTGTTGGTGTCATGTTCAAACAACTTCAATCCCTGGAAGACCCCAATGATGCTCATTTTATTTATTTATTCATTTATTTGACATTATTTGTTTCTGCAGAGATTTAGCATAATTAGGGGCAGAAAGTGACTTCAAGGTGTGGGAGGATAAAGTTGGAGCTGTGATAAGCCTGTCTCCCTGCAGAAGTCGGCCTGGTGGTGATGGAAACACCTCTTCTGTCTCCTGCTCTTTTTTTTTTTTTCTAATTTTTTGCCTTCAGGGTTATTGTTGAGACTCAGTGCCCTCACTATGATTCCACTGCTCCTGGAGACCATTTTTCCATAGTTACTGTTGTTGCTGTTACTATTATTGTTATTCCTTTTAATGTTGCTGTTGTTGGATAGGACAGAGAGAAATCAAGAAAGGAGGGGAAGACAGAGAGGGGAAGAGACAGACAGACACCTACAGACCTGCTTCACTGCTTGTGAAGTGACTCCCCTGCAGGGGGGGAGCTGGGGGCTCGAAACCGGGAATCCTTATGCTGGGTCTTTGTGCTTTGTGCCATGTGCAATTAACCTGCTGTGCCACCACCCAGCCCGATGTGTCCTGCTCTTACCTGCTGCTACATTCAGCTTCTTTAACCTAGATCTGGTTCCCCACCCACACCAAAGTCTTTTTTTTTAATGTGTTTTTGATCATGAAGTTGCTGGGGAAAGGCACTTTCTCATCCACAAAACAAAGCAAATTCTTTCCTACGTGTCTGAATATACAGAAAGCTGGTGAGAAGCTATTTTCTACATCTGAGAAATCAAAAGGTCAGGTGTTAGGAGAGATCTCAGAGTTTATGTAGCCAACAGCCGGCCCCACCATGAGCCTTATCAGAAGTCAGCTGGGCTCTGTCCTAAGCCTCTGGTGGGTGTTTCCTGTTCAGCCACGGGGCTGGTGGGCTGTGTGTATGCTACATGGCTTATCATCAAGCAGCATCTTTGCAATGCCCAACGTTGACTTATTGATCCCACAATTCTATGCTATCTCGAGCAAGCCTGTAACATAATACACTTTATATGGACTGATCCCTGTAATTCTATACAACATCCACTCAGCGATAACTCAAGCTTGCTTTGTCTCCTCATTATCTAAACAGACATGTCTATTTTGCCTTCTTTTTTTTTTTTTTTAAAGTCATCAACAGAAGTCATCTCCCAGATGCCCTTGTAGAATCTTCATTAATCAAATAACCAATTTGAAATGGGCCTTCAAAACATTATTCATTTCCCCATCATTCTCCCAACATCAGTTTCAAAGCTTTGTGGGTATAATGATTAGGCTGATGTTTAATTAATTGTGAAATCCTGAATTAAGGCGAAGTCAAAATATAAATCATCTTTTGGTGCATGAGATAGAAGGAGAGAGCCAACAAGGGTGTGACAGTCAGCCAGACTGCTGGCTTCAGTTGAGGTGGGGGTGAGAGGGTCTTTGCACATGTCCCTCCATTCACTGAAACATGACAGCAGTAGATTCTAGGAAGCTTCCTTGTCCCTTCTTCCCTCAGGGACTGCAGATTAATCCCCACACTGACCATCAGACACCTCAGGCCATCACACAGACACACAGGTGTAGGGATGACTTGTTACTTGTGATCAGTGATGGTGGAAAGCAAAGTAAAAGTAAAACACAGCAGCCTCAGGTAAAGACGTCACGGCCGAGATCAGCCAGAAAGAGAAGGATGAATGTGGGATTGTTGAGGGCAGAAGTGACAGGAACTACCTGGGGGAACATAGACACTGCTGCACCATGTTGCAACACATGTTCCTAGGCCACAGGAAATGGGAGTGGTGACAGGTGTGGCTTGCAAAGGTGAAGGCAGGGCTTGGGAGTTACAAACTAGATCTGTGGGCGTGGATTCTCTGCCTAGGTGATCAGGTCACCATATAAGTAAGGCTTCTGAGATGTTTCTCTATCCTTTTCTCTTTTTTCCCTAAACTTAAAAAAAATATATTTATTTATTCCCTTTTGTTGCCCTTGTTGTTTTATTATTGTAGTTATTGTTATTGTTGTTATTGATGTCATCATTGTTGGATAGGACAGAGAGAAATGGAGAGAGGAGGGGAAGACAGAGAGGGGGAGAGAAAGATAAACACCTGCAGACCTGCTTCACCGCCTGTGAAGCGACTCCTCTGCAGGTGGGGAGCCAGGGGCTGGAACCGGGTCCTTGTGCTTTTGTGCCATGTGCACTTAACCCGCTGTGCCACTGCCTGAATCCCCCCTAAACTTTTATTATCTTTATTTATTGGGTACAGACAGCCAGAAATTGAGAGGAAGGAGGAGACAGAGAGAAAGAGAGACAGAGAGACACCTGCAGCCCTGCTTCACCACTCGTGAAACTTCCCCCACAGCAGGTGGGGGCCAGGGGCTTGAATGAAGATCTCTGTGCACTATAACATATATATTTAAGCAGGTATGACACCACTCAGCCCTCTTTCTGTCTTCTCTCTCTGTCTTTCTCTCCTTCTCCCTCGCCCCCTTGCTCTTTCTCTCACTCTTTTAGCATAAGAAATGAATGTTGTCAATTTTCCTGAATAAACATTTAAAATTCCTGAAAAGCATGTGTTCTCCTCAATTTTTGTTGAGATTATGCATGATGAACTTTTAATTTTTGGGAAACAAACTCAACAAGTAAATTCCCAGCAATATAGGATGATCCCACATGGAGAGAATTGGAGAAATAAGATCAGAAAAGGAAACACAAAGCAGAACTTGGACTGGAGTTGGTGTAAAGGATTCTGGAGCAGGAAGAGGGTTCTGGAGCATGATGGTGGAGGAGGACCTGGTGGAGGGTCAGAGTGTTATGCAGAAAACTGAGCCATGCTACACATGTACCACAACCGCATTCTACTGCCCACTGTGAACCATGAATCCCACAATAAAGGAAAACAAAAATATTTCACTGTCCTCATCTTGTCTGCCATGTGCAATGATCAGTCTTATATTTAAGATTCAGCATAATTTATGTCCTTTGAGATTATTTGTATATAGCTATGTCTTACAGAGTAACACCACCAGTTACTTCTGTTATCCCTGGCATAAACTTTTAGGAGAGTAAACATTTTAAAGACTCAGCCTATGGTCTGTGTATTAAAATCTGAGACAGCAACCAAGTCCCATGAAATAGAGCATATGTTCACATGTATTCATAAATTAGGGCAAAATATATACCTGAAAGCAAAAGTGCACAATAGTCTGCAGTGAGTCAGTATAAAGTTCATAATGAAATAGTGTCTACTTAGACTTAGATACCCTCCTCACCTACTTCCTATTACACTTCTCTCTGTCACCCAAAACTAACCTTATCAAAGCAAGGACTGCAAAAGTTGAATAAGGGCAAGAGACTGGCATACTTTAACGATGACTCTTTAGTCACTATCAGGCCACCCCATCAGCTGGGGCCCTAATCAGGGAATCCTGAGATTCCCAAACAGACATGATGGGCCTAGACCTGTAATAAATCCCTCTCTCCATTGTTACTGGTCACTTCTATCAGGAACAACACAATACAGCCCTTTGTGGATCCCCATAGGACATTGCCCTTAATGTGGATCAACAGAGGTAGAGAATGTTCCATCCTCTGAAGGGAAGCTGGACAACATACTCTATGCTACACCTGAGGAGGATGGGTCCTGATATTGGGGCAGGATGGAATGTTCCTACTCATGACCACAGAATGTGAGCTCAGATCTACAGGGATGCAGAGGTCACATAGGCTCCTAAGCTGAATATGGGCCCCAGATCATATCATATCAATGGGGTTTATAGTCAACAATATTTATACACCTTTCCCATATTAGGGAGCTACTCTCTTCCCTGATCCAGCTTTCTGGTCCTTTTTCCAGTCATGACATCATCTCCCCAGACAATAACTCAGATCCATTGGCATATCAGATTTCAGCATCATAGTATAGCCACAAGCCCTTTGGAATATAACTAAAATATGCCTACTAGCTATCTACAGACCTCCCCCAACTCTTTATCTGCACTATTCCAGCCTTTAAGTTCATGATTAGTCAACAATTTCTTTGGATTCATATGTCAAATATTTTTTCAGCCACCAGGTTCCAGATGTTACCATGATGCCAACCAGACTTCCCTGGACAGACAACCCCACCAATGTGTCCTGGAGTTCTGCTTCCCCAAAGCCCTGCCCCACTAGGGAGAGAGAGAGACAGGCTGGGAGTATGGATCCACCTGTCAATATCTATGTTCAGTGGGGAATCAATTACAGAAGCCTGACCTTCCACCTTCTGCACCCCACAATGACCCTGGGTCCATACTTCCAGAGGGATAAAGAATAGGAAAGCTATCAGGAGAGGGGATGGGATACGGATTTCTGGTGGTGGGAATTATGTGGAGTTGTACCCCCTCTTATCCTATGGTTTTGTCAGGGTTTCCTTTGTATAAGTAAAAATTAAACATGAAAGATTCAGGTCAAGGCTTCTAGAATAAGGAGGCCTCCCTAGGTCATCCCAGCCTTCCTGCCCCTCATTGTCAGGGGGTCACAACGTCAAGAAACACTGTTCTTTTTTTTTTTTTATATTTATGTATTTTCCCTTTGTTGCCCTTGTTGTTTAACATTGTTGTGGTTATTGATGTGGTTGTTGTTGGAAAGGACATAGAGAAATGGAGAGAGGAGGGGAAGACAGAGGGGGAGAGAAAGACAGACACCTGCAGACCTGCTTCACTGCCTGTGAATTGACTCCCCTGCAGGTGGGGAACCAGGAGCTCAAACCAGGATCCTTACGATGGTCCTTGTGTTTTGCACCATGTTGGTATGCTTCTAAATTCTGTTTCTAAGACCCTTTCTGTTGCATTGCTTGTCACTATGGCCTGTTTACATAAACATTGTTTTCATTGATTTAATCCCCACTCGTTTGAGCACTTTTTCCTTCTCCCCTCCCCCTACCCTATGTACTTCCTCTTCCTGACACTTCTGCCTCAGGAGATATATATAGGACAGGATTGTGATTAGAGATAGATCACACTGCATTCCCGCTCAATAAAGATTGAACTGCGTCCCACTCAGCCATGAGTTCATGGTCGTCTCTCTCACACCCGCAAAGCTAGCTCGGCAACTGGCACCCCGAACTGGGACCGGCATATGGCGCCCAACGTGGGACCTAACTTGCCCATCCCCCAGATAAGTAAAGCCATTTGGCTACCTATCCACTATGGGCTGCCTTTCTACTTATGAAGAGGTTTCTCAAAGCCTCTACTCTTTCTTCGTGAGACAGTTTCTCTGTCTCTGGAACATTTTGCTCTGGGCCACACTTTGGTTCCCTGACTGGGAACTTTGGTTCCCTGCTCAGTAGGAGAGGAACCGCAGGTTCAGACATTTGGTGTATGTGCTTGGCTGAGGAGCCAATGGGGTGAAGCTACCATCTATGGGATTATGACTGAATGCCTCTAAGTCAGAATTCCTCCCAGGTGTTGTTACCGAGCTAGCTTCGCGGGCATGAGAGAGACGACCATGAACTCATGGCTGATGAGTGGGACACAGTTCAATCTTTATTGAGCGGGAATGCAGTGTGATCTATCTCTAATCACAATCCTGTCCTATATATATCTCCTGAGGTGGAAGTGTCAGGAAGAGGAAGTACGTAGGATAGGGGGTGGGGAGAAGGAAAAAGCGCTCGAACCAGTGGGGATTAAACCAATGAAAACAATGATTATGTAAATAGACCACAGTGGCAAGAAATGCAACAGAAAGGGTCTTAGAAGCAGAATTTAGAAGTAGACCAACAGCACCACGTACGCTTAACCTGCTGTGCCACTGCCCAACTCCCTGTTCTTATTTTTTTAATTCCTCCACTTCCCCCCAGCTCGACAATTAACTCCCTGAATGTGGGTCCATGCCTTACACACCTTTGCCTTCTAAACCTGGTAGGGGAAGCTCACATTGTACAATGGAACAAACCTGGGCTAACACTTGCCCTCCTATGCTCACAGTGCATCCTTCCTCCTGTGACTAAAAGGCTCACTCTTAAAATATATGTATATATATGAATATTACTGGATAGAGATAGAGAGAAATTGAGAGGGAAGGAGGAGATAGAAGAGAGAGGCTGAGAGACTCCAGAAGCCCTACTTCACCGCTCGTGAAGCTTTCCCCCTGCAGGTGAGGACCGGGGGCTTGAACCCATGATGTCCTTGTGTATGGCAGTGTGTGCACTTAACCAGGTGTGCCACCACCTGGTCCCTTAGGCTCACTCTTCATTCATAAATCTGCTCAGGTGCTTCTTCTCCCCACGTAGGGATGTCTCTGGTCACTGGCTCAGTCTGTTTGGGTGACTACGGTGAGCTGCCACAGCCCGAGTGGTTTACAAGTAACAGAATGTCTTTTTTCTTCCAGCTTCAGCTGTTGAGAGTCCACTGAGGATCCTTGACTGCACGGAAGATTACCTGTTTGTCGTGCACACTCACATAGTCCATAGATCAAGTTAGTTCTGATGACTGAATTGCAGAGTCCCTAGTCCTGTTCACGAGCTCTCTCCCCTCAAGACCTGACCACCTCCAGAGGCTCCTTCTCCCAACACCATACACTGGCAAAGCCATTTTAAGGACACCTTATCAGAAATTGCATGCCATTTACCCGGACCCTGCTGTCTTCCTAGCATTCACCACCACCACTGCCGCATTTGTATTTATTCCTTATCATCCACTGCTGCGTCATCTGTGCTGACTTACAGGCTTGCTGCTAAGTCAATGTACTGAACTACATAGTAGATGAGTGGGAGGTGGGGAAGCTGCTTCCTCCACACTGTCATTCCTCAGCCCTCGGAGATGACGACAAACAGGAGCAGAGCAGGAAGTCAACACAAAAAGATCCCAGAGGTCCCAGAGACAGTGTGACTAGATGCCAGAGATCCTGAAACCCACATCACAATAAGCATGCTGTCTGCCTGCTCATCATGGCTGGTCTTGTTTGCTTTTTTTGCAAACAAATTTTAAAAAATCCATAAATACACAATCACGTTCATGCCATCCTGAGCATGATCTCATTATCATCTGCCTTCTTAGAGTATCGGCTGGTTCTGTCTGCTGTGACCTGAGCTTGTCAATTGACCCCCCCTTCCACTGTCTATGTCAGCATCTCTGAATTCCCACTCTCTGCCCTACAAGTGGACCTTGCTTTCAAGGCTCATTCCCACACTATGGCTTCCCTCACAGATTATCAAATGCCGCCCTCATTAGGGCATTTCTGTCTGAGGGAATCTGTCCACAAGGGTCTGCTCTCCCTACCCTCCCTCACCTGGTATGTAGAAAGTAGTGCCATCTAATCTCATTCACTCTGGATGGTGCCCGTTCCTGGTGCTAACACAGGGACTTCCAGTTCCCAGGTATGCCACACTCTAACACTTTACTTAGACAGAAATACATGTGTCTTGTGTACAAAAGCTGGTGATAATTCTTTTACTCTCAGTGACTGAGGGAGTGAGTGTGGGATCAGTCAGTCAGTGGACACACCTACAGTGACTAGGAAATTAGTTGGAGGTGTGAACTGGCTTTCTCTCCTGAGGCTTGAGGCTGATCAGTTCAGCTACCAACTTTTACTCATTTCTTTCCTTTTCTGCTTTTTCAGCATTGTTGATCTCTCTCATTCTTAGGAGCTAAAAACCTTACAGAAACACAGGGGAAGCAGAGTATATATAGTAGGACCAGCTCACAGAAACTACAGGGTCCTAAGTGGACAGCCAGTGGGCCACTGCCAAATATTTCTGTGCGTTCCATGTAGGCAAATCTAACACATCCTTCTCAGTCCTAAGAACTGTTTTGTGTCTGACTGGCTTCTTACAACATCTGAGCAGTTATTCTAATAGGAGAGGCAAGGAAGGAGAGGACCACGAGGCTTGTCACTGATGGATGGCTTGCAATTCAGATGTCACCAGCCGTGAGGTTTGGCTGGAACATGCTTATTGCTAACTTGGTGTGAAGGCTTCTGTGGATAAACAAATCAAACTCAAATGCACAAGTCAATTACTCTGAAGAATGTCCTGCTAATTTTCCTCTTGGAAGAAGTACCAGTAAAGGTTTTTTTTTTTTTTTCTTTAAATGAACCCAAGGCTTTCAATCAGCTCAGCTACTTTGACTAGCAAGTAGGTCTTGTGTTCTTGAACACTTAGATAATGGTGACAAGGCCACTAAGCTCCAGGATTTTGTATACTTAAAAAAAAAAAAAAGCAACAACAAAAAAAAACCTCATGTCTATTTCTCCTTGTGCCTTTTTTTTTTTCAATTTAAATCAACCCTTCCTATCAAATAAGACTCAAGAGTTCTGCATCTTTTCTCCTTCCAAAATTTCCCTGCATTCCCTTTATTCTAGAGAAGGCCAATGAAAGATGACAAAAATCTACAGTCCTTGATCCTTCATTTTGGGATGCAAGATGTTCAGATCAGACAAAGTAGGTCAAGGCTGCTCTGTATTTAGCAGAGCTTCGTGCTTTTACATATCAGCAAATATTAAGGATGATAGACAATCAAAAGTGTTATATCTTCCTCTAGTATAAGAAAATGTTATTAAGAAGCTCACATGCTATTTTTATCTTAGCCAGAGAGATGTCATACATCCAACTATATGCCCTGATTGCTTATAATTTCATAGGTGGTTGTTTAGTTCATTTAAGTAAGGTGCTGTTTTGAATTTGTTTGGACAATGAGCAATAAACACATTCATCTAATTAATTATGAGTGGAGTCTTTTTAAATGCAGTCTGAGGTTAAGCTTTATAAAACCCTAAGGGATTTGAGGCAATATTTAAAGTTGGAAGATCTGACAGAACAAAATGGAGGAGAGCACAAGGAGAACTAATACATGAATTCAAGGCTAGAGGGACCTGGGGGAAAACTTTAAGTCTTTGGTTTATTTTGGGATTGAGAAAGGTTATGAATATCCTCTATTATTCTGGGATATAATAGCACTCAGCTGGATAAATATAATGAAATGCATACGTAATATTCAGTGATGGTACTACTATTCTTCTAATAAATGTATGCCACATTCATTTAATAGAAAAGAAGAGTATGGAATCTTCTATAACACTGTTGATAGACTGAAATAGTTCACAAAAAAGACTACTCTGATATCAATGATTTTAACCACTGCTTGCAAGTTAAAGGGTAGATGTTAATGAAGATTTTGATGGAGAGATGATCAATTGTTAGTATGTTCCCTTCCCCCCCCGACTTCTGAGAAGAATTGGTTTTCCCCTTGCTAGTTTCGTGCCCCCCGCTTTCTCCCCGCTAAGGACCGCCCCCGCTTTCTCCCCGCTAAGGACGGGCAGAGTCCCAGCAGCAGCGGAGAGAGGATGATGGAGAAAAGCACATGGTGTGGTGATTTGCCCATTTGTGAATAAAGATTAAACTGCGTTCTCAGCCCAGCCGTGTGTTTCTGGTCGTCTCTGTTACCCACCCGTGAAGCCTGCCTGGATAAAACAACAATCAATGAGGTCAGAATTTTATATTGGCAATCTGGACCCTTTCATTTCTTCCACAGATGGCATCAGTCATTAGAGAATGCAGAAGAGAGCCATGTTCAGACCTAACTGAAATGGAATTGTGACCTTGATGAGAACATCATGGGCTCCACATCTGATCTAATCTCTGAGTCTGTACAGCTGTTCAGAAGAAAGAGCTTCTTACCTGCTATGCCCAACAAATAACTGAATCCAGCCCACCAAAGTAGGGAACTTTGGATTGGAGAGACAGCACAGTGGTAGAACACAGAACTTGAATCAAGAGGTTCCAGATTTGATCCCCAACACCATAAATAACAGCCACAGCTAAGTGGTCCTCTGTTCAAAAAGAATTGTTGGTATGCTTCTAATTCTACTTCTAAGTCCCCTTCTGTTTCATTGGTTTAATTCCCCCTGCTTAGCACTGTATTCTATTTACATAAACCACTGTTAACAAAGCACCACCCTCCAGGGCATTGGTTTAATCCTGCTGGTTCATGATGTATTTTTGCTCTGCCCCCTCTCCTAGTACACCCTGATTTCTACCAGTCTTTTTTCGCACCACCCTCTCTACGTCACATCCTGTTTCCACCCTAGTTGGCAAGTATATATAAGGACAGGATTGTGATTAGAGATAGCTTAGCTTATATTGCACTGCATTCCATGTGAATAAAGAGATACTGCTTCCCAGATCAGCCATGAGTCCCTGGTCGTCTGTCTCCCGCCTGCAAAGCTAGCCTGGCATAATGGTGCCCTGAACAGGGACTGGCAAAGAATTTTGCAAACATTAGGTTTTGAGTAACCAGGGCAGTAAGGGCAGAAAGACAGCCATGGAATACATACTCCTTTCTATAATTTTTCATTGTTAATATTGCATCAATTTTTATTTTTGTATTCCTAATACTGCAATGATTTTTATTTTAATCTAAGAATTATACAGAATTTATGTCTCTGGATGTATTCCATGGATTCACCCAATATCCCCCCAAACATTTGACTCTTCCAGGGTCTAATTTACACTTCAGATGTGTCTCTGTCTTGCCCTGGCTCTGCTCTTGGGTTTTCTAGAACTTTGTCTATCTAAATTCTCTAATGTCATATTAATTTTCTTCAATGGTCTGGGGGTATGGATCGACCTGTCAATGCCCATTTCCAGCAGAGGAGCAATTACAAAAGGCAAGAACTCCCACCTTCTGCACCTCATAAAAATTTGGGGTCTAAACTCCTAGAGTGGGAAAAATGATAGGGGAAGACGACCAGAGAACTCTGAGCTCCAAATCCATCATGACCCAGAGAGAGAAGAGGAAAAAAGGAAGAATATTCAGAAGTAGCCGTAGGTCTACATGTGACTTAAAAAGGAAGAGATGTCAGGACCATAGGTAAAAATGGGTATATATATATATATATATATATATATATATATATATATATATATTTGTAGAAATAATAGTCAGAAATAATAATCTGTGATCTTGGGAGAACTGCTGTGGCTGCCAATGGAGGGAATGGGGACTCAGAACTCTGGTGGTGGGAACAGTGCAGAATTATATCCTTGTCATATTTGATTTGTAAATCAATGTTAAGTCACTAGTAACATTAAATAATAATAATTTTCTTCCACTCTTAACGACTTGCTACTTAATCTCAAAATCATTATCATTTTAGTCAGGCTTTCTGTAGCTGCTGGCCCCTGTACTGTGTTCTGGTGCCAAAGATGAGTAGCTCCACCTTGTAGGTATTGATAGATTGAACTTGCAGTCTAGGAGTACTCATCTTGCCACATGTAATTTTTCAGATCTTGTTGGTATGCTTCTAAGACCCCTTTTGTTTCATTGGTTTAATCCCCCCTGCTTAACACTGTATTCTATTTACATAACCACTGTTAACTAAGCACCGCTCTGCCTGCAGGGCATTGGTTTAATCCCACTGGTTCATGATGTCTTTTTGCTCCGCCCCTCTCCTTGTCACACCCTGATTTTCACCAATCACTTTTTGCTCCACCCTCTCTACATCACATCCTGTTTACACCCTACTTGGCAAGTATATATATAAGGACAGGATTGTGATTATAGTTTAGTTCAGTTCAGTTTAGTTTAGTTTAGTTTAGTTTAGTTTAGATGGCCTAGATTGTGTGGCATTCCACATGAATAAAGACTGATCTGTGTACCACTCAGCCATGAGTCCCTGGTCATCTGTCTCCCACCTGTGAAGCTAGCCTGGCAAGATCTCTTTCTCTTAAATAACATGAAAACTAAATAGACAGGGCTTACTCAAGGAGGAGAAAGAAGACGATATGGGTGACTTGTTTGTAGGCTTCTGGAAGGCTTTTTACATGGTCACACACGCAACGTGCTAAACACCCTAACTAACCTCTCTCTAGAAAAGAAACAGCAATGTTCCGGGGAACTTCTTAGCTAAGACCTCCTCCAACCCTTCAATCCATGACACTCCCCCACTCCCATATTAAATTACAAACTTTAAAATATCATTCTCCATTCCTTAAGAGGTCTAACTTAACAAACAAATAGAACCTGTGTCATAAAAATTGCAAACACAGGTGGAGGGCACTAAATGCCGTGTGTACATGTGTGAGAAAGAAAGGCAAAGAACAGACTTCTATTAGAGGTGAGCTTACACTTCCAGAAACCTGGGATCTTTTACAACCTAGGAACCCAAGTTAATACAAATCACACAAATATATTAATGATTAACTCTGGCTATTAGAGAAATATTGATTTAAAAAGAGAGTTAAATCATAACAAATGATACATTTTCTAGAAAAACTGCCAAGTTTCTCTAACATGACAAAATTAACAATGTTTTCCTTACTAATTAATTGCTAGACATACTTATTTAGTACTCACTTTTGACTGTAAATGTTCTGATTTCTTCTTCATATGATAGTAAGTTTGAAATGTAATCCTTCCTAGAAAAAATAAAAAATACGCAGTCTCCTATCATAATCAACTAGCATTTATTTCTTATTATCAGTCATGTAGAGCAATTTTAATTTGTAACACACCAAATAAATGTTTTTCAAATAACTAATAACAACATAAGAAGTTGGGAAACTATCAACTTTCTTCCATATGCAAACTACTATAGCTGTAAGCTACCTGTAAAACCAATAGTGCTTTGTACCTTACAAATACAGACTTTTCTATGTCTTAAATGATATTGGGCACAACTGGGTTTTGACCAGACACTGAGAGCCAGTTTTCCCATTACATGTGTGTTGACGGGTAGATATTTCCAGACCAGGTTCCAGCTCTACGTCTCTCCTCTCCCCCAGCCTAGATGTTGCTTTTGCCAGCTGCTACTGGGCATGCCCATAAATGAGTGGGGTCTGACTCTGCACCTTGGATTGTGGGACACAGCCAGTCGGTGTTCTGTGTTGAATGACAGGAGTATCTTTAAGGAGCCTGCCATCAGCAGGATGCGTAGGCATATCCTTACATACACCAGAGAGATTGGGAGTCTCAGATCTTCTCACTAATCACAGTCTGCTGCACTGATGGGAACATCATTTGCCAATTCCCTCTAGCTAGATCCTTAGACACTGACAAGTACTTTCAAATACTTGCCTATAACCACAGCAATATTATCTGAGCTGAAGAGAAGCATGACAGTGGGGAGACTAGAGTGGAAACTATAGTTCACTGTAGTTAAACTGTCTGATGAGTACACATTCTAGACATTTAGAGGACATCTCCCAGAGCCTGGAAAAGGTCCTGTGCACTTGAATGATTCAAAAATTTAACTTCAAGGGGCCAGGCAGTGGTGCAACCAGTTAAGAACACATAGTATGGAGCACAAGGACCTGTGCAAGGTCTGGGTCCCCACCTTCAGGGAGGGGGAGGCATTTCACAAGTGGTGAAGCAGGTCTGCAAGTGTCTCTCTTTATTTCTCCCTATCTTACTCTCAAATTCTTTCTGTCCTATTCAATAAAACGGAAAAGATGGCTGCCAGGAGTAGTGGATTTGTAGTGCTGGCACCGAGCCCTAGCAATAACTTAGGAGTAAAAAAAAAATCTTTTTAACTTCAATAGCTTCATGGCAAACCCACCTCTGGCACTGGCCAGCAGTTTCTTGAGTGCTTGGGAAATACGGAAATTTATGTCCTCTATGAATTAATTGGTAACGACTTATAGTTTAATGACTACCCTTTGAGAAAAGGCATTATCAAAGACTAGAAGTCATGCTCCGTAGAGTGTATATATATGGCTCTAAAACAATGTGGAGATGTTTCTCAGAAGATGTCACTTCACAGGAAGAGATTGCAAAACCAGTCCAAAAGGCATTCAGATAATCACATTGATCTTAGCTCCTCATTGAGGAGAAAGTCTATGTTGCTGTCATGAACCAAAAAATTGTATTTATAATTTACAAATATAAGATTGTGTTTTAGGATATGGATATACTTTTGACTCCATGACAGATGTTTCAGTCATTCTCAGTTCTGAAGTTCGTTGAACCTCCAGCAGACAGCAGATATGTGTACAATTGCTCTTGTTTTCAGGATGTCCAGGTTGGAGTAGACTTAGGGAAATAGTGCTGACATAGAATTCTATACTAACATGGTTTATGTGGAGGGGCATGCCACAAATTACAGAAGAAGAAGAAGATATTCCAAGGACAGAAACGACAACGTAAATAATGAATGCACTGCTTGCAATAATGAAACCAGAGTGCCCTGTGCCAAACATGCAGTGAGTCCTCAGGTCATGCACAGATCGGAGCCACTAAGAAATAACAGTAACAGTCAAAGTACTGATGATATGCTGTGTGACTAAGTTGAAGTGAGATGTGACATAACACTTATAAGGTCCTTGACTAGTTATTGTAAAATAGAGCACTTTGCTTTTATTAACTTTGTTTTATCTAAAGGAGACGGAGTAGGAACATACTGTAAGATACCGTGTCATTTTCTGTAAGGAAAGAGGTTTCTGACTGCATGAATGGAACCATATGTGAGGTGTGGAAAGTTAACATCCCTACTCTGAATACAGTATCATAAAGCCTGTGTAGCCAGGACACCATTCCAGGACAGACCTTTGGCTTTCCAAAACAGATCCAAAGCTACTACAGGAATTGATTTCTTTCACCATTTATCTGCATCTTATATGTATCACTAAGAATTCCTTGAAGACAGGAGTCAGGTGGTAGTGTAGCAGGTTAAGCCACGTGGCGCAAAGCTCAAAGACTGGCCTAAGGATCCCGGTTTAAGCTCCCGGCTCCCCACCTGCAGGGGAGTGGTGAAGCAAGTTGGCAGGTGTCTATCTTTCTCTCCCCCTCTCTGTCTTTCCCTCCTCTTTCCATTTGTCTCTGTCCTATCCAACAACAATGACGACATCAATAATAACTACAACAATAATAACAAGGGCAACAAAAGGGAATAAATAAATTTTTTTTTAAAAAAAGAAGAATTTGTTGAGGACATGTAGGATACTGCTGTCATGGGAAAATACCAAAACAGGTTACCTAATTTATTTTTTTTCTTTGCGATAAAAATATATCTAATCTTAGATATAAAAAGATATTTTCCACTCTTAAAGGTTTCTGGACAAAGGAGACTCACAACCTTGCTTAGAGAGAAATCCAGTGTTTATAATGTTCTTGTCAAAGTTGAGTTCATCTGTTTACCTTGCAGGGTAATCTTGGTTTCTGTTTTTCTCCTTCTATAAAAAGTAAAGACCAGCTTATTCATAATCTTTTACACACTAACCATTCACACAGTTTTGCTAAACTTACTTTTCCAGTTCTGTATTTTATTTTACAGCCAGAAAAAATTCCTACTTACTTTGATATTTTTTTCATATAACTCTTAATCCATTTTTTATGATTCTTCTCTTAATTTGAACCCTCTTTAGTCCTGAAGCCCAGACTAGCTCACCTTATATAAAATCTTGTTATTGTGTCAGTAAGCAATGCATTTGCCTGCAAGTAAGAGAGGCCCCAATGAGTTGTAGCTTAAACAGCAAAGAGGGATTTTCTTATGCAATCAAAATGCAAAGCTGGGGCTCGGTGGTAGCTCAGTGGGTTGAGTGCATATGGCGCAAAGTACAAGGGCCGGCAGAAGGATCCTGGTTTGAGCCCCCGGCTCCCCACCTGCAGGGGAGTCACTTTACAGGTGGTGAAGCAGGTCTTCAGGTGTCTGTCTTTCTCTCCCCCTCTCTGTCTCCCCCTCCTCTCTCCATTTCTCTCTGTCCTATCCAACAACAATAACAATAATGACAACAACAATAAACAATAAGGACAATAAAAGGGGAGGGAAGCCTCCAAGAGCACAGAATTCGTAGTACAGGCACCAGCAATAACCCTGGAGATTAAAAAAAAAAAATGCAGAGCTATGAATTGAAGGCTAGCGGAGGCAAGAAGATCCCACTAAGAACCTCTTCCCTCAGTCTCCCCCTTCTAGGCTTAGGATGAAGCCTCATGTCCGTGAGGCTACTGTTGTGTCTCCAGGCTCTTGTGCACAGAGAAGCAAGAGAAGCCCAGTCTCCTTTCATCAGGAGCGGACACTTTCCTACCGTGGAGATTAGAATGTAGAGATTAGAAACTGTTACTTCTTAGAGACCGTTACACCGAAACCAACAGTTCCTTGCTACAGCCATTACAGCCGTTAAAGCCGTTAAACTGAAACCAACCGCTCCTGTTCTGTGTACTATAAAAAGCCGAGAGCAACAGTGTTGTGGGGTGGTCAGCACAGACTCTCCCCTTGTGTGGAAGGGTGTCGGCAGCCCAAGCTTAAGCTTGCAAATAAAGGCTCTTGCTATTGCATGTGATGCTGGTCTTCCTTGTGTGAGATCGGGACTCGAACTTCTGGGCACAACACCTACCACTGAATATGGCTTGGCCTCCTGGCTTCTCATGATCATCTGAATGTGAAGAAACTCAATATATTCCAGTTCTACGTATAGGTCTTGTAAGTTGTGGCCTATACACACAATGGAATACTACTCAGCTATTAAAAATGGTGAATTCACCTTCTTCACCTCATCTTGGATGGAGCTTGAAGGAATCATGTGACATGAGATCAGCCAGAAAGAAAAGAATGAGTGAAGATGGGATGACTTCACTCACAGACAGGAGTTGAAAAACAAGACCAGCAGGGGAAACACTGTGCAGAACGTGGACTGGAGCTGGTGTCCTGCACCAAAGGACAAGACTCTGGGGTGGGGGAGGGTTCCGGTCCTGGAACAGGATGGTGGAGGAGGGTCTAATGGGGGTTGTTATGTGGAAAACTGAGAATGTTATGCATGTACCAACTACTGTATTTAACTGTTGACTATAAACCATTGATCCCCTCAATAGAGAGGAAAAAACTGAAGATTTTATAGATTTTTTAAAATTATTTATTTCTTTATTATTATTATATCGCTGAGGCTCAATGCCTGCACTGCAAATCCACTGCTCCTGGTAGCCACCTTTTTCCCACTGTTGTTGTTGCTGTTGCTGTTATTATTATTATTTTGTTGTTGTTGTTGTTGCTATGATATTCCATTTTTAAGTCTAGGCCTTAAGGACTTCCTGCACACTTTCATCCTTTTTCTCCTTCTCCTTCTTCTTTATCTCCTCCTCTTTCCCCTTTTTAAATCTGCTTTGATGTCACTCAAACAGTACCCTGAAGGGCGAGAGGCCATTCAGAGCAGAGTCTGGCTACCTCAGCTGAGGCTGGGCTACATTAGTGAGCCCCCAACAGAGACAGCACAAGCACAAGCACAGGACGGAGCCAGCAAGGCTGCAAAACATACCCAGCTGAGTTCTTAGCTTGGTGACCTGCAGAATGATGGGTAAATAAATAAATGTTTGTGATAAGTCACTCATTTGGGGAGGTGCTCTCTGACACAATAAAAGCTACCAGATACACATAGTCTCCTGAGTCCCACCACACTCACCCATAAACAACTGTAGTTACATTGACCTGTGTGAGTTCATTTTTATTTCTCACTGAATGCTTACAGCTCAGCTATTACCAATACAAATTAGGTCATACCTTTAGTTCCCATCTGCAGATGTCCTTTGTAATGCATTTGATCCAGGCAACAATGAGCCCAAGCTGGAAGCAGCCTAAGTGGCCATCTACAGACAACCAGCAGAAGAAAACCATGGGGCATACATCTTACTGAGTATAACTCAGCAGTCAGAAAAGATGGTGGGTCCTTCGGGGCAAAATGGATGGAACTAGATGTGACTGTGCCCAGGAAAGTGAAGAGATGGAGGATAATGAAGAGAAGTGACACACGTGAACTTGCAAAGAAACAAAACATTGAAGCAAGCAAACTGTTTCTGAGACTTGTAAAAACGATGCTGGTGGTGTTTGGGAGGTAGAAGGGGCAGGGGAGGGTGGCACAGAGCTGTGCTGGGCAGGTGTGGTGTGGAACTAGGGCCTGCAGTCCTATTACTTTGTAACCTAAGGGGCTGGGTGGTGGCATATGTTACAGTGCACAAGGACCCGGGTTTGAGTCCCCGGTCTCCACCTGCAGGGGGAAAGCTTTGTGAGTGGTGAAGCAGGTCTGCTGGTATCTCTCTATCACTCTCCCTCTCTATCACACCCTTCCCTCTTGAATTCTGGCTGTCTCTATCCAATAAACAAAGATAATAAAAAACAACATTGTGACCTAATTTATTGCTCAAATAGATCAATAAAAACCAAGTTGCTGACTTCTCTTGCATACACCCTGTGCAGTATGCCATGTTGCTCTACTCAGCTTAGTTCTGGGAAGGCTGATTACTTCTGGCATAGTATTCCTTCTTTCCTTTAGATGCTGCTCTAGGTAAAATATTGCACTACTAATATACCTCAAGCTTCAGAGCCTAGTTATCAAACTCTCTGAATTATGTTAACTGACTCTGAAGCTTGGAGATGAGGCAGGAAGTAGCCCCTCCTTTCTGGCCCTCTGCAAGTAAAAATGACTCAATAGGCCAACTACCTTCAGAAATCCCTCTAGCCCTATTTGGGGAGTTGGGTTAAGGACTTTTTGACTCATGGTTGATCACTCTCTTTTGATATTTTTTCTTTCTTCTTTCTTTTTTCTTTTCTTTCTTACTTTTTTTTTTTTTTGCCAAGTTTATCACTAGGGCTTGATGCTAGCAATAGGAATCCAATGCTCCCACAGGCCATCCCCCCTTTTCTTTCTATTTTATTTGATGGGATAGAGAGAAATTGAGAGGGGATGGGGAGACAGACAGGGAGAAATGTAGACATCTGCAGACCGACTTCACTGCTTGTGAAGCTTCCTCCACTCCTGCAGGTGGGGAGCAGGGTGGGGACGGGGGGGGGGGCTCTGGAGCCCTGGTCCTCAACCCAGTGCACTGCCGTCTGGCTCCTCAGTCACTCTCTTTTGATCCCACATCATGGTGTCTAATCTCACACTGGAATATGGCCACTGTTTCTATTTTATGTTCCTATACACTATGGTAAAGCAGTCTTCCTATACAGATGGTTAAGTTTGGGTCAAAAACTACTGTCATTTTGGTTCAGAGGAGAGAGAGATATGGAGGAGGAGGAAGAGGAGGAAGCAGAGAAGGAGGAGGAAGGAGGAGGAGGAGGAAGAAAGAGGAGGAGGAAGAAGGAGGACAAGGAAGAAGGAGGAGGAGGAATGTTGGGAACATGTGTGAGCCTGATAGAGCTTAGGGAGAACCACCCCCGTTCCTGGATGGAGGTCTGAGAAGATAACCTCTTGGTGAGTCTCTCTCAACCGAGGTGAGCATAAGGGGGGAAACTCAGACTTGGTTCTTTCCTTCTCGACTCTCAGGCCCACAGATACCCCAGTACTTCCCTCCATTAACTGCAGGCCACATGGCCGCAGATTCACTTATTCAAAGTCACCTTCTGATCACAGAAGAACACACCTTATCACACACTTCATCACACACCTCAGACCCCAGACAAGAGAAATGCCAAACTATATGGCCTTTTGATATCCATCTTCTCTCTGTCTCACCCTACGGGTTTAACCCCTATGCTTCTCTCAAATACCTTTGGATAATTAAGTTGCTTGTATCATGGAGAATAACTGTCTTGTATCTCATCAATTCCTGTCATACCAGCCCCCTACCATAGAGGCATGCCGACCTTTAAGAAACCTGTAATTTCTGGCATATTTCAGTAATAATTCCTTTCATTGTTTTTCTATTTAACTCATGTCTATCTTGCTAATAAACGAGTTCTGAGTTCTGAGTTCTGAACATGCTGGAGAGCTCCCTGGTGTCTTTTACTTCATGTCACCCATCGTGAGTGAGAAAGAACCAGTCCGTTACCTTTCCCCTGGAGATCACCCCGCGAGAGAGACCCAAAAGAGGAAGAAGAAAGAGGAGGGGGAGAAGAAGAAGAGGATGAAGAAGGAAAAAGAATAAGGAGGAGGAGGAGGAAGAGGAGGAGGAAGAGGAGGAGGAGAAGGGGAAGAAGAAGAAGGGGAAGAGGAAGAAAGTAAGAAAGTGAACAACTGCTTTGTAAAACTCATGACTTCACAGAAAGTGTGCCACATCTGGGAATAGGGCGGTTGCACAGTGGGTTAAGCATACCTGGCACGAAGTGCAAGGACCAGTGGAAGGATCCCGATTAGAGCTCCTGGCTCCCCACCTGCAGGGGAAGTCGCTTCACAGGTGGTGAAGCAGGTCTGCAAGTGTCTGTCTTTCTCTCCCCCTCTCTGTCTGCCCCTCCTCTCTCCATTTCTCTCTGTCCTATCCAATGATGACATCACTAACAAGAATAATAAAAAAGACAATTAAAAAAAAGTGTGCCACATATTAACACAGATTTGAATCCTAAAACATTAAACTAATTTGCACGTCATCCTTATCGCTGCCTGAGGACGCAGAGATGTGCTGAATGCCAGAGAGCAGGTGTCATAGCACCGAGAGGATGCCTAGCAAGGACCTGCTATAATGTCTGCCCCTATTTAGCATCTTCATTCAGGAGCCAGGATGGGAGCGGACAGCGCTCTGATGAAATTCACAGATGGCACTCATCTGGGAGATAATACGAGTATCAGGGATATCAGGGAAACGATACAAAAGGACCCAGAGAAGGAATAACAATGAGATTTGACTTTGAAAATGCAAAGCAGTGTGTCTGAATAGAAAAGAGAAGAAGAAGGGAAAAAAAAGTACCTTCAACATCTAAATAGAGGGAAAAAGCTAGAAGTCAGTGTTGCCAGTGACATCAGGGTGGATAATGGACTTCAATTTGAAAATAGGCTCATGGAAACAGAGCAGGAGAACAATTAGTGTGCACCTTCATCTTCTCTGACCTGGAGGGATGAACTGGGTGTGGTTACTTGTGCTCCCACATGCTTAACACATCTCATTGTTCGTATAAATTACCTGTCGACCTGTCTCTCTTTCCTAGGATCCTGGGAAAAAAATGAGTCAAGCTCATGCCATATACCTTGGGCCTTACTTTATAACTAGCACATAGCAGGCACTGAACCTTTTCTCTTCAAGACAGGAAGGGATTAAATAACATCTTAAAGGCATTTGTTTGTTTAGAGAGAGGAGGGCGGGAGAGAAGAAGAGAAAGAGATACCAGAACACTGCTCAGTTCTATTCTATTGCTGTGGCAGGGACTAAAATGAGTCCTCAAGCATTTAATGCCCGTGCTCTATTCCTGAGCTCTCTCTCTGGTCCCAAATACTTTCTGCAAACCAAAGAGAACTACTAATAAACAGCACCTCTTTTATGGGATGTGATGGTGAATGCTAACCAAAACTTTGATTTCTCTATAATGAAAATGGGAGAGAGAGTTATAAAGAATATTAAAAAATAAAAATAGTAACCAAAATGGCTTTGCATGTTTGTGTAGAGTAACTCCAAGGGCAGGAAGCATGAGTAAAAGTTATAGTCAGGCCAACTGCAGAGTACTGGGTAGCGTTCCTTTGACTCTGGCACTTTTTTAAAAAGTGTTTTATTTTAGTTATTCATATTTTAGACAGAGTACTGAACAACTTTGATCAACATGAATAAATTAGAAAATAACATCCTAATAAATGTTTTTATTCTTATGTATAGCCCTGAGTCATGATACTTCAGAGAATGGAAGGCATACTTATAGTGATAGGGCTTGATTTAATGTCTTCCTCTACCATTCACTTTGTGAAGTTTGATTTTTTTCACCCCTAAATATGAATGCTAATAATGACTTTGCCTAATTTTTTTTGTTATGGTCATAGTAAATAGTAATTCTTATCATCATGACTACTATTTAATTAGCTGAATAGTCTATTGGTAAAAATAACCTGACTTGTGCTACAATGTTACAATTAAAAGTCCCACAACATGGGAGGCACAGCGGGTTAAGTGCACATGGTGCAAAGCTCAAGGACCGACTTAAGGATCCAGTTCGAGCCCCCGGCTCCCCACCTGCAGGGGAGTCACTTCACAGGCGGTGAAGCAGGTCTGCAGGTGTCTGTCTTTCTCTCCCCCTTTCTGTCTTTTCCTCTTCTCTCCATTTCTCTCTGTCCTATCCAACAACGACAACATCAATACAAACAGCAACAATAAAAACAAGGGCAACAAAAGGGAAAATAAATAAATATAATAATAAAAAAGTCCCACAACTGCTTATTTTTTGTTCAGTCCACAAGCCCACTGCGGATTAGTGGGGGCCACACTCAGCCAAGCTGACAATCTCCCCAGTGTCCTAACCCACCCATGGTACATGTATGGTTCTGCCAATCTCTTCTGCTGAGGGAGAGGACCCCAGATTGATGCAGGAACAGCTCAAAGTCTTGCATAGCAATTATAACCTTGTGTTCATAAGTGCACATGTCACCTGATCTCACCACGGGGCAGCTACAACTGTTCTCATGAATTCACTTAGTTGCACGGCGCTTGGATGTAGTGAAAGCCCAGTGACTATCTATTGACTTAAGAAATGTACTACAGGGGGTTGAGCAGTAGTGCAGCGGGTTAAGCGCACGTGGCACAAAGTGCAAGGACCAGCATAAGGATCCTGGTTCAAGCCCCCAGCTCCCCACCTACAGGGAAGTCGCTTCACAGGTGGTGAAGCAGGTCTTCAGGTGTCTGTGTTTCTCTCCCTCTCTCTGTCTTCTCCTCCTCTCTCCATTTCTCTCTGTCTTATCCAACAATGATGACATTAATGACAACAATAACTATAACAATGAAAACAACAACAAAGACAACAAAGGGGAAAATAAATATATTAAAAATTTTAAAAAAATAAAAAGAAAGAAAGAAATGAACTACAGCTGGGGAAGCTGCTCAGAGAGTAGAATGCAGGACTTGGAAGTATGAGGCGCCAAGCTCAATCCCCAGGCACCACAAGCCAGACTGATGCTCTGGTTCTCTACGCAGGCCCAGATTAACAATCAGATTCACAGATCCTTTTTAAAGGGAAATGAAGAACTGAACCAATAAACAAACCAAATAAAAGCGTGGGGCCACAGGAAGCTCAAGTGTCACATCAGTTCTCCCATGAAAGGAAATGCGTTATACTGCTAAATCAAATTCTCCTTCCTGCCAAGGAGTGTCAGACCTTTATACAGATGGGAGTGGTGTTGGGAGCAGCAGGACAGCCAGGAACTAGCTGGACTTGGTGCAATCCCAGAGAGGTCAAATATCCCCAGATCTTCTAGCCTTCCACAGTTCCTAGTCCTAGCACAAAATCCATCAAAAGGGCCTGGGGGAGCAGGAAGTGGCAGTGGGGACAACTTCCCCCCAGTCCTTTTGTCTTCTCAGTAGCTCCCACCTCCTCCTACCATGCCTGGAGCCATGGCAGTCAGGGAAAGCCTAAGCCTTTTGGGCCCCTGTTTCAACAACTATGATCTAAACTTTTTTTTTCTTGTTTGATGACTACAAGAACACAACCATGTATACGGTTATCTGTGAATACTAACATACACTTATTAAAATATATGCTTTTCAAAAAACTGAAGGCGTGATTTTTCTTTCCTCTTGAAGCTCCAGTCTAGAGAGAACTCAAAAGCCTGCAGTTCTACATTGTTATCCTCACTTAAAATTGATTCACTCTGACACTATCTCCCCAGACAACACCTTTGCTTGCCTGCCTGTTAGCTGTCAGGCTCAAGCAAAAATTAGTAAAGTCATGGGCCCCTTGGAATAGAGGTAAAATAGACCTACTAGCTTTTTTTTTTTTTTTCAAAATGGAGAACCTTTAGGTTACTGATTATTAAACAATTTGTTCTGCTTTATATCTTAATGCTTTTCAGTCACAAAGTTGTAGATGCTACCATGATGCCAATCTGATTTCCCTGGGAAGGTGACCTCACCAATGTGTCCTGCAACCTCCCCTCCCCAGAACCCTGCCCCACTAGGGAAAGACAGAAACAGGCTGGAGGCATGGATCCACCTGCCAACACCCATGTTCATTGGGGAAGCAATTACAGAAGCCAGATCTCCCATCTTCTGTACCCCTAATGATCCTGGGTCTATGCTCCTAAAAGGATAAAGAGTAGGAAAGAATTCAGTGGAGGGGATGGGACATAGAACTCCGGTGGTGGGAATTTTGTGTGATTGTACCTCTGTTATTGTGATTGTACCCCTGTTATCTTTGGTCTTGTCAATAATTATTAAACAATTTTTTTAAAAAAACTATTCAAAATAAGTTGACAAAAACATTCTGTGTTGCCGGACTAGCTTTGTGGGCAGGAGACAGATGACCAGGGACTCATGGCTAAGTGAATGCAGTTCAATCTTTATTGATGAATGGGAATGTAGTGCAATCATTCTAATCTCTATTCATTAGAAAATCCTGTCCTTTATATCTCCTGAAGCAGAAGTGTCAGGTCAGAAGAGGAAGTATGTAGGATAGGGGATGGTGAGAAGGAAAAAGCATGCTCAGAAGTATCAAGCTTGCATCTAACCAGTGGGGATTAAACCAATGCCCTGTAGGTAGGGCAGGTCTCAGGTAAAGCAGTGATTATGTAAATAGACCACAGCATTAAGCAATGCAAGCGAACCTAACATGATTATCAAAACAGAAGGGGTCTTAGAAGCAGAATTAGAAGCAGACCAACACTGTGTCCCCAGCACAGCTTCTTAGACTGGTCCCTGTGAGCTCTGTTTCATATCTGAACCCTAAGGTCCAGGTGCTTCCTGACACTGAAGCCCTTGGAATGTACCCATCCTCATGGAATAGGATGATGTAATCTATCCTTGTGGAACCCACTCCAGGGGCAGTAAAGAGACAATGACACACCAAGGAAAGACTGCTCTCAGGGGTGGAACCCGTCTCCTGCATGCATTTATCTTGGGCAGACACTGCTGTTTAAGTTCTATGACACCCACCTGCTTACTTTGCCTGCATAGAGCTCAGAATGAAAACGAGGATGGGCAAAGGTTAGCGGTAAGGCTGGGAACTACTTCATTTCCATGCTAACACTGATTCACTCTGCCTGCAGGTAAAATGATGCCTGCATATTAGATGCTCATGTCGACTTCTCAAGTTATAATTAATATACTCGGGCTGTTGCATATGAAAGATTAGAATGCTGAACACTCTAACAATGCAGCCAGATTACCATTTAATTCTGACAGAAGTCTTTATCTTCATTGTAAGCTCTGTGGCAAAATTCAGAAGGCTGTACTTACTTTCTCTATTTTCTTTGTCTCTCTATATTCTAAGTATGAAAAAGCTAAGCTTATTAATGGGCTTAATATGCCTTCCTCCATCCTAAAAGAATGCAAAGAATAGTATCTGCCCAGGAAAATACAAAGGCAAAAGAGAAAAATCTCATTCAGAATAAACAAAGGGACATGGGAGTTGTGGGGAGTAAGCTTTGAGACAGGCAGGGAGCAAAGGAGAAACTAGAAAATAGAATCTAAACAATGAGCAGAGGGACAAGGCTAAAGGCATTTTAAGTTTTTCTTATGCTGGCTCTTGAGAATTCCTGAAGGAGGCCTGGCAAAATCACTCACTTGGATGGTGCGCTGCTTTGCCACGTGTACAAACCAGCTTCAAGCCTAGGATGGGATGGGATGGGATGGGATGGGATGGGATGGGATGGGATGGGATGTACTGCTGTACTGAAGGAAGCTTTGTGTGTGGTGTGGTGTCCTCTGCCTCTGTTTCTATCAAAACATAAGGAGGAGGAGGAAGAGGAAGAGGGATTAGAGGAAGAGGGAGAGGAGGAAGAGAAGACACCTGAAAGACTAGAATAGACATTCCTCTTATTCATACCACATAAGAGGAAATCAAAGCAGTTTTAGGATGATTTATTTTCTGTGGCCAGGTTGTATGCACATGTTACAATGCACAAAGACACCTTCAAGCACAGTGTTCAAGCCCCCGGTTCCCATTGCAGAGGGAAAGCTTTGCAAGTAGTGAAGCAGGGCTGCAGGGTGTCTCTCTGTCTCTCCCTCTCTATCTTCCTTCCCCTCTCCATTTCTACATGTTTCTATTCTATAATAAATAAAAATAATTTAAAAAATAAATATAAATGGTATTCCTCTCAAGTCTTCCAGAAATAAGCAATTGTTTTTTGGTTGGGTAATTGTCTACTTGTAGAAAACGTTGGTAAATAATAACAACAACAAAGCCTCTAAGGAAGTCTCACACTTAAAGTTCTCATGACTTCACAGCAATGCTATTAGGTGTTTTTTTGTATTTGAATATTTTGTCACTGGGGTTATCACTGAGGTTTATACCTACACGATAAATCCACTTTTCCAGTTGCCATCTTCTTTTCCTTCCTCCCTCCCTCCATCCCTCCTTATTTCTTTCTTTCTTTATTCCTTCCTTCCTTTCCTTCTTCTCCCCTTCTCCCCATATTTCTGTCTTTTCTTAAAGAGAAATTAAGAGAGAAGTGGGAGGCAGAGAGAGAAAGAGAGACACCTGCATTCCTGTTTCAAGGCTCATGAAGTTTCTCCTGCAGATGGGCTTGAATCCAAATTGTCTGTGGTAATATATGTATTCTACCAGGTGTGCCTGCTGGGCTAGCATGAGGGTGTTTCTCTCTGGGTTGGAGAGAACTCACCTGGAACCAACCTGGGCTACTGCTTACTCAGTGATGCAGGACAGGAACCAGGAACTCATGGCAGAGCAGGAACACAATGCACCTTTATTGATCAGTGACAATGCCTTTATATCTTCTGAAATGGAAGTGGCAAGTCGGAAAAGGAAATGGCTAGGAAAGGCGATGGAGAAAAGAGTGTGAATGTAGAAAGCTTCCATAGCAGCTGTTGCAAAGATTTTAGCTGGTGGGATTAATTAATGCCCTGCAGGCATTGCGGGTCTCAGGCAAAACAATGATTATGTAAACAGACCACAGCATCAGCAATGGAGCAGAGCAGGGGGGCTGCCCGACATGTGCCACCTCCCAGACCCAAAAATTATTTGCCACACTTATCTCTCTTTCTTTTACTCCCTTCCTCTCTCCCTCCCTTCCTTGCTTCTTTTCCCAGAACACTCTTCAGCTCTGGATTTTGGTGGGGGAAGGGACTGGACCTGGGACTTTGAGGTCTCAGGCATGAAAGACTTTTTGCATCATTATCATGTAATTTCCCCTGTCCTCTATCAGGTAGATCTAAAAATTAAATTTTGGGGTTGAGGAGGCAGCATAATAGTTATACAAAAGATTTTCATGCCCGAGGCTCCAAGGTCCCAGTTCCAATCCCCAGCATCACCATAAGATAGAACTACACAGTGCTCTGCTCTCTCTCTCACTCTCTCTTTAATGAAAATAAAATAAAAATATTTTTAAATTAATTTTTTGCAGTCTCCTATCTCAAGAAGCAG
Source organism: Erinaceus europaeus (assembly GCF_950295315.1). Taxonomy (NCBI): domain Eukaryota; kingdom Metazoa; phylum Chordata; class Mammalia; order Eulipotyphla; family Erinaceidae; genus Erinaceus; species Erinaceus europaeus. The sequence continues at coordinate 130,707,859 of NC_080168.1, read as the reverse complement.
TTGCTAATAACACAGTGACATGTAACAAAAACTAAACAAAATGAAAGCTGTTTATACAGCCATGGATCTATTCAGGCTCCTTCTCCTAAAGACAAAAGAGTGCCAAGAAATCTAACTACCTATTGTTTTGTAAGGTGAGTATCCTAAGTATGTCCCTACCCACACACACCTTTAATACTGGGTCAGGCACATATGCTTAGCTTCTTTGATGACCCAGAAGCCTTTCTTCAGTTGCTGGAGTGATCAGGTTATCATCCAGTAGATGTAGGAGCAAAAAGGTCAAATGTAGTTGTATACATATAGAGAATCTACATGAATTGGTCTCTCATGTCAATGGGGACAAAATTAAGCTAGATTTCCTAGATGAAAAAATGTGGGAGGAGAACTGGTATCTTGCATACTTTACTGATGGTCCTTTTGGTAATTACCAGGCCTCCCCATCATCCAGGGCCCTGGATTTAGGGAATCCTGGGATTCCCACATATACATAATAGACCTAGACCTCTAAAAGATCCCCCTCTCCACTGGCACCAGTCATCTCCATCAGGAAAAACAGTCTTAGATTTACAGAAATCTGGCACTTCCAGTAGAGAGAGTTCCCATGTTGCCTGAGTCCAGCTTCCCCTCTGATACACGTCTTCTCTTAGTATGTTATGATGAATGAACCAACACTGGTATACTATAATTAACTAAAGACCAAATGTTTCTTGAGCTTTTCCTTCCTCTCTTCCAGGACCTCATCCAGGATGTCATGTCACACTGAATTATCATGTCTCTTCAGACTCTTCCTGCATGGGAATGCTTTCCAAACTATGTTGCTGGTGGTCATGACCGTTTGAGGAACACTTGCCAGGTAGTGTGCAGACCATGTCTCTCCATCTAGATTGGCCTAGAGTTTTTCTCCTGGTTACACTGAGCTTTGCATTTTAGAAGAAGAGCACAGAGGAGACATGCTCTTTCCATTGCATCATCTTAAGGGTATCTGCTCCCAATACACCTTGTCCCAGAACCTTGATTAACTGGAGGAAGTTGTGTGTGATTGGTTTCTCTGCTATGTGCAGCTACCCTTATGGATTTGGGGTGTGTACTCCTGTTTTCATGATAAGATTTCAACTTACTTAGAAAATCTGCCCATTCCATATTTATTGGTGGATGGATAAATGTATGCCACCAGGATTTCATTGCTCTGGACTGACTATTTCCAATAGAGAGAGGGGGAGAGAGAAAGATCCCAGAGCATGGAAGCTTTCTCCAGTGCAGTGGGAACTGGGAAGGAATCTGGGTCATGTTCAGGGCAAAGTTTTCAGGTGAACTAGCATTCTAGCCCAACCCATTCTATTTCCTTCACTTATTTATTCAATTCTGAATTTAGATCAGCATAACTTGTAGATGTTTTATTTATTGATAGAATCCAACAGTACTGGCCTGTGTTGCTCTATGTGTTCATCCCTGGCCAAGTGAAGCTCTTTCCGTTGCTTCCTGTATCTTTTGGACATAGGGCATTGTGATGGTTTTTATCATTGTTTGCCTGCTTAGGGCTTACTGTCTGGCATTTCAAGATATTCCAGGTTCATCTTGGATAACTTCTGCCCTATGCCTAGAGCCAACCATTTGGGCCATTTATTGAGGAGCTAGTTTTGTCTGTTTGTTTTTATAATAACATTAGAGGACAGAATCTGCCCACTTGGCATGCTTGCTGCTGGAGTATTATTATTTATAGACTCTCAACCAAGAGGGTAAGAAAGTGTGTGTGTGTCTAAATTTATAACTACAGATTACAATGACAGGTAAATAGATTCATAGATGTCACCATCTGCAACTACATTACACTAAACAATAATCCATACAGATGCTTTTAACTCTAGCTCATGACAATGAGATTCATTCTTTGAGTTGTCTCAGCTCCTGTCAGTTATCTCTCCACTTCCTTTCCAGCACTGATAAACTTTACTTTCTCCATCTATTCACCTAATTGTCCAACTCCACTCCACACATGCAGTGATATTGGAATTGTTCACTGATGCCCTAGTGGGATACGAAGTTATCAGCTAGAATACAATGCTTATCTGCAGTTTACTTTCATTTTCTATCCCATTCATTTCTAGAGTTGCTTTGCTCTGAAGTTTCTCCCCTTTTCCCCTACCTCCCACTACAGAGAAGTTGTGTCACACAATTACATTCATTTTTTATCTTTGTGGAGTGTTGTTCTTTGCATACTACATAGATGATTTTTAAATTATTTGCAGTGGACTGATGGTATAATTGCCTTGGTCAGGTAAAAGATCTTGCACTTTATTATTTTTTTAAGACAAAAAGCCACTAGAAAGTTTAAGCAGAGAACTGAACCTGCCAAATACCTTTCTTTATTCAAATTAAAAAATATAATGTGTCATTTTCTTTGGAAGAGTCAGGTGCAGCATTTGAAACAGGGTCTGAAATGACTGGCTTCTTCTATATTCTTGCATGTACATTCAGATTTTTCCCCAAATACACCGACTCTCAAGTATCAGAAATCAAAATAACGGGTTAATGATACCTCCTGGCTATAGTACTATGCAAATAAAAGTGAGAAAAAGTTGGGTGAGCACCATTTTTTTTTACTTTGAATAAAAATGCTAGATAAACTATTCAATTGAGGCCCAACCACTGATCAAGTGAAATGAATCAAATGGTTCCCTGTGCACAGATCTCAGTCTCTTTCTAAAAAGAGAAAAACATCAAAACCCACTTCTGTCATCATCAGACTCTCTCCTCTTCTCCAAAATCAATCTTAATTTTTAAAAAAGAGCCTCTAAATAATTAAAACAGTCAACGGTGGAAAGAGATGTTATGATACAAGAGGACAGTCAGTCTTTCTCTTTGCCATGGTTCTCAGACCTAGATGGCTTGAATGCTTAAGGGGGTGGTGGTGGTAATATTTGACTAAAGAGTTCACTCACTGTGAGTGTGCATCAATAATAGATGCGTTCACTTAGGAAGGGTAAGTGACCCATGCATTATGTGCCAGTGTGGGCGTGTGATCTCAAATACACTCAGAAGGCCACTGCTTCTTTCTCCCTTCAGGCACCCTCTACACCCCAAGTCTTGTTTTAGTTGGAACTGCAATTTGATGCAATTTCCCATCCATTTCACTGATTAGTACGTCCTCAAAGAGAGATGATTACAACTTGCTGGCTGGCTCCTAATGCTTAATTTATTGACATGCATGCCGTTTACAGCATTCTCACATTCACCTCTCAAGCAACGGCATACAACCATTGAAAACGGGTGGGCAATAGACATGGCAATTCTCCCACAAGGCCTCCCAGGAGCAGAGCACCCCCTGGCACTCCTAGCCCAGCCTGACCTGTGCCCCCTCCCTGCTCACAGCCCAGTCACAATACAGGGGGACACTGGCACAAAACTCCTTTATTGCTATTTTGTTCTGACAATAATGGCAGAATAACAGATTTTTTTCTTGTTGTTGCTAAAGGGAAAACCCATACCCAATTGGCATTTTTTGTGCTGGTAACTGAAGCAAAACCAACTCCTTTTCTTTTTAAAAGAATGTCTCACTAGTTGGAAGAAAGGGTGAATTTTTGGAACCACGACTGCATTCTGACCATCTCCTCTGTTGCTGCCTGGGCAAGGCTGTTCACATGAAGCTGAACAAATGCCACATTTGCATTTCCGATAAGTGCTAGCACTCTCTGCATTTCTTTGGCAATCCTCCTTCTAGTGAAAACACCTGAGAAGCTACCTAAATTAGTCTACCAGGACTGTGCATCAACTCATCAAAATTAAGATGGAAGAAAAAAAGATGTTAGTTTGTTGTTTTTCTTCCAAACTGCAAATTGTCTTAAATTAGCAGAATGGGCTCCACCCTTTTCATTTGGGGATTAGAATAAGAACTAGACAATGCTATTTAAATGGGCCTAGTGGAGGTTTTCTTTTTTCTTCCTTTTCTCTCTCCCTAACAAAATAGCAGAGGCAGTTTGGTGCCAGCAACCGGGAGGATTAGCCCCCATGCCAGACAGTGGAAGCCTGAATGAGCACACTCTCTCCTGCGTCTTATCTAGACATTATCCCAACACCATCCCTCCCTCCTTTAAAAGAATGCAAAATCGATGTTATTTTGAGCCTAAACAAAATCCACAGCCATGCTGCTTCTTTCACAGTCACATTATTCTGTGACTAGAAATAAGGACTGGGGGCCGGGAGGTAGCACAGCAGGTTAAGTGCACATGGTACAAAGTGAAAGAACTGGCACCAGGATCCTGGTTCGAGCCCCCGGCTCCCCACCTGCAGGGGAGTCGCTTCACAGGTGGTGAAGCAGGTCTGCAGGTGTCTGTCTTTCTCTCCCCCTCTTTGCCTTCCCCTCCTCTCTCCATTTCTCTCTGTCCTATCCAACAGCAGTAACAGTAATAACAACAAGGGCAACAAAAATAAGATAAAAAAATGGCCTCCAATTGCAGTGGATTCCTAGTGCAAACACAGAGCCCCAGCAATAACCCAGGAGACAAAAATAAATAAATGAATAAAATAATTAAAGATCTGCTCAATGGTGTGGTTTCTTTATTATGTTCAAGTCCAGTTAATTTAAGAAAACATAAGATAGAGAGGGCAAGAATCGTGTTAGAGACTCAAGTGGGATGACTATCTAGATCTGAACCAAAAGTGGCATGACCCTGTCAGCATGCTGCTTAGTCGTGAAGCTCAGTAGTTATGCTGGGTCTCTCCAGCATGGGGCCAGCAGGAACACCAGGGAAGACAGGATAGAGTATATGCCTGGGGGCCGGGTGGTGGCACACCTGGTTGAGCACACATGCTACAGCGCACAAGGACTCAGGTTTGAGCCCCCGGTCCCCACTTGCAGGGGGAATGCTTTGCAAGTGGTGAGGCACCGTTGTAGGTGTCTCTCTGTTTCTCCCTTTCTATCACCCCTTCCCTCTTGATTTCTGGCTATCTGTATCCAGTAAATAAAATAAAGGTAATAAAAAAAAATTTTTTTAAGTAGATGCCTGGGAGTCAGGCAGTAACGCAGAGGGTTAAGCACACATAGCGCAAAGCACAAGGACCTGTGTAAGGATCCTGGTTTGAGCCCCCGGCTCCCCACCTACAGGGGAGTCACTTCACAGGTGGTGAAGCAGGTCTGCTGGTCTCTATCTTTCTCTCCCCCTCTGTCTCCCCTCCTCTCTCCATTTCTCTCTGTCCTATACAACAACAACGACATTGAGAATAACAATAAAACAAGGGCAACAAAGGGAATTAATTTTTTAAAAAGTATATGCCTAAGCAGGTGGTCTCCCTCAAGAGCAAAAGCTCAGAAGTGTGTGCTCAGCTACTGCTTCCCCAATGTGATGGAGAGAAGCCAGGAAAATAAATGTTGTTCTGTATAAAATATTAGTAATAATAAAATAAGAGTGAGAAAATGGTATTTCCACCTTGCAAAGCTCCAATAGTCTAGTTTTCCTACTCCCCATTTCAGACCAGTCTGTGAAGCACTTTATTGTAACGTCCTAGGGCTGAGGACTTAGATGGCTCAGCTCAGCTGCTACAGACCTGGGGCTGGCATTTCTACCCTGCATGGCTTTGCACCAAGACTACCACACAATGAGCTTCTGCATTTCCTTGGCATGGCAGAGACACAAGCACTTCATCTTCTCTTGTAGGCATTTCTTTTCTTTTCTTTTTGCCTCCAGGGTTATTGCTGGGGCTCAGTGCCTGCACCATGAGTCCACTGCTCCTGGAGGCCATTTTCCCCCCTTTTGTTGCCCTTGTTGTAACCTTGTTTTGGTCACTATTGTTGTTGATGTTGTTCGTTGTTGGATAGGACAGAGAGACATGGAGAGAGGAGGGGAAGACAGAGAGGGGGAGAGAAAGGCAGACACCTGCAGACCTGCTTCACTGCCTGTGAGGTGACCCCCCTGCAGGGAGCCAGGGGCTCAAACCGGGATCCTTAAGACTGTCCTTGCACTCTGTGCCACGTGTGCTTAACCCTCTGTGCTACTGCCCGACCCCCTCTTGTAGGCATTTCTGTGTCGGCCACTGCCTATGTCAGAAGGGTCCAAGATACTTTTTCCCATATGATAGACACAGGATGGTGACCCACCTGCCAACACCCATGTCCAGTGGAGAAGCAATTACAGAAGCCAGAACTCCCACCTTCTGTACAGTCCTCTAAAGTTAAAAGGTACAGAAGCTGAACACTGGCATTTTGCATGTATCGTGTGGCAGAGAAAGCACGGTCCTTCATTGGGGCTTCATCCGCAGAGAAGGTCTCTGGAGCACTTCCTATATGCTAATATACTAGCAACACTTAGAAATATGAACAGTGTGGCTTGTGGCACTGCACCCAGTTAAATGACGTGTGCAAAGACCCAGGTTCAAGCCCAGGTCTTCACGTGCAAGGAGGAAGCTTCACAAACAGCAAAGCAGTTTCACAGGGCTCTCTCTTGCTCTCCCCTTTTCAATTTCTCCCTGTTCTAACAAGTAAAGTGGGGGGGGGGTGGCTGCCATGAGCAGCGAGTTCATCACTCAGGCACTGGAGCCCCAGTGACAACCCTGGTGGCAAGTAATGTAAAGAAATAAGAACCATGCCAGTTTCTGTCATTGGTGTCTGATCAGTATCTTGGCCTCCCTGAGACCTTGTGAGCAGACATCTGTGAAGTGCACGACCATGAACTCTACTACACGCATGACCTAGAGTTTCTTTCCTTTTTAAAAATATAAATGAAAATGTTTTTTATTAGTGATTTAATATTTACTTACAGAATTACAAGATCACAGGGCTACAACTCTGCATGGTTCCCACCACCAGAGCTCTGTGTCCCCACTCCCTCCACTGGAAGCTACAGCAGTGCTCCCAAGGTCACAGATATGGGTTGACTATTATTTCTACAACTATCCATCTATATTTGTCTAGATTTTTCCTTTTGTTTTCCAATGGTCCCATCTTCTCTTCCTTTCCATGTCACACCTACGCCTGTTACTACATCCAGCTGTCCCTCCCTTTTCCTCTTCTTTCTGGGTCCTGATGGAGTTGGAGTTCAGAGCCCTCTGGTCACCTTCTTCCTGTCATTTCTCCCTCTCTGGGAGTCTGGACCCAGGGTCTTTATGGGGAACAGAAGGTGGGAGTTCTGGCTTCTGTAATTGTTTCTCTGCTGGACATGGGTGTTGGCAGGCAGACCCACACCCCCAGCCTGTGTCTGTCTGTCCCTAGTGGGGCAGGGCTCTGGGGAGGGGAGGCTCCAGGACACACAGGTGACTGGCCTAGAATTCCTTTTCTTTTCTTTTCTTTTCTTTTCTTTTCTTTTCTTTTCTTTTCTTTTCTTTTCTTTTCTTTTTTCTCTTCTTTCTTCTTCTCTTCTCTTCTTTTATTTCCTGTTATTTTCTTTGTTTGGGGGGGTGCTTAATAGTTTGCAGTCAACAGTAAAATGCAGTAGTTTGATTTCTTAGACCTCAGAGAACCTCCTTCTCCAAAGGGCTCTACTTCTCTTCTTGAAGTCCTGTGCAGAAGTGGCATTTGAGGTAAGAAGCATTCACACCTGTATGGCCTTAGTTCCCACCCTTTCCCACTTGAAGGCAACAGCACAAAGAACAGAGTGTGATTTAGCAGTTCTTCCCAGATTCATCACGCAGGCCAACTCTTCTGTCTCCATGATGGGCAAGGTGAGCCAAGGGGAGGTTCCGAGGACTGGCACGATGGCTCTCCTGGGAGTGTGCCTGCCTGGACTCGGGGGGCAAGCCTCCGCCCCCACAGCACTGGAATGAGCTTCCGAGCTGTAGTGGTTCTCCCGCACTGTCTCCCTGTCTCTGTCTCTCCTTCTATCTGAAGAAGTCAGTCTGGAATAGTGGAGGCCTGGGAGCAGTGGATAATCATGTGGAGGAGACCTCTGAAGGACGTCCTCCTCTCTGTGGACACCAGAAGAGGAGACATGAGCTCAGAACACATTTCATGCAGCTTCCAGGAGAAATTCCATGTCCTTCGTCCAGGCAGCAGATGAAAGGGAACGGCTGCAGGTGAGGCATCTGGTTTAATGTCTCCTTGCCTTTTGGCAGTAGTTGGGCTAAACGTCTGCACAGATGCATGTGAATTGCTGACAAACCCTTTTGGACACTTTCCCAATTTATAGTTTCCTCTTTAAGAAAAAAAAAAAAACTGAAAAGCAACCCATGGAGATCAACTAGAGGTGTGAAACTCACTTTTCTTCAGAAAACCACTGAACCCAATTCTCATCCCAGCGGGAGCCCAGGCAGAGCCTGTGCTGGCTTGTGGACTAGGGAATCCCACGGCCAAGGTGTGAACAGCAAGAGTCTGCAGCTGCCGACAGCTCTGTAGTTACCTGTGCTGAGGAAAGTTGGAGAGAGAAAAACTCTGGGAAAGGTTAAGCTGACTTTGGGGTCTATGAAGGGCTGTTGGGAGTGGGGGGTGGGTGACAGCTGGTGAACAAGAATTCCAGGAGTGGGTGACAGGAGGCAGCATAATGGCTGAGCAAAGAGTCTCTCATACCTGAGGCACCAGAGGTACTGGGTTCGGTCCCCAATAACACCATAAACCAGAGCTGAGTAGTGCTCTGGTAAGAAAAAAAAATTGAGGGGAGTCAGGCGGTAGCACAACGGGTTAAGCACACATGGTGCAAAGCTCAAGGACTGGCCTAAGGATCCCGGTTCGAGCCCCTGGCTCCCTGCCTGCAGGGGAGTCACTTAATGGCAGTGAAGCAGGTCTGCAGGTGTCTGTCTTTCTCTCCCTCTCTGTCTTCCCTCCTGTCTCCATTTCTCTCTATCCTATCCAACAACAATGACATCATCAACAACAACAATAATAACTAGAACAATAAAACAAGGGTAACAAAAGGCAATAAATAAATAAAATATTAAAAAAAGAAACAAATGCTAATAATTCCATGAGGGACACTAATCTCCTTCAGGGCATCTGGATTCCCAGCCTGGGACACACAGGGAGTTGGCAGAACGCCGAGGTGCCTCTGGTAGAACACGTGTGTTGCAGTGTTCAAGGGCATGGGGTCAAGCCCCTGGATCACACCTACAGGGTGAAGCTTCAGGAGAAGAGAAGCAGCAATGGAGATCTCTCTCTCTCTCTCTCTCTCTCTCCCTCCCTTTCTATCTTCCCCTTCCCTCTCAATTGCTGTCTATATCAAATCCATGAATTTATTAATTCATTTAATCACAAAGCAGCCACTCAAGTCAGATTGGATCAAATTTTAGACCTACTTATTAGCACTAGGTAAATTACCTGACATTAAAAAATTATTATCTTTATTTATTTATTGCTTAGAGATAGAAATTGAGAGGGAAAAGGGGAGAGAGAGGGGGAGAAAGACAGAGAGACACCTGCAGCCCTGCTTCACCACTCGTGAAGCTTTCCCCCTGCAGGTGGGGACTGAGAGCCTGAACCGGGTCCTTTTGTGTTATAACATGTGCACTCAACCAGGTGTGCCACCACCACCTGTCCCCCCTTTATCTAGCATTTTGTAACAGCTTCCGTGTTCTTATTTTTGAAAATATTTTATTTACTTGTTATTTATTAGATAGAAATACAGTGAAACCAAGAGGAGAGAGAGAAAGAGAGAGAGAGAGAGAAAAGAGAGAGAGAGAGAGAATCCTGAAGCACTACTTCACCATTCATGAAGTTGTTCCCTTGTAGGTGAGGACCAGGGGCTTGAACCTAGGTCCTTGTGCAACTTAGTTTCTTTGTAACAAGGCCCTGCCTCACTGAGCTCATATTAAGGGAAATGAATTACTTTTTCTAAGGCCCTTAGGGCAGTACTTCCCACCCAGTAAGTGCCAGACACCAGCTATTATCCAGTCCTCGAGATCCATCATGGAGTAGGACAGGGCGGAAAGAGGGGAGCCAGAGAGTCCGTCTTGGAATTCTGCTTTGCCATCAATACCCCTCAGGGCTACCAGCCACACTCCATGACTTTGAGTCTCCACTTCTGTTGTATAAACTGTCGAAAATACACTTCAGTCACCAGATTTGCCCTGAGGACAAAGTGGGCAAAAAGCGTCTAAAAGTCCTTCAATGAGTATTTCTATTCCTTAATAGGTCTTTCATTGTTTTCTTTATTTTGCCACCAGAGCTACTGCTAGGGCTTGGGGTTTGCCTGACTCCCCCCTTTCCTTTCTTTTTGACAGAGGCGAGTCAGAAAGAGAGAGAGAAAAAGGGGGCTAGGGAGAGAGGGAGGAAGGGACAGGGAAGGAGGGAACAAGAGAAAGAGGAAGGTGGGGGAGAGGGAGAGAGAGAGAGAGAGAGAAGGGGCTAGGGAGAGGGAGAGAGAGGAAAGGAGGGGGAAGGAGGGAGCAAGAGAGAGATAGATAGAGAGAGAGAAAGGGGGCTAGGGAGAGAGGGAGGAAGGGACAGGGAAGGAGGGAACAAGAGAAAGAGGAAGGTGGGGGAGAGAGAGAGAGAGAGAGAAGGGGCTAGGGAGAGGGAGGGAGAGAGGAAAGGAGGGGGAAGGAGGGAGCAAGAGAGAGATAGAGAGAGAGAGAGAAAGGGGGCTAGTGAGAGGGAGAGAGAGAGAGAGGATGGGAGAGGGAAGGAGAGAGCAAGAGATAAAGGAAGCAAGAGAGAGAGAGGAGAATCCTGAACTGTGGTCCCATGCTTGTGACGCTTCCCTCCAGCAGGTGGGGACTGGGACTTGAACTCAGGTCCTTCTGATTCCTAAGAGGGCAGATGTATCCACCAGATGTTACAGGGGCCAGAAGTAGTGAGTTTAGCCTACATGGTCTGCCCATAGGCCAAATCTTCAAGAGGTCTGTTGGGTCTCTGGTCTGGTTTCTGAGGCTGGGTAGGGTGTGATTTGTTGCAAAGTAATGACTTACAAGGCTGCAGCAGCCCAGCGTTCATTGCTGTGGACTGGACTGGCCCTACCAACACATCAAAGCCCTGACCACCCGCCACTGTGTCCAGATGGGACTGTATTGGTGGCAGGATCTCTAACGGGTCGAGTTAATGGAAAGTCGGGGTATTAGGGTGGGGCCTTTTCTTCGCCTATTGTTGATGTAGTTATTATTGTTTTGTTGATGATGTTGTTGTTGTTGGATAGGGCAGAAAGAAATGGAGAGAGGAGGGGAAGACAGAGAGGGGGAGAGAAAGACAGACACCTGCAGACCTGCTTCACCGCCTGTGAAGCGACTCCCCTGCAGGTGGGGAGCCGGGGGCTCGAACCAGGATCCTTAGGCCGGTCCCTGCACTTTGCGCCACGTGCGCTTAACCCCTGCACTACTGCCCGACACTGAGCCTTTTCTTTTTATTGTCTTTTTAAAAATATCTTATTTATTTATATATATTTATATTTATTTATATTTATTTATTTATTTGATAGAGACAGAGAGAAATTGATAGGGAAGGGGAAGAAAGATAAGGAAAGAGACAGAGAGATACCTGCAGCCATGCTTCACTGCTCACTCATGAAGTTTCCCCCTTGAAGGTGGGAACCAGGGGCTTGAACCTAGGTCCTTACATGTCGTGATCAGTGCATTTTATCAGTTGTGCCACTGGCCACAGAGCCTTTTCTAATACAATTTATATTTTTATTTATTTATTTGTATCAGACCACTGCTCAGCTCTGTCTTATGGTGGTATGGAGGGGCTGAAACTGGGACTCCAGAGCCTCAAGTAGGAGAGACTCTTTGCATAACCATCATGCTGTCTTTCCTCAGTTAATATCTATATAAGAAGAGTAACACTGAGACACACAGGGTGACAACCATGTGCAGACACAGTGGCATGAATCTAAAGGGCAACAGAGCTTCTTGACAAAACGATTCAATAGAAGAAATGCAAACATGGCATGATTTTATCCATATGTGATTTACAGATAATCTAAACAACTAAGTGAACTAAATAAAAAACAAGCTCTTGGAACATAACTAAAATAGGCCTACTAGCTTTTTCCAAAATGGAGACCCAAAATTTTCATCTGCAATATTCTAGCCTTTAGGTTCATGATTAGTCTTCAATTTGTTCTGCTTTATATCTTAAATCTTTTTCAGCCACCAGGTTCCAGATGCTACCATGATGCCAACCAGACTTCCCTGGACAGACAACCCCACCAATGTATCCTAGAGCCCCAATTCCCCAGAGCCCTGCCCCACTAGGGAAAGAGAGAGACAGGCTGGGAGTGTGGATCCACCTGTCAACGCCCAGGTTCAGCAGGGAAGCAATGACAGAAGACAGACCTTCCACCTTCTGCATCCCACAATGACCCTGGGTCCATACTCCCAGAGGGATAAAGAATAGGAAAGCTGTCAGGGGAGGGGATGGGATACAGAGTTCTGGTGGCGGGAACTGTGTGGAGTTGTACCCCTCTTATCCTATGATCTTGCAATATTTCCATTTTATAAATAAGTATTAAAAAATAAAGCTCTAGGCCACCAAAGTAAAAGCCCTGTGGTGAGGGGTAGACATTCAGCTTCCTGGGCTAGTGGGGGGTGGGAGTGGGTGGGAGGGATGGGTCACAGTCTTTTGGTGGTGGGAATGGTGTTTATGTACACTCCTAGTAAAATGTAGTCATATAAATCACCAGTTAATTAATATGAGAGGGAGAAAATTAATTGTATGTCTCAAAGTTTTTTAAAACACAGACTGAGTCTTTTTAATATATAGGCTGTGTTATTTGATATGCAGACTCTCTCAAAAGCCTAGACCAAGTAGATCAGAAGCATCCAATAGCACAGCTATATACAAGATACTGGGTACTGTACAGCAAACCATAACAAAAGGACTTTTCAAAGTTAACACAATTACCAAATAATGTGATGATAACATTAACTATCGATTGTCTTTATGAACCCTAAGACAGCAGGAACCTCACATCTCCACTATAGAGCCTCTACTTCCCCCAGTCCTGGAACCCTTGGATAGGGCCCACTTTCCCTTATGCGTCTCCCAATCCATACCAAATAATATTGCATCTGCCGATCACAACCTAACCAATACAACAATGGCCACCTCAACATGCTTCACTTCAGACTGTGTCCAGAGACTTCACATGTGGAATGACAACCCTTCAGCTTCATTACTGGGGTGAGACCTTACCTTTCATAGTATTCTCTAATTCCATCTCAGGTGGTTCACTTTCTAACAAAGTCCCAAAACCTAGATATACACCAGTTTCTGTGAGAGAGAGCACATGTTCACACGTATCCGTAAACTACTGCAAAATATATACCTGAAAGCAGAAGTACACTAGAGTTTGCAGTGAGTGTCCCCTAACACTTCCTCTCCACTATTCCAAGCTTTGGGTCCATGATTGCTCAACAATTTGTTTGGCTTTGTATGTTAACTCTCTTTTCAGTCACCAGGTTCCAGATGTCATCAGGATACCGGCCAGGCTTCCCTGGACTGAAGACCCCACCAATGTGTCCTGGAGCTCCGCTTCCCCAGAGGTCCATCCTACTAGGGAAAGAGAGAGGCAGACTGGGAGTATGGACCAACCTGTCAACGCCCATGTTCAGCGGGGAAGCAATTACAGAAGCCAGACCTTCCACCTTCTACAACCCACAATGACCCTGGGTCCATGCTCCCAGAGGGATAGAGAATGGGAAAGCTATCAGGGGAGGGGTGGGATATGGAGATTGGGTGGTGGGAATTGTGTGGAGTTGTACCCCCTCCTACCCTATGGTTTTGTTAATTTATCCTTTCTTAAATAAATAAAAAAAAAGATCAAGAAGTGAGCCAAAAAAAATAGTAAAATAAAATAAAGGATGAAATGTGAAAAAAAAAATCAAGCTCTTAGAATATATGTTCAGCTAGTGATGGTACACAAAACTCTGGTGGTAGGAACTATATGGAATTATACCCTTATTTACAATAGTGTTAATTATTATTAAATCACTAATAAAATAAAAAAAAAGAATTGACTGGGTGTAGTGATAGGGGGGAGCTGTACCATCTGATGGGCGTGTCAGAAGGCAAACTAAATAAGGGCAAGAGGGCAGCACACTTTAGTGATGGCTCTTTTGGCCACCCATAACCTGGGACCCTAGTCAGGGAGTCCTGGGATTCCCACAGACATGATGGCCTAGACCTCTAACAGATCCCTCTCTCCACCATCACTGGTCACCTCCATCAGGAACGTCATCACAAGCCCTCCTGTGGCCTAGTCCTGGGATTCCCACATAGACATGATGGCCTAGGCCCCTAGCAGACCCCTCTCTCCACCATCACCTCCATCAGGAACACCATCACAAGCCTTCCTGGGGCCTCTCCAGGACCTGCCCTCACTGCAGAGCAGCCATGGTGGGGACTCCCCCACTCTCTGAAGGGAGACTGGTCAGCCTGCTCTGCCCCTCGAGGAAGACGGGTCCTGACATGAGAGCGGCCTAGAATGTTCCAGCTGTGACCATGGACTGTGAGCTCAGACTGACAGGGACTCAGAGGTTACCCATGTGCACATGTAACAGTGTGCAAGGACCCAGGTTTGAGCCCCTGGTCCCCCTGCAGGGGTAAAGCTTCACAAGTGGTGAAGCAGGGCTGCAGGTGTCTCTCTGTCTCTCTCCCTCTCTACTACTCCCTTCCCTCTCAATTTCTGGCTGTCACTATTCAATAAAATAAAGATAAATTTAAGAAATTAATAATTCTGTATTTTCAATATAACTACCCTTCCCGTATTTTCAGTCCTTTTATGCAAATTAAAATTTCCCGTCAGAGAACGGCAATTGGTCCAACCTCTGTGGAGAACAGTCTGGAGACTTTCAGAAGGCTAGAAGTGGACCTACCTTATGATCCTGCAATTCCTCTCCTGGGGATATATCCTATGGAACCCAACACACCCATCCAAAAAGATCTGTGTATACATATGTTCTTGGCAGCATAATTGGTAATATCCAAAACCTGGAAGCAACCCAGGTGTCCAACAGATGAGTGGCTGAGCAAGCTGTGGTCTATATACACAATGGAATACTACTCAGCTATTAAAAATGGTGAATTCACCTTCTTCACCCCATCTTGGATGAAACTTGAAGACTCAAACAGGAAATTCAAATGTTCCTGGAAACTAATGAAAATGAAGACACAACCTATCAAAATATTTGGGACACAGCTAAAGCAGTACTGAGAGGGAAACTTATAGCCATACAATCACATATTAAACACCAAGAAGAAGCCCAAATGAACGACCTTACTACACACCTCAAGGACTTAGAGGAAGAGGAACAAAGGAACCCTAAAGCAACCAGAAGGACAGAAATCACTAAAGTTAGAACAGAAATAAACAACATCGAAAATAAAAGAACCATACAAAAGATCAATGAAGCCAAATGTTGGTTCTTTGAAAGATTAAACAAAATTGACAAACCCCTAGCCAGACTCACCAAACAAAAAAGAGAGAAGACTCAAATTAATAGAATTGTAAACGATGCAGGAGATATTACAACTGACACCACAGAAATCCAGAGAATCCTGCAAAACTTCTATAAAGAACTATATGCCACCAAGCTAGAGAATCTGGAAGAAATGGAACAATTCCTAGAAACCTATGCACTTCCAAAACTGAACCAAGAAGAACTACAAAATCTAAATGCACCAATCACAGACAAAGAAATTGAAACCGTTATTAAGAATCTCCCCAACAACAAAAGTCCTGGACCAGATGGCTTCACAAACGAATTCTACAAAACTTTCAGGAAACAGTTAATACCCATACTTCTTAAGCTATTCCATAAGATTGAAGAAACAGGAATACTCCCTTCCACCTTCTATGAAGCCAACATCACCCTGATACCAAAAGCTGATAGAGACAGAACAAAAAAGGAAAACTACAGACCAATATCTCTGATGAACATAGATGCCAAAATATTAAACAAGATCTTGGCCAACCGGATACAGCAACACATCAAAAAGATTGTTCATCATGACCAAGTGGGATTCATCCCAGGAATGCAATGCTGGTTCAACACCCGTAAGTCAATCAATGTCATTCACCACATCAATAAAAGCAAAGCCAAAAACCACATGATTATCTCAATAGATGCAGAGAAAGCCTTTGACAAAATCCAACACCCATTCATGCTCAAAACTCTATAAAAAAATGGGAATAGATGGTAAATTCCTCAAGATAGTAGAGTCTATATATAGCAAATCTACAGCCAACATCATACTCAATGGACAGAAGCTGAAAGCATTCCCCCTCAGATCGGGGACTAGACAGGGCTGTCCACTGTCACCGTTACTCTTCAACATAGTATTGGAGGTTCTTGCCATAGCAATCAGGCAAGAGAAAGAAATCAAAGGGATACAGATTGGAAGGGAAGAAGTCAAGCTCTCACTATTTGCAGATGATATGATAGTATACATAGAAAGACCTAAAGAATCCAGTAGAAAATTACTGGAAGTTATTAGGCAATATAGCAAGCTATCAGGCTACAAAATCAATGTACAAAAATCAGTGGCATTTCTTTATACAAACACTAAATCTGAAGAAGAAGACATCCAGAAATCACTCCCATTTACTGTTTCAGCAAAATCAATCAAATACCTAGGAATAAAGCTGACCAAAGAAGTGAAAGACTTGTATGCTGAAAACTATGAGTCGCTACTCAAGGAAATAGAAACTGATACCAAGAAATGGAAAGGTATCCCATGCTCATGGATTGGAAGAATAAATATCATCAAAATGAGTATTCTCCCCAGAGCCATATACAAATTTAATGCAATACCCATCAAAGTTCCACCAAGCTTCTTTAAGAGAATAGAACAAACTCTACAATCATTTATCTGGAACCTGAAAACACCTAGAATTGCCAAAACCATCTTAAGGAAAAGAAACAGAAATAGAGGCATCACACTCCCAGACCTTAAACTATATTATAAAGCCATCATCATCAAAACAGCATGGTACTGGAACAAAAATAGGCACACAGACCAGTGGAACAGAATTGAAAGCCCAGAAGTAAATCCCAACACCTATGGGCATCTAATCTTTGATAAGGGGGCCCAAAGGATTAAATGGAAAAAGGAGGCTCTCTTCAATAAATGGTGCTGGGAAAACTGGGTTGAAATATGCAGAAGAATGAAATTGAACCACTTTATCTCGCCAGAAACAAAAATCAACTCCAAATGGATCAAAGACCTAGATGTCAGACCAGAAACAATCAAATACTTAGAGGAAAACATTGGTAAAACACTTTCCCACATACACCTCAAGGACATCTTTGATGAATCAAACCCAATTGCAAGGAAGACCAAAGCAGAAACAAACCAGTGGGACTCCATCAAATTGAAAAGCTTCTGCACATCCAAAGAAACTATTAAACAAACAGAGAGACCCCTCACAGAATGGGAGAAGATCTTCGCATGCCAGACATCAGACAAGAAACTAATGACCAAAATATATAAAGAGGTCAGCAAACTTAGCTGCAAAAAAGCAAATGACCCCATCCAAAAATGGGCAGAGGAAATGAACAAAACATTCACCACAGAGGAGATCCAAAAGGCTAACAAACATATGAAAAACTGCTCTAGGTCACTGATTGTCAGAGAAATGCAAATTAAGACAACACTAAGATACCACCTCACTCCTGTAAGAATGGCATACATCAAAAAGGACAGCAGCGACAAATGCTGGAGAGGATGTGGGGACAGAGGAACCCTTTTACATTGCTGGTGGGAATGTAAATTGGTACAGCCTCTGTGGAGAGCAGTCTGGAAAACTCTCACAAGGCTAGACATGGACCTTCCATATGACCCAGTAATCCCTCTCCTGGGGTTATACCCCAAGGACTCCATAACACCCAACCAAAATGAGGTGTGTACTCCTATGTTCATAGCAGCACAATTCATAATAGCTAAAACCTGGAAGCAACCCAGGTGCCCAACAACAGATGAGTGGCTGAGAAAGCTGTGGTATATATACACAATGGAATACTATGCAGCTATCAAGAACAATGAGCCCACCTTCTCTGACCCATCTTGGACAGAGCTAGAAGGAATTATGTTAAGTGAACTAAGTCAGAAAGAAAAAGATGAGTATGGGATGATCCCACTCATCAACAGAAGCTGACTTAGAAGATCTGAAAGGGAAACTAAAAGCAGGACCTGATCAAATTGTAAGTAGGGCACCAAAGTAAAAACCCAGTGGCGAGGGGTAGACATGTAGCTTCCTGGGCCAGTGGGGGGTGGGAGTGGGCAGGAGGGATGGGTCCCAGTCCTTTGGTGGTGGGAATGGTGTTTATGTACACTCCTAGCAAGATGTAGACATATAAATCAGTAGTTAATTAATATGAGAGGGGGAAATCAATTGTATGTCTCAAAGTTTCTCGAAAGACAAACTGAATCTTTTTAATATATAGGCTATGTATTTGATATGCGGACTCTCTCAAAAGCCTAGACCAAGTAGATTAGAAGCATCCAATAGCACAGCTATATACAAGATACTGGGTACTGTACAGCAAACCATAACTGTCGTATGCTTTACATTGGTTTGTTCTAGCCCTCCCCTGCCAAGAGAATTGGATGAGTCCTGTTAATTTCGCGGGCCTGCTTGGCCCCGCCCCAAGGAACCCCGAGAGAGGGTTCCTGAGTCCGAGAGTTCCTGAGTTCCTGAGTTCGAGAGTTTCAGAGTGACAGAGTAAGAGAGAGTTCCACAGTGGAAGAGTTTCAGAGGGTTCCCAAGTACGAGAGTTCCAGAGTGCCAGAGTTGGAGAGTTCCTGAGTTCCAGAGTAAGAGAGAGAGTGCTTGTGCCGCCGCAAAGAGACAGCAGAGTTCTGTTTGGTGATTAGTTTGTATTAGTTTGTGAATCGTTGTTCCTGAATAAAGAAATACAGCTTCCCTGCCCAGCCGTTGTCTCCGCGTCTCTGTTACCCGCCTGTGAAGCTAGACCCACCCGGCCAGAGCCTCCGAAATTTTAACAACAAATGGCACCCATGTGGACCTGACCTGCGCATCTCTCAGATAAGTAAAGACAATTTGGCTACCTACGCACTATGGCCTTCTCTTCTGCTTGTGAAGAGATCTCCAAAGGCCTCTGCTCTTTCTTCACGAGACTGTTTTGCTGTTTCTGGAACATTTATCTCTGGACCACTCTGTGGTTTCCACTCGCTCAGGCGAACTCAGAACAGCCAGCGGGAAGAGCCAGCGGGCGGGAGGCAAGGCGCGGAGCTGCTGTTTCCACCTGGTTAAACAGCCAGCCAGCCGGCTGTGCCCAGACAACCCACGCACCGCACCCGCAGCCCCGCAGCCCCACAGCCCCGCAGCCCCGCAGCCTGCAGGAGGCCTACGCCAGCACGCAAGAGCCCGATGCCTCCACGCTAGAGCCCGAGGCCAACACGCAAGAGCCCGAGGCCAGCCCACAGGAGCCGGCTCTCCACCGCGTGGCGCAGGGCACTGGACGCATGATCCCTCCACGCTGCTCAGCCACTGCGAACAGGGTAGCAGACATGGCAGGGCCATGGGGCAGGGCCGCGGCGTCCTATCATGGCCGCCACCCCTGGGCACCTAGGCCCACGCCTTCTACAAAGATGGCCTGCCTGCCCTCTTTCTATAAATTCTGGAACCATCCTGGGCCTCCCGGACCCCCGGGCTCCCTGCCGAAACTGGGCACACGAGATCTCCAGCCGCCGGTCTGGTCTGAAGGCAGACAAGCTGGAGTACTCAGAGATTTGTGCAGAGATCGCAACCTGCAATTCCTAGAAGTGGAGCTGCTCGGGAATGGAGCTGCGCGGGAAGCCACCTCCGAATGGTGACCCCCCCCAACCACTAAGACAGTACAGATTTAAATTCGTGTTTAAAATGACATGTCTTTGTAACAAAGGTTTCTCTCCTTGTGTATTAATGACCATGTTTATGTGTATGTTTAAAGTTTGGTAAACAGTAGCTTTAAGGCTAAATTCTTACTAGTCAAAGTTAAATGAAAAAGGTTTTCAACGTAATTCTCATAAAGATAAAAATTAACTTACATTTAAAGTCTGAGGTAAAAATTAGTTAACAATCAATATATTTTAACTAAGTTGGTCTAAACAAAAGGTTAAATAGACTTGTTGATATGTAAAACACTACCTTCTCTATTAGAAATGGTAGATCGCACAATGGCTATGCTAATTATTCTCATGCCTGAGGTTTCCTCTCCGGCCCACACCTAGGGTGTGTCTCCATCTTGAATGGGTGTAACAAAAGGTTAAAAGATGTTGTTGATATGTAAAAGTCTCAAATTCCTTCTCTATTAGAAACGTTGGATCGTGCAGTAGATATGCTAATAACAAGTTTTGTTTCATAGTAAGTAAGTTGCAGCCAGCTGCCTGTGGGACTGTAGGCCATTCCCCACCCCCATGCAAATGCCCGTCGAGGCAAGTAGCCCCCCAGAGGCAAGAAATGTTTTTTTTTCAGATATGGCCCCCTCAGGCCTTCCCTTGGCAACATGCTGGTTTTTGTTATATATGTTTCTGTTCACCCCACACCCTTGATACTATAGTCATTTAGTTAAAAAGAAAAGGGGGAATTGTCGTATGCTTTACATTGGTTTGTTCTAGCCCTCCCCCACCAAGAGAATTGGATCAGTCCTATTAATTTCGCGGGCCTGCTTGGCCCCGCTCCAAGGAACCCCGAGAGAGGGTTCCTGAGTTCGAGAGTGCCAGAGTTCCTGAGTTCCTGAGTTCGAGAGTTTCAGGGTTACAGAGTAAGAGAGAGTTCCAGTGTGCCAGAGTTTCAGAGGGTTCCTGAGTCCGAGAGTTCTAGAGTGAGAGAGTTGGAGAGTTCCTGAGTTCAAGAGTAAGAGGGAGTGCTTGTGCCGCCGCAAAGAGACAGCAGAGTTCTGTTTGGTGATTAGTTTGTCTTAGTTTATGAATCGTTGTTCCTGAATAAAGAAATACAGCTTCCCTGCCCAGCCGTTGTCTCCGCGTCTCTGTTACCCGCCCGTGAAGCTAGCTGGCCTGGCAAGAGCCTTCTGAATTTTAACAACACATAACAAAGGGACTTTTCAAAGTTAACCCAATTAACAAATAATGTGATGATAATATTGACTATCAATTGTCTTTTTGAACCCTAAGACAGCAGGAACCTCACATCTTCACTGTGGAGCCCCTACTTCCCCCAGTCCTGGAACCCTTGGATAGGGGCCACTTTCCCGTATGCATCTCCCAATCCAAACCAAATAATATTGCATCCACCGATCACAACCTAACCAAAGCAACGATTGCCACCTCAACATGCTTCATCTCAGACTATATCCAGAGACTTCACTGGTGGAATGACAACCCTTCAGCTTCATTACTGGGGTGAGACCTTTCCTTTTATAGTACACTCTAATTTCATCTCAGGTAGTTCACTTTCTAACAAAGTCCCATAACCTAGATATACACCAGTTTCTGTGAGAGAGAGCTTATGTGCACACGTATCCATAAACTACTGCAAAATATATACCTGAAAGCAGAAGTACACTAGAGTTTGCAGTGAGTACCTCCCTAACACTTCCTCTCCACTATTCCAAGCTTGGGATCCATGATTGCTCAACAAATTTTTTGGCTTCATATGTTAACTCTCTTTTCAATCACCAGGTTCCAGATGCCACCAGCATGCTGGCTAGGCTTCCCTGGATTGAAGACCCCACCAATGTGTCCTGGAGCTCAGCTTCCCCAGAGACACACCTTACTAGGGAAAGAGAGAGGCAGACTGGGGGTATGGACCCACCAGTCAACGCCCATGTTCAGCGGGGAAGCAATTACAGAAGCCAGACCTTCTACCTTCTGCAACCCTCAATGACCCTGGGTCCATGCTCCCAGAGGGATAGAGAATGGGAAAGCTACCATGGGAGGGGGTGGGTTATGGGGATTGGGTGGTGGGAATTGTGTGGAGTTGTACCCCTCCTACCTTATGTTTTTGTTTACTAATCCTTTCTTAAATAAAAAATTTTAAAAAAAGAAAAAGAAAAAGGAGGGGGGAGAGAGAGAGGGAGAGAGAGAGATAGAAAGAGAGAGAGAGAGAGAAAGAGAGAGAGAGAGAGAAAGAAGGAGAAAGGAGGCCAGGTGGTGGCACTCCTAGTTAAGCGCACATATCACTGAACACAAGGGACTGGATTCAAGCTCATGATTCCCCACTGCAGGAAGTCACTTTACGAACTGTGAAGCAGATCTGCAGGTGTCTGTCTTCCTCTCCCCCTCTCTATCGCCTCTGTCAATTTCTTTCTGTCCTATCCAATAAAAAATAGAACTGGAAAAAAAATGGGGGCCAGGAGCTGTGGATTCAGTGCTGGCCCCGAGCCCCAGTGATAACTCTGGAAGCTAAGAGAGATACAGAGATGGTGACTGACAGAGAGAACTGAGGACGAACTTACTGCAGCCTTGTATCATGTGGCTGGTAGCATGTGCCCTCAGCTGGGTGCCCTGCCACCTGGCTCCTAGATTTTGTCCTATCTTTCAGCCTGTAAGCCTTATCTTTCATTTTTATTTATTTGTTTATTTTCCCTATTGTTGTCATTGTTGGATAGGACAGAGAGAAATGGAGAGAGGAGGGGAAGACAGAAAGGGGGAGAGAAAGACAGACACCTGCAGACCTGCTTCACCGCCTGTGAAGCGACTCCCCTGCAGGCGGGGGGCCGGGGGGCTGGAACCGGGATCCTTAAGCTGGTCCTTGCACCCTGCACCACATGCGCTTAACCCACTGCACTACTGCCCAACGCTGATATTTTTTTTTATTTTAAAGTACATGTGTTACTTTGCCAAATCTCCCACTTCTGTCTCTATTAAATTTGAATTTTCCTTCAAAGTCTGGAGCACATACTACCTCCCCAGACGTTTATGTTTGGAGTCTAGACTTACACACACTGACTGAGTATTTCTTCCTGTGTTGGAGATTTACTTTCCCGTGTCTTTTCAAGTCTAGCGTTTTTTTTTACTGGATGATAGATGTTATTGGTTTTACTTTTTTAAGACCCTGCTCATCCCTAGTAATGGCTCTTGTCAATGCTGCCTGAAAGAAAAGCTAGTAACACATGACTATAAACCTTCAGCTTGTCTTACTGAATATTGTTTTAAATAATGTTTACAGGTGCCAGATTAGGCTAGGGTCTAGGGTACCGGATACAGGTGTATGCATATCCATACTGGCCCACTTAATAATGGCCTGTTTGATCAGTATCACACCATCTGATCATCAGTTGTTGTTTTCGACGGGTTATGTTGTTTTCGCCGGGCTGGCTTCACGGGCAGGTAACAGATGACCAGGAACTCATGGTTGAGCTGTAGGCAGTATCTCTTTATTCATGCAGGACGCAGCACAATCTAAGACGAGCTAAGTTAAACTCAAAGTACAGTACTGTAAAACTCACAATGCAGTCTTTATATATACTTGCCAAGTAAGGTGGAAACAGGATGTGACATAGAGAGGGTGGAGAGAAAAGTGACTGGTGAAAATCAGAGTGTGACAAAGAGGGGGCAGATTAGGCGAGAATCCTATCACTGAACCACAAATGCCCTGGAGGGAGGGGGGAACTTGTTAACAGTGGTTATGTAAATAGAATGAAGTGGTTATGTAAATAGAATAGTGTTAAGCAGGGGGAATTTAAACCAAATGAAACAGAAGGGGTCTCATGCATACCAACAATCAGTTAGGACATCCTTGGACCCCCATACACATATGATGGGCCTTGACCCCTAAACGGTCCCTCTTTCCACTACCACTGGTCGCTTCCATCAGGAACAGCATCTTGTGGGCTCTCCAGGACCTTGTCCTCACCAGCAGTGATGGTAGGGAGGGAAGCCCCATCTCTGAAGGGAGGCTGGGGGTGTCCTGCCCTGTCACTCGAGAAAGGCGGGTCCTGAAATGAGTGCAGCCTGCAGTGTTCCCAGTGTGACCATGAGCTGCCAGCTCAGAGCAGCAGGGACTCAGGTCACACAGGCTCTGGTGATAAATATAAATATGCATTTACATATGGGCCCTGGAGCAAGTGGATGGAGGTAAATAGTTAATTTTAACCACAGAATTTTTTTATATAAGAATGGGAGCTACTCCTTTCCCTAATCCAACTTTCTAGCCCTTTTCTCCACTCTGACACCATCCTCTCAGACAACATTCTCATACAACCTCAGGCTAGCTACCAAACTCAAGCAAAACTACTATAGTTGTAAGCCCCCAGGAACATGTCTAAAATGGTTTTCCTAGCTTTCTTCTACCCTAAAATCCCTAATCTCTTATGCTCTGATCCTACTTTCTGGTTCATTAACCATCTTGTCTCAACTTAGCTCATGCCACCTTCCAGACTCCAAGCTACAGATGCTGCCATGACTCCACCCCGACTTCTCTAGACAGACGACCTCACCAATGTGTCCTGGACTCTTGCATCTCCAGAGCTCTGGTCCACTAGGAAGAGACAGAGACAGGCTGGGGGTGTGGGTCCACCTGTCAACACCCATGCTCAGCGGAGAAGCAGCTACAGAAGCCAGAACTCCCACCTTCTGCTCCCCATAAACAACCTTGATCCAGACTCCCAGCAAGGGAGAAGTGACAGGATGAAGGTAAGAGGACTCTGCACTCCAGCTCCATCAGCACCAGAGAGACAAGGAAAAGGAGAGGGACATATGGAGGGAGCCATGATGTCATGAGTGGTTTAGAGGGGAAGAGAGGACTGGATCAGAAATAGAAGGGGCAACTGTGTATAAATGTGGACAGACAGCTGTAGAGATGATGGTTGGCCTATGTCTAAAGCTTTAGGGGAACTGTGATGGATTGCAGTGGGGAGACTGAAGATTCAGAACTCTGGTGGTAGGAATGGTATGGATTCAAACTCCTGTCAACATGTAATTCTGTAATATAAAAAAATATTTTAAAAATTAAAATAAAATGGTTGATCTCAGAGAAATGAGCTAAAAGAAATAAAAGAAAGACAGTTCTTACCATAAGTGTTTTGTGGTTCCTAATATATATATATATCTTCCTCAGTCATTAACTTGTGTGTAAGCATGAGTCAGTTTCTTCCCTGGTCTTTTTGGCCATTATTCCCCAGAAGTGAGCTCAGCCTGCCCTTCTGCAAACACCTGCCACCTGGATCCCAGAGATACAGCACACAAATAGCATCCGGAGATCTCCTTGAAAACCTCTGACACTCAAATCAAATAGCTTTCCATTGGCCCCGGCTTTATTTAATTTAGTTTCTGATGGGGGTGTTCAGTGGGTCCCTAAAGTCCCTTGTTCAGCTGCAGTAACCCCCATTCTCTTCTCTCTAAACACTCACTGTGTGCCTAAGACCAGGCAGTAATTTCACATTTGTCTCTTCCCTCCATGTTGCCACTGGTCTGGAGCTTTTGACTTCATTTATTCTTAGGACAGAGAGTAGAGGCACAGAGGCAGGTGGGCTGCACCAGGCATGCAAAGTGTCACAGGACTTGGCTAAGCTTGAAGGGGAAGTATGGATTCTTAGAGGTGGTGACCCTGCTTGGTGGTGGGGAAAAATGGTATCATGGGTAGGGGCTGGGGGCTGGCAAGGGGGGCACTTCACAAGTGGTGAAGCAGGTCTGCAGGTGTTTCTCATTCTGTCTCCCTCTCTATCTCCCCCTCCTCTCTCAATTTCTCTCTATCCTGTCTAATAAAATGGAAAAAAATGGCTGCCAGGAGCATAGTGCTGGCACCAAGCCCCAGTGATAACCCTGGTTTAAAAATAAAACAAAAATAACCCTGGAGGCAAAAAATGAAGGAAAGAAGGAAGGGAGGAAGGGAAGAAGGGAGGGAGGAAGGAAGGAAGGAAGGAAGGAAGGAAGGAAGGAAGGGGTAGGAAAGGAAGGAGTATCACATGTCTTAAATATTTTCCAAACCTGAAATCTCTCCCTTCTCTGACAACCGTGGTTGTGGACTGCCCTGCTAATAACAAAATATAAAATTGGCCCAGTAAGACAACTTGTCTCAGAGGGTGTCTGTCTTGCCATACAAACACCCTGGGTTCCAGCTTGGCCCCACGGCACTTGGGGAGCTTTGCTGCTGTGGTCTCTTTCCATCTGAAAAAGTTAGCCTGGGGTGATAACAGGGAAATAAATCTTTAACCTTTAGAGA
This sequence comes from Erinaceus europaeus, assembly GCF_950295315.1. Lineage (NCBI taxonomy): Eukaryota > Metazoa > Chordata > Mammalia > Eulipotyphla > Erinaceidae > Erinaceus > Erinaceus europaeus. The sequence goes on along the minus strand of NC_080168.1, from coordinate 130,681,883 downwards.
TGAGGCAAATCTTATGATCTAGTTAACCTTTAATGAGCATTTGATCTATGCTTAGAGAAACACTAAATCTCTTAAGTAATTTACATCACCTCATAGGCACTCTATGTATGTAATTACTATATCATTTAAAAGGAAAGAACAATAAAATTCCCAGTGTTGGGGAGTTTGGTAGTTCATATTTCATGCCTGAGAAACCCTGAACTCAACCCTTGTCCAATATCTCAGCCCCCAGACCATACTGCTAATGAATGGGAGGACCTCTCAATGAACCCAGCTCTATCTGATCTGGGGCCTGACCACTAGTGAGGAGAGTAAGACAAGAACGTTTCACTCGTGCATTTATGTGGCAGAATAAGGCCACTTCCATTTCCTCTTCACCACATAAGAATTCACTTCTGGGGGTCAGGCCAGTAGTGCCGAGGGTTCAGCGCACATGGAGAAAAGCACAAGGATCCCGGTTCGAGCCCCCGGCTCCCCACCTGCAGGGGAGTCTCTTCACAGGCGGTGAAGCAGGTCTGAAGGTGTCTCTCTTTCTCTCCCCCTCTGTCTTTCCTTCCTCTCTTGATTTCTTTCTGTCCTAGCAAACAACAGTAGCAAAAACAATAACAACAATAACAAGGGCAACAAAAATGGGGAAAATGGCCTCCAGGAGCAGTAAATTCGTAGTGCAGACACCAAGCACCATTGATATCCCTGGAGGCCAAAAAGAAGAAGAAGAAGAAGAAAGAGGAGGAAGAGGAGGAGAATTCACTCCTCAGCCTCCTCTGCTAATGCGTGGGACACCGTGACAGTGTCCTGATCACTGACGTGGGGCAAGTCACACACACCTCCCACGGTCTGGACCCATAGGACCTTTTCTTTAGTCTATCACATTCACTCTCTTCTGATCTGACAGTCAGCTGTAGGGCAGGAGACCGAGGACCCTAGGGAGCTGCGGATCCAGCAGAGAGAAAGACCTCAGATTTCTGAATCCAGGTAATTCAGAGCTCATGGCTGTCCGACCGTATCTGTCAGTGGTGTCCTGGAAGTAAGCATGCATCGTTATGCCCAGCCCCTCATATTTGGGGAAAAGGCTGTGGAAGTAGGTAGCCTTCTTTGAGCAAGGTACAGCTCAGGCTCCCTAAGTTCCAGCTGCGGTTCTTCCCTTCTGCCCAGAACAATGAATCAAAGTGTTTATTTCCAAGCATCCCCTCAAATCCTCACCCTGAGACATTAGCTCAGTTCTCCACGTGACCACACGTGAGGGCCCATCCCCGTGACCTGCATGGGGCGGTCCTGCTGAGATCACAGCCTTCCTGCACTCTCATGGGTCTTCACTCTTTCATTAGCTTGACCCTTAGAAAGCTCCACAGGGCTCATGCTCACTGATGCCTATCATTTCAAACTGACTTGAGTTGGAATATGTCTCATGTGTCTCCTTCCTTTTCTCAACCAGAACTTCTCCTACAAAATGTGTCCCCTTCTTAAACCAAATTTGAAGTTTTTTATTTTTTTTTATTTTTTATTTTTTCTGCCTCCAGGGGGATGACTAGGGCCCGGTACCTGTGCTACAAAACCATTGCTCCTGGTCGCCATTTTTTCCCCACTGGACAGGACAGAGAGAAATGGAGAGAGGAAGGGATGACAGAGATGGGGAGAGAAAGACAGACACCTGCAGACCTGCTTCATCTTCGCTTGTGAAGAGGACTCCCCTGCAGGTGGGGAGCCAGGGGCTTGAACCGGGATCCTTGAGCAGGTCCTCGCACTTTGTACTAGGTGCAATTATCTGGGCATGCCATGGCCCAGCCCCTAGTTTTCACACACCAGTAAGATTGTCATTCCGCATTTTGTTTAAGGGGGGAAATAAAGCAATATGTCCCCTTACAACTGGAATCCAGCCTCAGCCTGGGCCTGGTTTCTAGTCCCAGCATCACTGTCAGTGGGCCTTTCTCTGGTGAGAATCTAATGGGCCGGACTCGGGGACATCCTAGGGTAGGCAAGTGCTGCTCCGGAGTGTTGTGCATGGCTTGTGGAACACAGAGGCACGCGCTCTTGCTAGCATCCTGCTGTTCCTTGGTATCCATCTGACGCAGCCACTTATGTCCACTACGTGGTCATGGTGTGCATGGAATCACTTCATTACGACTGCAGCAGGGGCTCCTGGTCACAACAGCGGGAGAGGAGAACCAGCTGGTTCTGAACCGACTGCCCCTTTCTCTCTTGGTGCATCTTGGCTTCTTGCTAGCCTGCTGCCAGACCGCCTTGCTGTTAGGCTGTGCTCCTGGCTGTGGCTGCTCCATTGGCAGTCATCTCCACATTCCCACCTCTATCTCCACCCTCCCACTGAGTCATCTCACCTTAAAAAAAAAAAAAAAAAAAAGCCCATGTGATGGAATGGTGCCTGCTGGGCTAGCTTTGCAGGTGGGAGAGAGACGACCAGGAACTCATGGCTGAGCAGGAATGCAATGCAATGCTGCCTTTATTGATCTGCCTTTATATCTTCTGAGGCAGAAGTGGCAAGCCGGAAAAAGGAGCTGGGTAGGAGAGTGGGTAGAGAGAAGGAAAAGAACGCGAATTCCATCTAACCAGCGGGGATTAAACCAATGTCCTGCAGGCAGGGCGGGTCTCAGACAAAACAGTGATTATATAAATAGACCACAGTGTTAAGCAATGCAGGAGGCCTGGCGTAATGACCAACAGGTGCCCATGCAATCGCTCTAGAGGGATGTCAGATCCTGGCACAGAAGAAGGAACTTGAGCCAAGACTAATACCAAGATTATTGTGTGCGTGAGTGTCTATATATGTCTCACTGTACTTCAGGGTTCAGTATGAAACTTAGAGGCTGTCCTTCCTAGAAATGCCATGCAGAGTGCTTCCCAGAGCAAAGGACCCAAAGAACTCAAAAGGAGGTAACATTAATAGCAGGTTTTGTCCTAAGATTTCTTGGGGGGGGGGGGTTTGAATTCCAAAGGAAGAATTTTCTCTCCAGGACAGCATTTCCAAAAGTGTCATTTATTGGAAGTCTAATCCTTGGGAGATTAGACCAACATAGACCACAGTGTTCTGTGTTCACACACATGATTCAGAACCTGGGTTAGCCAAACAAAACTGGCTTCTGTAGGAAGGTGACTTAGTATAACAGGGCTGCAAAGCTCCAGCTCCCACAGCAGCAGGAGCAGAGACAAGACAAGGCGGTCTGACGGAAGCCACAGTCAAGGTCTTTCTACTCTGAAGCCTGGCTATTTGATGCCCGAATCTCATTTTAGAATGAACAGACACACATGATTAGCGGGATGGGCTTGCCAGAACAAAAGTCCATCATCATAACAGCCCACAATGCACAGAGGCAGAATTTTGTCATTTGGCCTGGAAACTTAGAAGCAAGTGTGTCACAATGGACAAGGCCTTCCCTTGGGGGCCATTTTGAAGATTGGGAATCATTCCTCAGTAGTATTGAGTTCATAAGGGGGAAATGTTTATTCCAAATGATACCAATTTGACTTACTTTATTTTTTAAAGTTTTTTTTACATTATCTTTATTATTGGATAGAGACAACTAGAAATTGAGGAAGGAGGAGGAGATAGAGACACCCAAAGCCCTGCTTCACCACTCACAAAGCTTTCCCCATGAAGGTTGGGACTGGGGGCTCAAACCTGAATCCTTGTGCAGAGTAACGTGTGTGCTCAACCAGGTGCACCACCACCTGGACCCTTGATATACTTTAAACTGACTTCTTATATTAATGAGGATGACAAAGAGGACCCAGAACCTGGCCTTGCCAATTTCCTTTTCAAATCAGGAAAAAGAGGTAGGCACCCCTCCCCTTTCATTCCTTCCTTAACATACTTCTACTCATTCTCTCTCTTCAACCTCCCTCTATCCATGTTCGTTCCTTAAACTCACCACTTTGGGCAGGTGTAATGTGGAACTATTCCCCTGGAATCTTATAAGCTTATAAACCATTATTAATTCACCAATAGAAATCTCAACAATTTCTTTGTTTTTCTTTTTTTTACTGCATGATCTCAGTCATAGGTAGAGCTTATGAAACAGGGCAGACCATATTTCCCCCAGTCCTGGAACCTCTAGGGTGGGGCTCCCTTTCCTGCATGCCTCTCTCAATTCATACCAAATGATACTGCATCTGTTGACCCCAACTATTCAATGCAACCAGTACCACCTCGGCATGCTTCACTTTGGACTCTGTCCAGAGATGTCAGGCATGGGATGCCAATCCTTCAACTTCATTACTTGGGTGAGACATTTCCTTTCTCGTAGAACTCCTTAATTCCATTTCAGGTGGTTCACTTCCTAACAAAGTCCCAAAACCTAGATATAGACCAGGTCCTATGAGATAGGGCATATGTTCACATATATCTATAAATTAGGGCAAAATATATACCTGAAAGCAAAAGTGCACGATAGTTTGTAGAGTCAATAAATGAAGCAAGCAAGTAGAAAGACACCTTAAAGTACCTAATAAATAGTTTGCACTTAGACCTAGATACCCTCCTCACCTACTTCCTACTACACTTCCCTCACTCACTCCAAAGCTAACCTTATCAAAGTAAGGACTACAAAAGCTGAATAAGGGCAAGAGGCTGGCATACTTTAACGATGACTCTTTAGTCACTAACAGGCCACCCCATCAGCTGGGGGCCTAGTCGGGGATTCCCAAACAGACATGATGGGCCTAGACCTCTAGCAGATCCCTCTCTCCATTGTCACTGGTCATCTCCATCAGGAACAACATAATGGACCCCTTTGGGGGGCCCCATAGTACCTTGTCCTCAGTGGGGATCAACAATGGTAGAGAATGTTCCATTCTCCAAAGTGAGGTTGAATAACATAGTCTATCTACCACCGGAGGAATATGGGTCCTGAAATCGGTGAAACTCAGAATGGACTAACTTGGATGGTCCCCATCTAACCATGTTGGGTAGTAAGCCAGCTCCCCTGGCTTCTGTCTCTAATCCTGCTTAACTAAGCACCTGCATGCCTGTATGGGATTGGTTTGATCCCACTCAAAGCTGCGGTCTACATAAATCACTGACTAAGCACCACCCTCCCTCCAGGGCACTGGTGGTTCAGTGGTAGAATTCTCGCCTGTTCCACCCCCTCTCCTTGTCACACCCTGATTTTCACCAGTCACTTTTCTCTCCACTCTCAATACATAACATCCTGTTTACACCCTACTTGGCAAGTATATATAAGGACAGGTTTGTGAGTTTTCAGTTTAGTTTAGTTTTAGCATAGCTTGGTTTAGATTGTGCTGCGTTCTGCATGAAGAAAGAGATATTGCGTACAACCCAGCCATGAGTCCCTGGTTGTCTGTCTCCGCCCGCAAAGCCAGCCCAACATAACCAAACTGAACAACCCAGCAGGCTGCCCAAAGGAGCCTGGGTGGCTTCTCTTCTGATTGTCCACAGCTGGGTCACTGATGTCTTCATGTCTTTGAACTTGTACATAAATTAGGACTTGTACTACGGACTCTCCCACGTTTCCTGCCTGCCTCCTATAGATGTTGGGTTTCTCAGCCTCTTTAATCAAGTCAGTTGTGTTATAGAGCCACATGTCCAACTGCTTCTATTCCTCTGCAGAACCCTCACTGGCATAAGGCTGATAATGCCTTCCCACTTTGGCTTTCTGAGAACAGGCTTTATGTTGAAAGGGAGAAACCAGTTCTGAGGAGAAATAGGCATGCAAACATGCTGGCTTTGCTACTGTGTTGAGCTGCTTGGGAAAAAGGCGCAAAGCAAAAGAGCAGAGTCTTAGATGCTTGTGGGGTACTCCCAGGAGAAGCAGTAGCAGGTATTAAGTTAGGGCATGGACTTGGGGGCTAGACAGAACCCACTCCTGACATGCTAGCTGTGAGGTTTTTGGACAAATGACCTAACTTGGCATGACCTCTGTTTCCCAATCTATAGAGTGGAGTCAATAACAACCCCCCCACACACACACACTCAAACACACTCACACACACAGACACACACAGACACACACACACCCCAGCTGGCATGTACCTGTTTCTGTGAATGCGGCAACTTCCTCATTCTATTCTCAAGGCATCAGGGCTAATATTGTTAAAGGTCAAATGGTGATCAATCACCACTTAATCAATGGATGGAATGGGGACCCCAGACCCAGGCCCCTGACTACGCCCTGTGGGAGGGCAGGAAAGGACCCTTGCAGTGAGCTCTCACCTTTGTCTAAGGATTTTCCCTAAAGGTACAATTTTAATGAGAGACAGGAGCCTTCATTTGACAAGAGCACTCCCTTTCTGTCCTCTGCTCACCACTGCAGTAGGGCTGTCTCCTAGTGAACATCTGTGATTTGATGTCTTGGGCTCCTTTTAATTAAAACTCAGAATGGCTAATGACCCACCTGCCAGGGTGAGCTGGGGGCGGGCAGTGTGGGCTGAGGTGCCAGGGACCACACCATTATTCATAGTCGCAGGGCAGGAGGCTCTGGCTTGGCACATGCATCAGCCCAGACCTACAGGAGGCCCCTCCTCCATCCCTTTTCGCATGGAAAGTGCCTTCCTTGGCAGACTGCTGAACCCAAAAAACTTGAATTTCTGCAGGTCAGCAACAAACAAGGATAATTTGATTCTGGATAAAACCCTGAATCTGTCATCTTGTTCAAGTACTGCACATTGCCTGGAATGTAGGGCACAGCTTATCACAGCTCTGCGTGGCTGCGAAGGGTGGATCTCATGTCCCGATCCAGGGGAGGGGAGCTCAGGTCACCAGTTCCCTTCTGATTGCAAGGCAGCTAGCTCCCTGGATGCCTCGCTGATGGACAAAAGGGGCCTGGGGAGTGATGGGAAGGTCTGAAATGCTTTTTATGTTTCTGGTGTCTTCTTCGTGTTTATTCTGTAAAAATTCATCTTTTCTAAGACAGTAAAGTATCTAGATTTGTAGTCCTTAACTTTACAGGCCGAGGAGGCAGGGTTCATAGGCTCCTTGAACCTTTTTCTCCATGCAGACAGACAGATGGATACACACAAAATTAGGATTAGATTTTTAGAAGTCTATGTTCCAAGAACTACTGATTAGACAAAATGAAGAAACTAGACTAGGGAATAATATGTTTAAAAAGGTAGAATGGAGGGAGGCCAGGCATGGCACACCTTGTGGAGTGCACACATTACAGTGCACAAGGACACAGGTTCAAGTCCCTGGTCCCCACATGCAGGGGGAAGCTTCCGGAGTGGTGAAGCAGGTGTCTTTCTGTATCTCTCTCTATCTCCCCCTCCTCCCTCAAATGCTCTCTGTCTCTATCCAATGATGAAAAAAAAATATATATATTATTATTATTTTAAAGGCAGAATGAAGATTCCTGTGAAGGTGACGAAATCTTTCCTTGTGCTTCCTGATTCAATTTCTTAAACAGTCCACAGAAAACTCTAGCTATGGCCCCAGAAGAAGGGAAAGAAAACAGGCCCCAGAAGGAGAGAGAGAGAGAAAAGAAAACTGGTCTAAAATAGAGAAGGAAGGAAGGAAGGAAGGAAGGAAGGAAGGAAGGAAGGAAGAAGAGAAATGGAGATGAGACTGGCAGAAACAATCAGAAATGTTCAGCAAGAAATAAATTTTAATCTCCTTCTATCAGACAGGATGCAGAGAATGGGCCAACAGATGTGCACTACTGTCTTTGTTTGGAATTCCGTGTTCATAGATGCTGTGAGCATAGACTTGAACAGGAGCTGACACACATGCGTAACTGGAGAGAGGGGGCACAAAGTACTCAGAGACTGTGGGACTGTCCTGGAAAGGCCTCAGAGCAGAGAAGATAGATAGTTTGGGCCTGAACTGTAGTAGTAATTGCAGTTGGCCACAGGGTTTCACTATTTTTAGCCCGCTGAAATGCCTGTGAGCTTGGGCTGGCAGCATGACTAATGTTAATGTGCAGAAGCCTTATTTCAATGGGAATTGTTCAAAAAGGTATCTATCTGCTCAGGGACAGAGACCTGGAGAGAAAAAGAAGCTTTATTCCAGGACTGTCTTCTGATGGCGGGCAGGAGAGACAGATAAGTTAACAGTGTCAGGGAATATAGACCGGAAGGGGTAGGATGGGGGGACAGCCTACAAGGACAGAAGACAGACATCTCAAACCTGAGGTCCTTTCTGGGTTGAATGCATCAAGAGAAAAATCTCAGTTGTCAGAGCTTGGGATGTGCATTCCTGTGGCTCTTTTTTTAATTTCTTTATTGGGGAGATTAATGGTTTACAGTTGACAGTAAAATACAGTAGTTTGTACATGTGTAACATTTCCCAGTTTCCCACATAAAAGTTCAGCCCCCACTAGGTCCTCCTCTGCCCTCCTGTTCCAGGACCTGTACCCCTCTCCCCACCCCAGATTCTTTTACTTTGGTGCAAGACACCAACTCCAGTCCAAGTTCTGCTTAGAGTTTTCCCTTCTGATCTTGTTTTTCAGCTTCTGTCTATGAGTGAGATCATCCCACATTCTTCCTTCTGTTTCTGGCTGATCTCACTTCCCATGATTCCTTTAAGCTCCATCCAAGATGAGGTAAAGAAGGTGAAGTCACCATTTTTAATAGCTGAGTAGTATTCCATTGTGTATATAGACCACAATTTGCTCAGCCACTCATCTGTTATTAGTCACCTGGGTTGCTTCCAGGTTTTGGCTATTACACATTGTGATACTGTGAACAAGGGCATACACAGATCTTTTTGGATGTGTGTTTTTGGCTCCTTAGGACATATCCCAGGAGGGGTCATGTGGTCATGCATCTGGTTAATCACAGGTTACACTGTGCAAGGACCCACGTTAGAGACCCCAGTCTCTACCTGCAGGGGAAAAGCTTCGAGAGTGGTGAAGCAGGGCTGCTGGAGTCTCTCTATCTCTCTCCCTCTCTATCACCTCCTTCCCTCTGGATTTCTGGCTATCTCTAGCCAATAAAAATATAATAAAAATAATAAAAAGGATATGTTCCAGTAGAGAAACTACAGGGCCACAGAGCAGGTCCACTTCTAGCCTTCTGAGAGTCTCCAGACTGTTCTCCACAGAGGTTGGACCCAGTGACATTCCCACCAGTGGTGCAGGAGGGTTCCTGTGTCCCCATAATCTGAGGTTCTTGATTTGATCTCTGCACAGAACAGAGTGGTGCTCTGGGGCTCTGGGGCACACACACACACACTCTCTCTCTCTCCCTTTCTCCCTCTCTCCCTCTCTCATTTGAAACTCTATATCTTATATGAAATAAACCTTAAAAAGTAAAAGAAACTTTTGGTGGTGGGAATGGTGTTTATGCACACTCCTATTAAATGTAGTCATATAAATCACTAGTTAATTAATATGAGAGGGTGAAAGTTGATTGTATGTCTCAAAGTTTTTAAAAGACAGACTGAGTCTTTTTAATATATAGGCTGTGTCTTTGATATGCAGACTCTCTCAAAATCCTAGACCAAGTAGATGAGAAGCAACTGGTGGTGGCACAGCTATATACAAGATGCTGTATATATGCTTGTATATATTGCTATATACAAGATACAGCAAACCCTAATAAAGGGACTTTTCAAAGTTAACCCAATTACCAAATAATGTGATGATAACAATAAATATCCATTGTCTTTTTTAACCCTAAGACAGCAGGAACCTCACATTTCCACTATAGAGCCTGCATTTCCCCCAGTCCTGGAACCTTAGGGTAGGGCCCACTTTCCCATATGCCTCTCCCAATTCATATCAAATAATATTGCATCTGCCGATCGCAACCTAACCTCACCCCCTATTGACCATGGGGAGGGGTTTTGCATGCGTTTTTCCACAGAATTACTCCAAACCTGTCTGGGTTCCTGCCCGCCATGTCCAGCAATACCCACTTGATGGCGCTGATATCCCTGAGGAACAAGAAATACTGCAAGAGGACTGGCTGCAGGACGCACCCCAGGATCCATAATACAACATGACAGAATCTGAAAAATCTGATTCACAGAGCTCTCTCCCTGCCCCCCCCCACCCCAAATGTCTTATGCTATGACTGGCCAGTTGTGTTTTGTGAGTTAAAAAAAAAATTTTTTTTTGAGTGAGTTGAGTGACAAAGATTTTTTGTACGACCCATTTTGCTCAGAGTACTCTGAAACTTAATTGACTTTATATAAAAATGCTGGATGCAACCATGGTTTCTGGAGACATCCAGGAACGGTCCAAAAATTGTTTTTCCTATTTTTGATTTCTTTTTAAGTCTTGGTATAAATATGAAATGTTTAGTTTTAAACTGTGTGAGTAAAGATAGTTCAACTATGACAGTACAGATCTAAATTTGCGTTTGAAATGATATGTCTTAGTTATAAGTTTTTCTCCTCCTGTGTTATAAACTACATGTTTTATGTGTGTGTTTCAAATTTTGTAAACATTAACTTAACAGTTAAAAGTGTAACTTTGAAGCTACATTCTTACCAGGAAAGATAAAATTAATTTGCTAAAGTAACTGAGTACTTAAGGTAAAAGTCTAAATATTCAATGTGACAATTCATCATCTCCAAAGTTAAAATACAAATTCTCTATACAGGACATTTTTGGAGGGAAATTCCCTGTAAACCAATCTTGTGGAAATTAGTCCACAACAAATTTGGCATCAATCTGACATTGTAAATGTTAAAAAAAAAAAAAAAACATTGTCACTAACATAAGTAACCTGAGGTTGTTTTAAAATTCCAATGTAAAAATAGTTAAAAATCAATACATATTTTACCTAAATTTGGTCTGAAAATTCTGCTGTACAGAGACTGCTCCATGAGGTCACATAAGATGACCTTTAAACAAAATTATATATATACCTAAACCAGTTATAATCATCGAGTTATCAATTATAGTGAACTTATAATTTGTTACAACCTTTTTCTTCATAAGTAATTGACTACAGCTATGTCGAGCCTTCACATGACGAAGCATCTGAAATCCATCTTGGACCCCTGTCCTCTGACATCGCCCACAACTACAGCCACCCCCCGCCGAAACCCATGATGTGACCTGACACAATCTGGAGAACCTGATTCATGGACTCCAAAAGACAAGACTTTCCTACAGCCTTTCTCTCACAAATCACTGTCTGCTCTTCCTGCTTCTGCTTTGCCTGTCATGTTTTGGTGGTTCAGCTCACTCTCTACAGAGAAGAAAATTTCCAGTGGCTGTCCTACTCCATCGAGATAGATATGCGTCATTTTTTTCCCTGGTCATTGACATTGGACTGACGCTTCTATCGGACTTGCTGGTACACCTTTGGACACTCCCTTTACACTGCTGGGTTTCTCAAAGACTGACCACAGCAGTCCATGGACTTTGCAACCAGTGTCCTTGGGAATCTATAGGCCATGCCCCCTATCCTGCAGCCCCTGCCTCCAGAGGCAGGAAACCCCCCTCCTTACTAGATCCTGCCCACAGAGGCAGGAAACACCATTTTACCTGCTAGGCCTTGCCCTTTGAGGCAGGGAACGCCCCCTCAGGCCTCCCCTTGGCATCACACTGGTTCTTGCTGCTCTCTTACTTGTTCCTCCATGTCTTATGCCAGTTCTTTTGAAAATGCCTATATGATATAGGTTTCTGTTCACCCCACACTCCTGATACTATGGCCATTAGTTCAAAAGAAAGGGGAAAATGTTGGTCTGCTTCTAAATTCTGCTTCTAAGAACCCTTTTGCTTGCCACTGTGGTCTATTTACATAACCATTGTTTTGCCCGCCCTGGTTTAATCCCCACTGATTCGCTTTTTCCTTCTCCCCACCCCCTATCCTACATACTTCCTCTTTCTGATATTTCCACTTCAAGAGATATATAGGACAGGGTTATGATTAGAGGTAGCTAGATTACACTGAATTCCTGCTCAATAAAGATTGAACTGCATCCCACTCAGCCATGAGTCCATGGTCGTCTCTCTCCCACCCACAAAGCTAGACCGGCACTAATCAACACGAGTGCCACCTCAACATGCTTCAGCTCAGACTGTGTCCAGAGACTTCAGGTGTGGAATGACAACCCTTCAGCCTCATTACTCAGGTGAGACCTTTCCTTTCATAAGATTCTCTAATTCCATCCCAGGTGGTTCACTTCCTAACAAAGTCCCAAAACCTAGATATAGACCAGGTTCTGTGAGATAGAACATATGTTCACATGTATCCATAAACTAGTGCAAAAATATATATATATCTGAAAGCAAAAGTACACTAGAGCTTGCAGTGAGTACCCCCCCCACCAACACTTCCTCCCCAGTATTGCAACCTTTGGGTCCATGATTGCTCTACAATTTGTTTGGCTTTGTATGTTAACTCTCTTTTCAGCCACCAGGTTCCGGATGCCATCAGGATGCCGGCCAGTCTTCCCTGGACTGAAGACCTCACCAATGTGTCCTGGAGCTCTGCTTCCCCAGAGACCCACCCTACTAGGGAAAGAGAGAGGCAGACTGGGAGTATGGACCGACCAGTCAACGCCCATGTTCAGCAGGGAAGCAATTACAGAAGCCAGACCTTCCACCTTCTGCAACCCACAACGACCCTGGATCCATGCTCCCAGAGGGATAAAGAATAGAAAAGCTATTGGGGATGGGATGGGATATGGAGATTGGCTGGTGGGAATTGTGTGGAGTTGTACCCCTCCTATCCTAAGGTGTTGTTAATGTCTCCTTTCTTAAATATTTTTTTTTTTTAAAAAAAGTAAAAGCAAGCAACAAAAGCAGAAATGGGTGGCTGAATCCTACGATGGGGCATATCTGACTCTGACTGGGAATTTTCTAACTGGGAATCTCCCTTAATGGAAGGCTTCTGTCTCTGCTGTCCCATTGGCTCAGGGCAGGTTTGCTGTGACTGGAATGGGCATTGTTGTTGGTCTGGGTGTGTGTCTTTTGCTTAGCCCCTTGGACACTTGTAGGATGCTCTGCTGGCGTAAGAACATCCCTGATGCCCCTCAGGCTAGGGCAGCAGAGGACATGGCAGATCCATTAGCAAGCAATCCTGGCGGTTCTTAAGATTTTTAAAAATCTATTTCAGCTGTGTCGGGGAGCAAGAAGTCATTTCTATAACACTTGCAAGTTCTCAGTGGGGGTCTGTAACTGAAGACAGATTACACAGAGGAAAGCATAGAGATTTATTTAATAGATGTTTTCATGGCTGGAACTTTTCATAAAATGGGTCTGGGAGGTGACTCAGTGGGCAAAGTGCACACCTTTCTGTGCGGGAAGGATGCACCAAGCCTAGCCCTGGCACTATGTGGGGGCATCACAGCATTGAGGAACAGCCATGGATGATGGGCTGTCTGTCTCTCTCCTCTATATCCATATACCATGGAAATAAATAAAATAAACCTTAAAAAGTAAAAGAAAGCAACAAGACCAGAAATGGAAATGGGATGCTGGATCCTAGCATGGGGCTGTGTTTGCTACACACACACACACACACACACACACACACACACACACACACACACACACACTAATTGAACCAGGAGGTCATTGGGTGGTATCATGCATACACACGACACTCAGCACTCAGTTATTCTCTGGAGCTGCATTTAAAAAAATTGTGCTTAGAAAGAAAGATTAAAAACCCCAGGACTGAGAAGGAACTAAGATGGCCCTTCATCTACCATTCTAGAACTGAGCTGTTACAGTCTTAATGCAACAAGTTGGTGCCACCCATTGTTCCAATGGGGCCCTTATGCTGAGGGGACTCACTCGGAGGAGTAAACTGTTCTGTGGAAGAACAACACCCGAGTAGGCCAAGTAACACTGTAAAAAAAAAAGCTTTTTCAGACCCCAGGTTCCAGATGCTACCACGATGCCAACCTGACTTCCCTGGGCAGACGCCCTCATCAGTGTACCCTGGAACCATCCATGAAACACCTGCACATCCACATGCTAAAGGATGTTCCACAAAATACCTGGTGGGCCTGAGTCCAGTTGACACACAAAATCACGTGTCACCCCCCCCAATAGGCTTTAACAGAAGAGGGTGGGAATGCCCCAAAGGAGTGTATCATTCATTCGGGGGATGAGACAGGCCTGGAGGAGCACTGGTGAGAAGCCTAGCTAATCCACACTGCCTCCATCCTCCTACCTGTTACTGTTCTCAATAGGGAGAGTTACTGTTACTATTCTCAATAGTGAGAGTCAACTAGAAGAGTAGTCGGAAAAGGCATATGTCGTAATTTTTAGAAACAAAAGAAAATTTCCCAAACAAGTGGGCATGTGTTATGTATGACCTGTGTCATCTCCCTGTGCTATGATGTCCCTCTATTTAAAACTTATTTCTTTATTGGGCGACTAAAGGTTTACAGTCAACAGTAAAATACGATAGTTTGTACATGCATAACATTTCCACATAACAATACAACCCCCACTAGGTCCTCTGCCATCATGTTCCAAGACCTGAACCCTCCTCCCCCCACCCCAGAGTCTTTTACTTTGGTGCAATACACCAGACCCAGTCCAAGTTCTGCTTAGAGTTTTCCCTTATGATCTTGTTTTTCAACTTATGTCTATGAATAAGATCATCCCATAATTAGCCTTTTGTTTCTGACTTATCTCACTTAACATGATTTCCTCAAGCTCCATACAAGATGAGGTAAAGAAGGTGAACTCATAATTTTTAATAGCTGAGTAATACTCCATTGTGTATGCAGACAACAACTTGCTCAGCCATTCATCTGTTGTTGGACACCTGTGTTGCTTCCAGGTTTTGGCTATTACAAATTGTGCTGTTGTGAACACAGGTGTACACAGATCTTTTTGGATGGGTGTGTTGGGTTCTTTAGGATATATGCCCAGGAGGGAAGTTGCAGGGTCATAGGGAAGGTCCATGTCTAGCCTTGTAAGAGTTCTCCAGGCTGCTCTCCACAGAGGTTGGACCCGTTGACATTCCCACCAGCAGGGCAGGAGGGTTCCTTTGTCCCCACAACCTCTCCAGCATTTGCTGCTGTTACCTTTTCTGATGTCTGACATTCTCACAGGAATGAAGTGCTATTATTTCCCTCTCTAAAACTTTTTATTATTATTATCTTTAATTATTGGATAGAGACAGCCAGAAATCGAGATGGGAGGAGGAGATTGAGAACAGAGAGACTTCTGCAGCCCTGCTTCACCACTCGCAAAACTTTCCCCTGTAGGTGGGCTGGGGACTTGAACCCTGGTCCTCACACATTATAACATGTGCCTTCAGCTGGGTGTGCCACCAACCAGCCCCTTCTTTGAGACTCTTTCTGGGAGAAGAGGCTAGGCACTGAGGCACCAGCAGAATGCTTCTACCCCAGGGGCATCAGAGAGGGAGAATGGGTCTCCACCAACCAAGAGCCTCCAGCTTCCGTCAATGTCTTACCATGTTTCATGTCGCCAAGGTTTCATCCTGCACATATGGTACATACACCACCTGTCCTACAAAGCCCATTTCAGGACTTCCTCCAAGAGGGAGCTAATTATGCCACATCCTTGCTACTCTACCCCGAATGAAGTGTTCACTTGATTCACACTGTGTCTCACTATGCCATAAACATGAGGAGGACAAGCATGGCTGGGGCCATGAGGAGGGATGCCAGCATGCATGACAGCCAAGGCTTGCAACTCAGATGAAGTGGCCACAAGAGATCAACTATGGTCCTGGTGCTTCCTGGGTTGTGGAATTCTACCAATACCTTCCATTAATTTACTAAAAACACGTCTTTGTTTGTTTGTTTACAAACTAAACCTAATATATTTCCTTTCTCTATGGCAATAGCTTCCCTGCTATTACTCAGGTTGAGAATTTAAGCCTTGGGGCCAGGTGGTGGCGCACTTGGTTGAGCGCACATTACAATGTGCAAGAACCCAGGTTCAAGGCTCTGGTCCCCACCAGCAAGGGGAAAGCTTTTCAGGTGAAGTAGGGCTGCAAGTGTCTCTCTTTCTCTTTTCCTATATCCCCCTACCCTCTCAATTTCTGGCTGTCTCTATACAATAATTAAAGATAATTTTTTTAAAAATGAAAAAAAGAAAATTTAAGCTTTAAGCACCATCACCTGGAAATCAGAATAGCAACACCGCCCTGCTGGTTCTGGGAAGTCAGGAAATATACACACAGGGTTCTGAGTCCCTGTGCTCTAATTTTTTTTTATTAACTTGCCTTTGTTTTCACGGGAATATACAGGCAACAGGGAAGACTACACAGCAACTATGGCCCCTAGAGTAAAGGAGCACTTCAGCCGGTTCTCACTCCGCCGAGGCAATCACTCACAATTTCCCACTGCTGTTCTCTATTGATCTCCATTAAAAAGATTAAAAAAATAATTAAAAAACATGAATTTGGATAAGTCAGATCAGATGGAGTTTTATTAGTGTTATAGCTCAGTGTGCAGTTTGGTATGGGGCCTCTCCGTTTCCTCTTTCATTAATCGTTCCATACCTGTCCCACTCTATTGTCCACAAGTTAAGAGTCTTTCTACTTTGTGGTCCACGAGGTGGCACAGTAGATAAAGCAGTAGACTCTGGATTTTGAGGTTCTGAGTTCAATCCCCAAGGCACGTGTGCCACTGATGTTTGTGTTTGGTTTTCTCTCTCTCTCTCTCTCTTTCTCTCTCCTCTCTCCACCACTCATCTTCTTGAATAAATAACATCTTTAAAAATATTTTAGGAGTAGTGCAGGGGGTTAAGCACATATAGTACGAAGCCTAAGGACCAGCATAAGGATCCCAGTTTGAGTCCCCAGTGTATGTGAGTGTGTGTGTATATGTGAGTGTGTGTGTGTGTGTGTGTGTGTGTGTGAGAGTGTGTATGAGTGTTGTATGAGTGAGTGTGTGTGAGTGTGTGTGTGTTAGTGTGTGTGTGTGTGAGTGTGTATGTGTGTGTGTTAGTGTGTGTATGAGTATGTGTGAGTGTGTATGTGTGTGTTAGTGTGTGAGTGTGTGTATGAGTGTGTGTGAATGTGTCTGTATGAGTGAGTGTGTGTGAGTGTGTGTGTGAGTGTGTCTGTATGAGTATGTGTGAGTGTGTGTATGAGTGTGTGTGAATGTGTCTGTATGAGTGAGTGTGTGTGAGTGTGTGTGTGAGTGTGTCTGTATGAGTATGTGTGAGTGTGTGTATAAGTGTGTGTGAGTGTGTGTATGTGTGTGTATGAGTGAGTGTGTGTATGAGTGTGTGTATAAGTGTGTGTGAGTGTGTGTATGTGTGTGTATGAGTGAGTGTGTGTATGAGTGTGTGTATAAGTGTGTGTGAGTGTGTGTATGTGTGTGTATGAGTGAGTGTGTGTGTATGAGTGTGAGTGAGTGTGTGTGTGTATGAGTGTGTGTGTGAGTGTGTGTGTATGTGAGTGAGTGTGTGTGTATGAGTGTGTGTGTGAGTGTGTGTGAGTGTGTGTGAGTGTGAGTGTGTGAATGTGTGTGTGTCCCCAGTTTCTCAGTGATCCTGCCTTCTCCTTCCTGGTTCATCATACTCCTATCACAACTTCTGAGTGTCTTTCTTCTTTTCCTTTCTCTCTCAGAGAAGCAAAACTGTGCCTGGCTTCCTCTGGTGTTCTCCAGATTCTCTTCCTTTTCATTGATGGTATAATAACAAGATTCCAGGTGACAGACAGGTGGGGCATCAAGCCCTCTGGCTTATTCCCCTATCGTTTCACACTCTGGGAGTATAGACCAAAAAAAACTTTTTTTGCCTCCAGGGTTACCTCTGGAGCACAGTGCTGGCACTATGAATCCACTGCTCCCTGAAGCCATCTCTTCCTTTTTATCTTGTTTTATTTTTGTCTTATATTCTATTGAATAGGACAGAGAGAAATGGGGGGAGAAGGGGGAGAAAGACACCTACAGACCTGCTACACCTCTTGTGAGCTTTCTCCCCTGCAGGTGGGGAGCAGGGGTTCAAACCCAGGTCCTTACACAGCACTATGTGCACTTACCCAGGTGAGTCACTGCCCAGCCTCTCAGAGATCTTTATGGGGAGCAGAAGGTGGGAGCTCTGGCTTCTGTCATTGCTTCTCCACTGGACATGGGTGTTGGCAGGTGGATCCACACCCCCAGCCTGTTTCTGTCTTTCCCTAGTGGGGCAGGTCTATGCACCTATTTCTAACTTATCCTGTGCAGCCAATTTCAAAATTACCTGAAGACTCCTGACACTTGCAGGAATTCCTCAGACAATATGAAGCTGCTTACTTTTTAGGGGTATTCTGCCATCACACAGAGGGAACGCTCTCTCTCCTGTCTGCTCTGTCCATGCCAGTCCTCCTCTCCAGAGAGCATCCTGCTGCTTGCTGTTACTGCAGTGGACATCTTAGTGTCCTCAAGAGTCTAGGCCCCTTGTCTGTGGCCACTGGAATTTTTGTGGGGTTGGAGGCTTTGTCGGTTGGCACTTTGCAGAAAATATTTGGTCCGTTATTTCATTTGAGGGGGTTAGCTTTGGGCCTATAGATAATTAGAGCAGGGGCCAGGTGGTGGGTGCACCTGGTTGAGGGCTTATGCAACCCAGCACAAGGACCCAGGTTCAAGTCCCACTCCCCATCTGCAAGGGGAAAGCTTTGTGAGTGGTGAAGCAGGCCTGCAGGTCTCTCTCTCTCTCTTTCTCCCTCTCTCATAACCCTCTACCTCTTGATTTCTGGATGTTTCTATTCAAGCAATAAATAAAGATTATTAAAAATCGGGGGGGCACGTGGTGGTGCATCTGGTCAAGTGCACACATTACAATGAGCAAGGATCCAGGTTCAATCCCCTGGTCCCCACCTGCAGAGGAAAAGCTTTATGAATGGTGAAGCAGGGCTGCAGGTGTCCCTCTGTCTCTCTCCCTATCTCCCCCCTCTGTCTCAATTTCTCTGTATCTATCCAGTAATATATATATATATATATATATATATATATATATATATATATATATATAGAGAGAGAGAGAGAGAGAGAGAGAGAGAGAGAGAGAGAGAGGGCATAGTGGCTAAGGCTGGGATTTCTAAGACCAAGGGGAGTCTCTGAGTGGTCTTGGGCTAACCACCAGCTTTCAGAGATTCAGAAAATTACAGCACTCAGGAACCTGCCTACAGAAGTCAGGGATGTGTATGGTACGGCAAGTCACCTGTAAGCCTCAGCCCATGGTGGCTCCATGTCTCTGCACTCTGTCCAGGGGCCAATGTCATGTCTGTCTTGATTCTACCTTTGCCTAGTCAGGAGATGCTGCCACAGGGGATGGCAGTATCCCAGAAGGCAGAGCAGGGGAGATGGCACGGTGCTGCCAACGGTCTGGCACAAAGAGCTCGCAAGGACAGACAAGTGATTCAAGCCATCACGTGCCTCTTTCCTGTTTTTTATGGAAGGGGCCGATGCTTTTTCAGTGTACCCACTGACATATGCAGACAGCTGCATGGTAGACAAGGCCCCCAACGTTTTCTTCTTATCTTCTCCCGCCGCCCCCTCCCCCAAGTCCTTTGCTTTGGTGCGATAGATATTCAGCTTCTTATTCCCACCTCTTTCCCGGCCCTGCCAAAGGTCTCCCTGAAGCCAGTGCTGCCCACTGGGTAGTTCCACCGATGAGAGTGGGCTGCTTATTCAATATGATCTTGGCAGATTGGGGTTGGTTTTCCCTGTTCAAATGTAGAGAGGAAAAGAGCTATTTTATGAATGTGTGTAAAGACAAATAAAATAGCACGGGATGAATGCTTCATCAGCTGCAAAGTGCCTCCTGCAGCAGAAACTGAACTATGGAGGCACATTCACTCTGACCCCAAAGAACCTCCACCTACCAATGCCATCCTGAACTTCTTTTCAGCTTTCTTTCTTTCTTTCTTTCTTTTTAGTATAGAGGGGGGAAATCTATTTCAAATCCTACATGTAGCAAAATGTCACCACTGTACAACATCCATTTCACTCTTGATCAGCCCATGGCTGACATTCTGAGAGGAAAACCCTGAAGCTCAAAGACGAGGCTCAGAGACATCTTTCTATCAGAGTCTCGCTTTACTACAGACGGCTCAAGGTTCCAAGATGTCATCTTTGTTTTTATCATTTCAGCAAAGGTTTCTTGCCAACATCAACCTCAAATCTTCAATATGCTAGAGCTAAAAATAAACTCTGTTAATATCTGTAGTAACATAGCAAACCTCAGCCCTCCACTGATTTGAAATAGTCTGATTCTTCTCTTATTCAACTCATCTTCTGCTGTGATAATGGCCACTAGGAAATTAAACTGGGTTAAAATACGCAGCAGAATTATGCCCCTATAGAGATTTCATTTGTTTCTGTAACTTAAATTTTTTCTATTATCTTTATTTATGTATTGGATAGAGACAGCCAGAAATCGAGGTGGGGGGGAGGGAGAGAGGCAGAGAGACTTCTCTGCAGCCCTGCTTCACCAATCGCAAACATTTCCCTCTGCAGGTGGGGACTTGGGGCTCTAACATGGGCCTCAGAGCATTTTAACATATGTGTGCTACCACCCGGTCTCCACAATTAAATTTGCTTTTGTAGTCACACTTATTTTGAAAATGGGGACACTGAGGAGTAGGGTGGTAGGGCAGTAGGGTTAAGTGCAGGTGGCGCAAAGCACAAGGACTGTGTAAGGATCCCGGTTCGAGTCCCCAGCTCCCCATCTGCAGGGGAGTCGCTTCACAGGTGGTGAAGCAGGTCTGCAGGTGTCTGTCTTTCTCTCCCCCTCTGTCTTCCCCTCCTCTCTTCATTTCTCTTTGTCCTATCCATCAATGATGACAACAATAACAACAATAATAACTACAACAATAAAAAAAACAAGGGCAACAAATGGGAATAAATAAATACATATTTTACAAAAGTAAGTGGGGACATAGAGCCACATCAGAATCACAGAAGGTGGATTCTTTTAGCAGAATGGAGAGAAATTCTGAATCACTGAAAGTAACTTTATGAAGAAGTGTGAGTAACACGCCATTATCTAACAGAAGACAGCTCGGATACTGTATAAACAGAGAATTTAAAAGAAGGCTTTCTTTCCTAACACTGGAATATGTTCCAGAGAAGGAAAAGGGAGTGATAGTTTTGAGTAAAGGAAAAAGCTACTTGCAGCAATTATCACACAGAGCCTCTGGCAAGGATCATGCCCCAGCATGGGAAGCCATGCAGGGGGGTAGCTGAGTGGGGGAGAGTAGGACTCGCAGGCATGAGGTCCTGAGTTCAAGCCCTGGCACTGTATATACCAGAGTCAGGCTCTGCCTCTCTTTCTGATTAAATAAATATGGCACCAAAGGAAAGGAGGCTGGGGTGAGACAGAAGAGCTTGGGGTTGGGAGTCAGGCTATAGCACAGCGGGTTAAGCGCATGTGGCACAAAGTGCAAGGACTGGCATAAGGATCCCGGTTAGAGCCTCCGGCTCCCCACCTGCAGGGGAGTCGCTTCACAAGTGGTGAAGCAGGTCTGCAGGTGTCTGTCTTTCTCTCCCCCTCTCTGCCTTCTCCTCCTCTCTCCATTTCTCTCTGTCCTATCCAACAACAGAAACGGCAACAATAACAATAATGGCAACAGGGAATCAGGCCATAGAGCATCGGGTTAAGCACACATGGCGCAAAGTGCAAGGACCGGCGTAAGGATCCCGGTTCGAGCCCCGGCTCCCCAGCTGCAGGGGAGTCGCTTCACAGGCGGTGAAGCAGGTCTGCAGGTGTCTGTCTTTCTCTCTCCCTCTCTGTCTTCCCCTCCTCTCTCCATTTCTCTCTGTCCTATCCGACAATGATGACAACAATAATAACTACAACAACAATGAAAAACAACAAGGGCAACAAAAGGGGATAAATAAATAAATAAATAAATAAAATATTTTTAAAAAGAAGAACTTGGTGTGGAGACTGATGTTGGAAGAGGAAGAGGACCTGCTTGGGGGAGAAAGTGTCTGGTAGACACCTGTCCGTGGGAAGGTGAGGGTGTACCAGTCTGCCAACAGCTGTACTGTAAACCTTCAACTTCCTGACAAAATATATATTTTTAAAAATAAATAAATATATAAAAGTATAGTTGGGAGATTCTTGGGAGGAGGTAGTCCATTGGACCAAAATTGTCTTCAAATGTAATGAATAATCAGTGGGTCACCTACCCCACCTGTTCCCTGAACTGACACCTAAACACAAGGCTTAAAACCTGCTGGGACTTGAGCATGACTTGAAGCAGCAGTGTCAGACTTAAGTTAGTTATTAGACCGACAAACAGACAGACAGACAGAATATTTTTTTGCCTCCAGGGTTATTGCTGGAGCTTGGCTTCAGCACTATGCATCCAACTGCTCCCTGAGTGTAGGGAAATTGTGAGGATGTGGTTGAGCTTGGCAGGGCTTGACCTGAGGGGCACATCCATCCTGTCAGTCTCTCTTTCTCTACTGAGAGGTCGAGTCAGGAGGGACATGACCCCCCAAGATTTGCCTCGTTTTATCAGACTCCCTGCCTCACAAAGCACCCTGCATTCCTGATACTATGGCCTGCTCCCTTATCTACATAATCCTTGTTTTTCCTGAAAAGTCTCCTCCCTAATTCCCCACAGGGTATTATTAATCCTACCAGTTAAACCCCTAGCAACAGTTGCTAAGGAAGTCCCTACCTTTCCCAGCCCCTTTCTCCACCCCTTTCCAAACCATGTATGGTATTGTCTAGCCACTTCCATTTCCGACTTGGGGTTTCCTGTTTTTGGCTGGATGGGGGCACACACTGAGAGCTAGAGGCTGACACCAGCCATTGTGGTTTGTGCCATGTGGCTTAACCAGGTGTACTACTGCTGGACTCTGGGGTGCTAGGATGAATAAAGATTTGAAAGGCCTCATTGCCACAAGCTTGGTTCCTGGGTCATCTCTCTCTCTCTCTCTCTCTCTCTAGCATCACTAGCCCAATACCTGAGGCCTTTTTTTCTTCTTCTTCATCCTTTTCCTCAATTGACAGGACAGAGAGAAATTGAGAGCAGATGGGGGAGATAGAGAGGGAGAGGGAAAGAGAGACACTTGAAGACCTGCTTCACTGCTTGTGAATTGTCCCTGCTGCAGATGGGGAGCTGGGACTTGAACCCAGGGTGCCTTTGCACTGTTCTTTGCACACAGTACTGTGTGCTAGTCATTGTGTGCAAGATGGCCCCAGCTCCTAGTTCTGATATTTTCACATCCACACACTTGATTTCGCAAGACCTGCTCTGGGGCTATGTGCATGCTTACCACTGTTGGGTAGTTGCCATCTCCCCCTGGCTTCTTCTTATCCATATGCCTATATAGGGATTTACTGATCCAAAGGTTTGGTCTATTTACATAAATCACTTTTACATAAAGCACTCCAGGGCATTGGTGGTTCAGTTATAGGATTCTCGCCTGTTCCGCCCCCTCCTTGTCACACTCTGATTTTCACCAGTCACTTTTCTCTCCACCCTCTCTATATCACATCCTGTTTCCACCCTACTTGGAGAGTATAAAAACAGCTGCTCTTCTGATTAAAGACACTTGGAAATTGCTTTCCGGCTCCGAGAGTTCCAGAGTGTATCTCCTGCGGAAGTTGGTGCAGCACACGTTCCTGATCCCTCTCCCACAGCAGCCTAGATCAGCTCCAGTTGAGTTCTCTCCAACCCAGAGAGCACCGGCTCGGGAAGAAGTACCCTCAGGCTATCCCGGCATCTGGCGCCCGGAACAGGGACCCGTAAGCAGCAGATTTACAAGAAGACATCTTAGATAAGTACACACCTTTTGGGTATCTGCAATATTGTGTTAAGGCACTGTGATTTTTTTTTCTTTTTTATTGTTTTCCAGAGATCTTTCCACCATGGAAAATCTTTTCCAAATCCTGCATTCTTTTTCCAGTATACAATTTTTATATATCTGGGACATTTTTCTCGGGGCTTCACCTTATATCCTGTTGATCATCATAGCAGCTTTTAAGGGATATATAGGGCAACCTCTCAAAAGGCTTAAGAAACTAGAGGCTGAGGTCCAAGAGATAAAGGAAGTAATCATAGAACTTAACCAGCACCTTAAAAACAAGAAGAAGCAAAGGCCTGTCGTGATCTTGACCCACCCTAATTCCTCTGCATCTTGCCCTGAGGCCCCTATTTTGGCATCTTGCCCTGAGGCCCCTATTTTGGCAGACACGTGTCCGAAATCTCCTTTGGACTCCACAGCCACTTCTTCGGCCACCCCCATTTTGGCAGAAACGTGTCCAGAACCTCCTGCTGCCTCCACGGCTGCTTCTTCACCCCACCCTGTTTTGATAGACACATGTCCGAATTCTCCTGTAGCCTCCAAAACCACTTCTTCGGCCACTTGTCCAGAAGCTTCCACTTCAGTGACTCCTCCTACCGCTACACACTTATCAGAGGAAGTCCACACATTTCCGGTCAATGTTGCCCCCAATAGACAAAAACCTCAGGCCTGGTATCCATATTCCGCCACAGACCTGAAGGAACTACGCCAGGCTATCAAAGATGACGGTGTTCATGCCCCATGGACCAGGTCCATTTTACAAGGCCTGCTTCAGAACCTTAATACCCCTCAAGATTGGAGAGATGTGACTCGTGCTACGCTCCCAGGCCCCCTCTTCCTGCAATGGGAGGCATTCTTTCGCGATGAATGTTTACAACAATCGCGGAAAAATATTCAAAATCAGCCAGAGGGTAATTTTGATGCATTGTTTGGAACAGGCCAATTAGAAACAGGGATTCAACAGGCGGAAGCCAAGTTTCCAGCGGGGTATTTTGATCAAGTACGCCTGTGTGCATTAAAAGCATGGGAGCGATTAACACCACCCATGGGAGCAGCCTCAGCCCCCATTCTCTCCCTGCAACAAGAACCTGATGAATCCCTCGCTAAATTCATTGCCAGGGTCCAGTCGAGTTTGGAAAGGAAGATTTATAATCCTGACGCTCGTTTTCTCCTACTGCGATCCATAGTCTGGGATGGAATGCTTCCGCATTTTCGACAGGCCTGTATCACTCTTAAAAATGAACACCCAGATACTTGGATTCTAGCTACACAGGATCTCAGATCAAGCTCTTTTCAAGGACCTATGTTACAGGCCTATGCAGCTACCTTACATAAGCAAAAAGGAGCTTGCTTTCAGTGCGGTCGCCAAGGGCATTGGCGTAACCAATGTCCAGAAAATAGACCGCGACCCCGCCTCCAGTCAGGGCGACCCCACCTCCAGTCAGGGCAACCCCGCCTCCAATCAGGGCAACCCCGCCTCCAGACAGGGAATCAGAGACCACGAATGCCTTGTCCCAGATGCCAGAAAGGATTTCACTGGAGGAGAGACTGTTGGTCAAGGTTCCATAGGAAAGGCACGCCTCTGCCAAATGTAAACAGGGATTTAAACTAGGTATGGGGCTTCCCTTAGCCCCGCCCCCAAGAGGGAAGGAAGCAGGTCGCCCGCTTGGTGCTGTGCCCTTCTTCCACAAACAGAAGCCCAGCTTGGGACCCAATCCGTCGCTATACCCACCACACCAAGTAACAATAACAGAGGGTGAGCAGAAGGAGGAACCCGTGGTATGTGGGAACTTCCAGCATAGAAATAACCGGCTGGAGCAAGAGAACAGCTCGAATTCAGAGCCTGAGATTTTATGGACCACCCCTGTTTTAGAAAGGGGTCACCCAACTATGACAGTAAAGTTTGGTAATATTCCTTTTAAGTGTTTGATTGACACGGGAGCAGATAAGACAATATTAAGACAAGCAGAGGTTCCCCAGAGTTGGGAACTCCTCCCAGGACCACGCTTACATGGTGTTGGAGGATTGACTCAGGCATTCCGCACACGAGATTCCCTTGTGTGGGAAGATCCAGAAGGGACTACCGGACGCTTTCAGCCTTTAATAGCTGATATAAGCACCAATTTATTGGGAAGAGACGTGCTGGAATCTTTAGATGTAGTGATATCCTCAGACACCTCTGCAGGACACCACACTCACTCCTGTGAGACTGCTAGACCCAACCAGCACCCCCAATACTAACTGCCACTGTTCGTAACAGAACTCCCCGCTTAGATTGGCTTTCTAATGAGCCTGTCTGGGTGGAACAGTGGCCTTTGCCTAGGGAGAAGCTAGAAATTAAAAAAAAAACTCGTCCAAGAGCAGTTATCGTTGGGACACATTCGTCATTCTCGAGCCCATGGAATACTCCAGTCTTTGTAATTAAAAAGCGCTCAGGAAAATGGCGCCTCCTCCAAGATCTTCGTGCAGTTAATAAAACCATGCAGGTTTGGGGCTCCCCCCAAAGGGGTTTGCCTCTTGCTTCCGCAATTCCCACAGGAATTCCAATCATAGCTATTGATATACAGGATTGTTTTTTCTCTATTCCCTTACACCCACAAGATTGTAAACGTTTTGCTTTCTCTGTTCCTTCTATTAATAATGCCAGCCCTGCCGATAGATTTGAATGGGTGGTACTGCCCCAGGGCATGGCTAATAGTCCTACTATTTGTCAAGAGGTTGTTAAATCTGCCCTTTTTCCATATATTCATAAGGGCCTTAAGGTTTTTCATTATATGGATGACGTGTTAATATGGGGAGAATTAGATACAGATCTCTCCGCCCTACGTGATTTTCTAATCCCTGCCTTAAAGAGAAGTGGACTTAATGTAGCTCCTGAGAAGATACAGCTAATCCCTCCAATATCTTTTTTAGGCTCAGAGATTTCCCTAATGCAGATTCGTCCTTTAAAACCTTGTGTTACTTTTCCTTCTAATCTCACTCTTGCTTCTTTACAAAGTTTTCTTGGAAATTTGAATTGGCTTAGGCAGTATCTTTATCTGCCTACGAGCTGCCTGCAACCACTGTTCGATCTGTTAAAAGGAAACAAACAGCCCTCATCAAAGCGTATGTTAACCCCCGAAGCATCCTTGGCTCTGGAAAAAGTTAACCAGGCTCTCCAGGACATGCACCTCGTTCGATTCTCCCCCTCCTCTCCAGTAAATCTTCTAATCTTTAACTCCACCCCCACGGTAGTGGGGGCATTGTGGCAGAAACATGGCATTCTCGAATGGCTTCATACGCCAGTAGGCGGAGCTCCAAGACTCCTTACCGAGATTGATGCCTTAGCATTTATGGTTCGCCAAGGAAGAAACAGATCGGTTCAGGTCTTAGGAAGGGAACCAGATTCAATCATTCTTCCCTTTTCTCTCACTGATACAGAATGGCTCATATGCCACCATTCTCGTTTTGCCATAAGTTTAATGGGTTTTCCAGGACAATTAGATAATCATTTTCCCTCTAATAATTTGATAGCTTCTTTACCTCTGTTGCCTCTACTAGTACCTAAACTTTTCTCTCGAGATCCCATCCCCTCTGCTCCTACAGTGTTCATTGATGGTGGAAAAAAGGGAGCTGCTGCCCTTATATATTATCCAGACCAGAAATACCCCAAACCTCTCTTTACTGAACTTCCTGATAATTCCCCTCAGTACAAAGAACTTTATGCTGTTTTCCTTGCATTAAAAGCTGTACCAGAATCCTTCAACCTTTTTTCTGACAGTGTGTATACTGTTAACTTACTTCCATGGCTTGCTCGATCTTATGTAAGAATTGATGACAACCCACTTTCTCCTCTTTTAATTCAAATTGCCTCTATGCTCTGTTCTCGAACCCATCCACTGTATGTTCAGCACCTACGTTCCCACAGCCCTCTTCCTGGTCCCCTGTCCGAAGGGAATGCTGCAGCTGACCGCCTTGCCTCCACAGGAATTCTCCTAGCCTCTGTCTCTAATCCTGCTGACTTTCATTCCCTAACCCATGTTAATCTTAAAGGTCTTCGAGCTCGATTTCCTGATATTCCTCTGCCACAGTTAAAACGTATTCTTGCTACATGTTCCTCCTGTGCAGGTCTAATCAAAACACCTGCTATTCAGACTCTGGGGGTTAATCCTCGAGGTTTAAAAGCCAACGCTCTTTGGCAAATTGATGTTACCCACATACCTAACTTTGGCAAACAAAAATATGTGTTCGTCTCAATTGATACCTTCTCTAAGTTTATGTGGGCTACAGCTCAGACTGGAGAAAACTCAAAAAAGCTTATAAGCCATATGCTCTCCTGTTTTGCTGTAATGGGCTTACCTCTTCAACTTAAAACGGATAATGGACCTGCTTTTACCAGCAAACAATTTAAAGATTTTTGTTCCCTCTGGAACATTACTCATACTACAGGCATTCCGTATAATCCACAGGGACAAGGCATTGTTGAGAGGGCCCATCAAACTCTTAAGGCTCAATTAAATAAAGAAAAAGGGGAAATGTACCCCCCTAATATCCAGCTGGCAAAAGCCTTAACTACATTAAATCTCTTTAATATTTACAAAAACTCAGACCAACCTCCTATAATTCTTCATTGGCAAACACCACCCACCCTCCCAGCTATTAAAGTCAAATGGAAAGACCCACTTGATAAAATTTGGAAAGGACCTGACCCCCTGTTGACTATGGGGAGGGGTTTCGCATGTATTTTTCCACAAAATTACTCCAAGCCTGTTTGGGTTCCTGCCCGCCATGTCCGGCAATACCCACATGATGGTGCTGATATCCCTGAAGAACAAGAAACACTGCAAGAAGACTGGCTGCAAGAGGACTGGCTACAGGATGCACCCCAGGATCCATAATACAGCATGGCAGAATAAAAAAAAAAAAAAATCTGATTCACAGAACTCTCCCCCCCCCCCCGAATGAATGTCTTATGCTATGACTGGCCAGTTGTGTTTTGTGAGTGAGTGAGTGAAAAAAAAAAAAAATTGAGTGAGTTGAGTGACCAAAATTTTTGTATGACCCATTGTGCTCAGAGTACTCTGAAAGTTAACTGACTTTATATCAAACGGCTGGACGCAGCCATGGTTTCTGGAGACGTCCAGAAACAGTCCAAAAATTGTTCATTCCCCCTTTTGATTTCTTTTTTAAGTCTTGATATCAATATGAAATGTTTAGTCTTAAACTGTGTGAGTAAAGATGGTTCAACTATGACAGTAGTTCTAAATTCACATTTGAAATGATATATCTTATTTACAAGTTTTTCTCCTCCTGTGTGTTATAAACTATATATTTAATATGCGTGTTTCAAGTTTGGTAAACATTAACTTGACAGTTAAATCGTAACTTCGAAGTTACATTTTTACGAGAAGAGGTAAAATCAATTCATTTAAGTAACTGAGTGTTTAAGGTAAAACTCTAAATATTCAATGTGACAATTCATCATCTCCTAAGTTAAAATACAAATTCTCTATACAGGACATTTTTGGAGGGCCCCCAAAAATGTCCTGTAAGCTATCTTGTGGAAATTAATCCACAACAAATTTGGCATCAATCTGATATTGTAAATGTACCAAAAAAAAAAAAAAATTGTCACTAAAATGTGTTAACTCTAGTAACCTGAGTTTGCTTAAAAACCCAATGTAAAAATAGTCAAGAATCAATATATGTAACTTAAACTCGGTATGAAAACTTTGCTATATAAAGACTGCTACATGAGGTCACGTAAGATGACCTTTACACAAAATTATAAAGATACCTAAACCAGTTATAATCATTGAGTTTTCAATTGTAGTAAACTTCTAATTTGTTACAAAGTTTTTTCATAAGTAATTGACTACAGCTATGACAAGCCTTCGCATAAAGAAGCATCTGCTCATATAGAATCCCCAGAAATCCATCTTGGACCCCTGACCTCTGACATCACCCACAATTACAGCCATCCCCAGAAACCCATGATGTGACCTGACACGATCTGGAGAATCTGATTCACAGACTCTGAAGGACAAGACTTTCCTACTGCCTTTCTCTCAACCATCGGTGTCTGCTCTTCCTGCTTCTGTTTCGCCCATCATGTTTTGGCGGTTCCAGGTCACTCTCTACAGAGAAGAAAAGTTCCGGTGACCGTCCTCCTCCATCAAGATAGACGTGTGGCATTTATTTCCTGGCCGTTGACATTGGACTGATGCTTCTATAGAACTTGCTGGACACTCCTTTTATACTCCTGGACTTCTTGAAGAATGACTGTAGCAGGCTGACTCGGGATTTTGCAATGCCAGATCACCCCTCTAGCCCCTCGGCTTATCAGGCCCCCACTCCTCCACCCATCAGGCTCACTCTGTCTCTTGCTACTCTTACTTATCCCTCCGTCTTGTGCTAGTTATTTTTGAAGACACTTACACACTATCATTCTGCTTTCTTCCCAACAGGTTTCCGTTCACCCCTACACTGCTATTCCCCTGACAGAGATGAAGCCTTTTACAGACATTGACCCAGTTATATATGGCCATTAAGTAAGAGGAAGATGTTGGGGAATTGTGAGGATATGGTTGAGCTTGGAAGGGCTTGAGCCTGAGGGGTGTGTCAATCCTGTTAGTCTCTCTCTCCACGGAGAGGTTGAGCAAGGAGGGACAGTAGAACCCCAAAAAAGGTGTGCCTCTTATCAGTCTCCCTGCCTCACAAAGTGCCCCACACTCCTGATACTATGGCAAAAAGTTAAAAAGAAAGGGGGAGATGTTGGGTAGTTGCCATCTCCCCCTGGCTTCTTCTTATCCATATGCCTATATAGGGATTTACTGATCCAAAGGTTTGGTCTATTTACATAAATCACTTTTACATAAAGCACTCCAGGGCATTGGTGGTTCAGTTATAGGATTCTCGCCTGTTCCGCCCCCTCCTTGTCACACTCTGATTCTCACCAGTCACTTTTCTCTCCACCCTCTCTATATCACATCCTGTTTCCACCCTACTTGGAGAGTATAAAAACAGCTGCTCTTCTGATTAAAGACACTTGGAAATTGCTTTCCGGCTCCGAGAGTTCCAGAGTGTATCTCCTGTGGAAGTTGGTGCAGCACGCGTTCCTGATCCCTCTCCCACACAGCAGCCTAGATCAGCTCCAGTTGAGTTCTCTCCAACCCAGAGAGCACCGGCTCGGGAAGAAGTACCCTCAGGCTATCCTGGCAACCACCACCACACAGCAACCTTTTCATGGCAGCTTTTCACTATTTGAGACAGAGAAAGAGAGAAGGAGAGAGTGGGGGAGAGAGAGAGAGAGAGTGGAGGGAGACAGAGGTAGAGAGAGAGGGAGAGAGAGGTAAACAGAGGGAGAGAGCTAAAGAGAGGGAGAGAGAGGGAGAGAGGTAGAGAGAGAGGGAGAGAGAGGTAAACAGAGGGAGAGAGAGGTAAACAGAGGGAGAGAGAGGTAAAGAGAGGGAGAGAGAGGGAGAGAGAGAGGTAGAGAGAGAGGGAGAGAGAGATAAACAGAGGGAGAGAGAGGTAAAGAGAGGGAGAGAGTGGAAGAGAGAGAGGGGGAGAGAGAGGGAGAGAGAGGGGGGAGAGAGAGGGAGATTGAGAGAGGGAGAGAGTGTGAGAGAGAGGGAGAAAGAGAGGGAGAGAGAGGGAGAAAGAGGGGGGAAAGGGGGAGAGGGGGGAGAGAGAGTGAGGGATAGAGAGAGGAAGAGAGAGAGGGAGAGAGAAGAAGAGAGAGATAGAGAGAGGGAGGGAGAGTGGGAGAGAGAGTGAGAGAGAGGGAGAAACAGAGAGGGAGAGGGAGAGGGGGAAAGAGAGAGGAAGAGGGGGGAGAGAGAGAGAGGAATAGAGGGGAGAGAGAAGAATAGAGAGAGAGGGAGAGAGAGAGGAAGGAGGGAGGGAGGGAGGGAAAGAGGGAGGGAGGAAGACATAGACAGAGAAAAGGGGAAGACACAAGCAGAGAAAGGAAGAGACACCATAGCACAACTTCACCATCCAGGGAACTTCCTGAGAGCCACCTGTGGTGTTCCCACGTGGTGCTAGGAGCTAGGTACTAGGAGCTAGGTGCTACAACTCAAACCTGGACCCTGGCACATGGTAGTGCTCTGTCAGGTGAGCTATCTTCCCGGCTCTCGTATTCACATTTTCCATGAGGGCTTCCTGTAAAGATGCCGTCAGTGAGGCATGGAGAACAGCTGCAGTCAGAGGAGTCTATGTCCTTATATGTCGTCTCTGCCCTCTGTGCTGCCAAGTGATAAGTGCCCACAGGCAGGTCAGGAGAGAACTCAGAGGTGTGGCTACTTGAGGTGTGAGCTCAACTCCTTGCTGTTGGCTAAGAAACCCTGTTTGTTGTTTGTTTTTTCTGGGAAGAATGACTGACAGGTCTACTTGAATGAGCCTCAGATGAGCATGTCTTGGGTGTTTTCACAGAAGAGACTGAGCCCCTGGGGACTCAGCCGGGTATGTCCCTGCACTCGCCTAAGGCCCCTGGATCTCAGGCAAAGTGGGGATGGCTAGTCACCCCAAGTGATCCTGTCATGTCAAGGAAAGAACATTAATGGTACTTGCTCTCAGTTATACAAGCCAAGTTTTCAATTAAAAAATGAAAATTTGGGGGAACAGGCAGTGGCGCACCCGATGAAGTACTCACATTACAGTGTGCAAGGACCCGGGTTCAAGCCCCTGGTCCCCACCTGCAGGAGAAAAGCCTCAGGAGTGGTGAAGCAGGGCTGAAGGTGTCTCTCTCTCTGTCTCTCTTCTTATCACCCCCTTCCCTCTCAATTTATGGCTGTCTCTATCCAATAAATAAATAAAGATAAAAATATTTTTTAATGAGAATTTAGGAGCCAGGTGGTGCTGCACCTGGTTGAGCGCACACGTTACAGTGCACAAGGACCCGGGTTTGACCCCCATCCCCTACGTACAGGGTGAAAGGTTTGTGAGTGGTGACACAGGGCTACAGGCTTTCTCTGTCTCCCTTTCTATTTTTCCCTCCCCACTCTATTTCTGAATGTCTCTATCCAATAAATAAATAAAGATAATGTTAAAAATATTTATTTATTCCCTTTTGTTGTCCTTGTTGTTTTATTGCTGTAGTTATTATTGTTATTGATGTCCTCTTTTTAGATAGGACAGAGAGAAATGGAGAGAGGAGAGGAAGACAGAGAGGGGGAGAGAAAGATAGACACCTGCAGACCTGCTTCACCGCCTGTGAAGCGACTCCCCTGCATGCAGGTGGGGAGCCAAGGACTCAAACTGGGATCCTTACACCGGTCCTTGTCCTTTGCACCACCTGTGCTTAACCTGCTGTGCTACCGCACAACTCCCAGAGATAATATTTTTAAATGATAATTTTGAAAAAAAATGTTGGCCACTGTGAGCTTGACAGCTTCCCAAAGTTTAAAGATTTCTGGATAAGATGAAGGGGATATTTGAATTAATTAAGTAATTAACTAATTAATTAATTCTTTCTTTCTTCTTCTCCTTCTTTTTTGCCTCCAGGGTTATCTCTGGGGCTCAGTGCCTATACAACGAATCCAATGCTTCTGGTGGCCATTTTCTTAATTTTACTGGATAAGACAGAGAGAAATTCAGAGAGGGGTAGACAGAGATGGAGAGAGAAAGAGAGATGTCTGCGGACCTGCTTCACCGCTTGTAAAGCTTTCCCCTGCAGGTGGGGAGCCAGGGGCTTGAACTGGGATCCTTGAGCTTTAGTACTACATGCAATTAATATGATGCATCACGGCCCAGACCCCATTCTTTCTTTTTTTAAAGTTTATTTATTCATTTTACTTGATAGGATAGAAAGAAATTGAGAGGAGAGATAGAGAGGGAGAGAGGGAAAGAAATACCTGCCACCCTGCTTCATCATTCATGAAGCCCCCCCCCCCGCAGGTGGGGATCGGGGGGGACTTGAACCCAGGCCTAGGTCCTTGTGTATGGTAGTAGTATTTTACATAGCAGCACCAAACATTTCTGATTTCTACATATCTCAGTGAAGCAATATTTTATAATTGTCCAACATATGATGCCCCAGAGTTTCACATGAATGAAAGACCCATTTAAAGTCAGTGATGGAGCTGAGGAGATACACAGGTCAAAGGTTATAGACCTGGCACCTCCATATACCAAAGTGAGCAGTGCTCACCTCTCTCTTTCTCTCTCTCAAAATTGAATTAAATTACTTTCAAGGACTATTAATAAGAAGTAAAGCAAAATGGAGGGATCATTTTGTTGTTGCTGTGTTGCCATGGTTTTCTCTGGAACTGTGCAATTTCACCACTCCCAAATGACTCTTTTCCTCTTTTTTGAATTTTTATTAGTAATTTAATAATGATTAACAATAATGTAAGATAACAAGGGTACAATTCCACACAGTTCCCACCACCAGAGTTCCCTGTCCCATCCCCTCTACTGGAAGCTTCCCTATTCTTTATCCCTCTAGGAGGATGGACCAAGGATCATTGTGGGGAGCAGAAGGTGGGAGGTCTGGCTTCTGTCATTGCTTCTCCACTGGACATGGGTGTTGGCAGGTGGATCCACACCCCCAGCCTGTCTCTGTCTTTCTCTAGTAGGGCAGGGCTCTGGGGAGGGGAGGTGCCAGTACACATGGGTGAGGGTGTCTGCCCAGGGAAGTCAGGGTGAAATCATGGTAACACCTTAAAATTGGTGACTGAAAGGCAGTAAGATATAAATCAGGGAAAACTGTTTAATAGGCAGGAACCCAAATGTAGGAACAGAGCAGATGAAACTCAGGGTCAGTGTGTGGGAAGAAGCTAGGAAGTCTATTTTAGGTCTGTTCCAAGAGGCCCAAGACTTTAGTTATTTTTGCCTGAGCCTGACCACTAACATGCAGATGGGTTACAATCACTGTCTGGGAAGATGGCGTCCAGGGAGAGTAGAGACATTTCCTCTTTTATTTTTTTGTAGTGACTCGAGCAGGAGTTTGGGACTATTAGCACACGAATGATGGCACCCTGAGGAGGTGCCTCAGAGAAGGGAAGGTATAAAGCAGGTACTTTGAGTACCTGAGGCTCTTTGTCTGCAGCTTCTTCTCTTGGTCAGAAGCACCTTGGTAGAGGTGCTGCAGGCATCCATCTGCCATGGCTACTTCTCCTGAGAACTGAACATGTGTGACTCTGCTGGCCAGTAAACTTTTAGACCCTCTACAGCCATAAACAACCTTTACCAGAGCTGGTAATTGTTTATCTTATGGGACTCCACTTTGATAACTATATTCAGACCTTATGGACCTAGCATACTCTTAACCCTTGATAAATGCTTATTTTGCCTTTTACCTGTTTCACCCTAATAAACCTTGTATTGTTTAAACCAGTCCCCAGATCCCCACTGTGATTCCTTCTACGTGCCGCAAGCATCCCCAACCCCCAAGCCCCTTTTTTGTTAATTTACAACAGTTTTTCAGTGGGTGAGAGACAGAGATAGAGAGAAACAGAAAAAGGAAAGATACTACTGCACTGCCCCATTGCTCCTGCAGCTTCCCCTTTACATGGTGTTCCCATGTGGTGCCAGGGCCTGGAGCCCAGATCCTTGTGCTTGGCACAGCAAGCATTCTACAGGATAGCTGCCTCCAGTCCTCCAGAAGACTTTATTTTAACAGTATTCAGGGCTCACCAATAGAGCTTCTGCTTCTACACTGCAAGCAGTCATTAAGGAATCACTACTTACTTCTCCTTCTTTTTTTCCTCCAGGGTTATCACTGGGGCTCCTTCTCGTGGTGCATCCCGTGAGTACCCATTCATTGGGGAAACTCACGATCCTTCCTAGCCGACTGAATCCACATGGATCCCAGTCACTTTCAAAGCCAGCAACAAGCAGCTCCTGACAGCTTTCAACCTGACACTGTTGACTGGCTACGGAAGAAGGGCAAACGCTAGAAGAAGAAGTGCCAGCACTACAAATCTACTGCTCCTGTGGCCATTCCCCCCCATTGTTATTATTGCTGCCATTATTGTTGGATAGGACAGAGAGAAACAGAAGAGTGGAAGACAGAGAGGAGGAGAGAAAGAACACCTGCAGACCTGCTTCGCCACTTGTGAAGTAACACCCCTGCAGGTGGCAAGCTAGGACTTGAACCAGGATCCTTGCACAGGTCCTTGTGCTTAACTCACTGTGCTACTACCCACCCCCCCCTCCAGGAATCACTACTTTTTAAACTGGGTATAATGTCAAAGAAAAATATACGCATATAGCTGAACAAAGCAACTAAATGTCTCTCTTTTCCAACAATATAAGTATGTGGAGCAAGATTCTCAACTAAAACAACAAATTATTAAAAAGTAAAAAATGACAAATAATAAGAGTGATTACAGAACTGGCTAAGAGATTCTGTCTCCTATGAAATAGCCGTTAAAGAGACTTACAAACATACAAGAGGGTGACAATCTTCTCGCTAAATTTCCTCTTGCTTTGGGAAAATTTATTTTTCACAAAGATTCATTTACATCAGCAAGTCCATTAGTCATTTCTATTCTTGAATGCATTAAAAAGTTTCCAGTTCCTCAGTTTTCACTTGAGATGTGATCACATTGATAGATAGTACCCACATAAAGAAAAAAAGTTTGGGATGACATATTTGATGTTGCTAAGGCTTGGAAAGAAGAGACTAGTCTTATTCATTTTGGGGGTTTTCAACTATTGCAAAGTTCCTGATACAAAATTGGAAAAACAAAAAAGCTTAACAAATATTAACACCTCCCTATCTTACAATAAATAGCTACATACATACACACACACACACACACACACATGCCAGACTAGGTTCGAGGGCTGGAGAAAGATGTCCAGGGACTCATGGCTGAGCCGGGAACGCAGTTCAATCTTTATTGACAAGCGGGGATGCAGTTCAATCTATCTCTAATAACAATCCTGTTCTTATATATCTCCTGAGGGGAAGTGTCAGGTTGGAAGAGGATGTACATAGGATAAGGGGGTGGAGAAGGAAAAAGCATGCCAACCAGTGGGGATTAAACCAGTGAGAACAAAACAATGATTATGTAAATAGACCACAAGCAATGCAACAGAAGGGGTCTTAGAAGCAGAATTTAGAAGCAGATCAACATTTCCCCCTTTCTTTTTAACTAATGGCCATAGTATCAGGAGTGTGGGGTGAACAGAAACCTATATCTTACAGGCATTTTCAAAAGAACTGGCACAAGACAGGAAGGAACAAGTAGGATAGCAGCAAGAACCAGTTTGATGCCAAGAGGAG
The DNA here is from genome assembly GCF_950295315.1 of Erinaceus europaeus. Lineage (NCBI taxonomy): Eukaryota > Metazoa > Chordata > Mammalia > Eulipotyphla > Erinaceidae > Erinaceus > Erinaceus europaeus. The sequence goes on along the minus strand of NC_080168.1, from coordinate 130,645,053 downwards.
GCCTGAAGTGGCATTTCCTGCCTCAAAGGGCAGTGCCTATCAGGTGAAAGGGTGTTTCCTGCCTCTGGGGGCATCTCTTGCCTCTGGGGATGTTTCATGCCTCAAAGGGCATTTCCTGCCTCTGTGGGCAGGACCTAGTAAGGAGGGGAGTTTCCTGACTCTGGGGACAGGGCCTGCAGGTGAGGGGACGTGGCCTATAGAGTCCCAAGGCAGCTGGCTGCAAAGTCCATGCAGTGCTGCGGTCAGTCTTTGAGAAACCCAGCAGTGTAAAGGGAAGCTGCTGTAAAGTTGTGTAAAGTGCCAAAGAGGTGTACCAGTAAGTTCAATAGAAGTGTCAGTCCAAAGCAGATGACCACGGAAGAAATGCCAGGGGATGAAATGCTGTACATCTGTCTCGATGGGGAAGGTCAGCCACCAGAATTCCGCTTTTCTGTAGAGAGTAAGCTTTGGAATCTGTGAATCTGTTTCTTCAGGTCGTGCCAGGTCACATCATTGGTTTCGGGGACGGGGGATATTGCAGTTGTGCCATCTTGTGGGCGATGTCAGAGAACAGAGGTCCAAATGGATTTCCGGGGATTTCATTTGAGAAGATGCTTTTTCATGTGAGGACTTGACAGGTGTAATTCACTTACTTGTCAAACAAAACTTGTAGCAGATTAGAAGTTTACTATAATTGATAACTCCATTACAATTGAAAGTCCTTTCTAGTATGATTTTAAGGTTGTTTAAACAGTTTAAACTCAGTAAAAGAACCATGGTAGAAGCCTCAAGCATGAGAATCATTAACATAACCATTGTTCTATCTACCCCACCCATACTCATACAGTTTTCAGGATTAAACATTTCCAAGACGTAAAAAATCAAAAGAGAAAAAAAACAATTTTTTGGACTGTTTCTGGATATCTCTAGAAATCATGGCTGCGTCCATCATTTTTTTATGTCAATTAAATTTCAGAATACTCACAGCAAAATGGGTCATATAAAAATTCAGTCATTCAAATCACTTTCTTATGAAATGCAATGTGAACCAGGTTATTAGATTCCACTATGTTGTATCATGAGTCCCCCAGAGGGCGTCCTAATCCAAAAAGCTCCTCAAAATTCCGTTTAGGGTGCTTCTGATGGTTCCTGCGAGATTGCAGGCATCCATTTTTAAAAACGTCTTCCCATCGAAGAAAGAATAGAATCAGGAGGGTAGAACTAACCATGTGTCTCCATTCTTGGGGACTGCCAGGGTACTGGAGAATGCTCTTCAAGTTAGAGTAGTCCTTCTCCACAGGAAACATGGGAGAGGGAGTTCAGAAAATCCCAGGGGAAATCTTCATGCATCTTCCAAGCTCTACGATCATGGTCATAAGGAACCAAAGTTCCCGGTCAGGGAACCAAAGTGTGGCCCAGAGCAAAATGTTCCAGAGACAGAGAAACTGTCACATGAAGAAAGAGTAGAGGCTTTGGGAAACCTCTTCATAAGTAGAAAGGCAGCCCATGGCAGATGGGTAGTCCAGCAGCTTTACTTATCTGGTCTTCTTAGGTCTGCTGCTTGGGTGTGGAGCCGAGGTTCATGCCCCATGTTGTTGTGCCATATGCTAGTCCCAGTTCGGGGCACCAGATGCCAGTCTAGCTTTGCAGGCTGGAAATGACCAGGCTGAGCTGGGAACGCAGTTCAGTCTTTATTGACGAGCAGGGATGCAGTTTGATCTATCTCTAATCACAGTCCTGTCCTTATATATCTCCTGAGGTGGAAGTGTCAGGTTGGAAGAGGATGTATGTAGGATAAGGGGTGGGGAGAAGGAAAAAGCATGCAAACCAGTGGGGATTAAACCAATGCGAACAAAACAATGATTATGTAAACAGACCACAAGCAATGCAACAGAAGGGGTCTTAGAAGCAGAATTTAGAAGCAGACCAACACACACACACACACACACACACACACACAGCAGATGCATACAGAATCTAACTAAGGAGGCAGAAGGCGAGTTAACATTCCCCCCTCCCCCAGAAAGCAAAAGCCACAAATAAAATAAAACAAAATGAAATTAGACCATTTCCTTGAGATTATGCAGGTTAGTACATGGCAGTTCGCAATGGGTCTTTGAACTTGGGCGATTGTCTAACACTCCAATTAGAGTTCCCTGGAAATAATAGTCTATAAAGCATTCAGGCATCCTGATATTTGCCCTAACAATGTTTTGCTTAAAAGGGGTTTTCAATAGGAAATAATCTGATTTTTTAATTTCTTTTTAAATGTGTTGTTGACTTGAGATTGAAGAACCATCTAGAATCAAAATTACATTAAGCAATAAGAATAAACAATTTCAAGATGGTGTTCGGTTCTGAACGGAGAATCGTAGCCCAAATTTGATTTGGCATGCAAAGACAGAAAGACATAAAAGATGATTTACAGCCTCATTCTCTGAGTAGAAATGGAATGTCTCAGATCAAACTGCTCTTTTAATACCATAAAAGAAGATGGAAACAAATTCATCGTGTGGAAGATCCATCAGTGCAGGTCTAGGGCAGGGAGGTGGGGAACCCCAGGGCTGAGGAAGGGCCCGTGTGAGTGGGTAGGGTTTTCTAGTCCGGGGACCCTTTGCTCATTGTGTGGGGTCCAAGCAGGAGTCTGTCCATCTCTCTCTGTCCCTAGACAAGCTGTCTTAGCACCAGCACCACACTGCCATACTGTTTCCCCCTCCAGGTAACTGAGTCAACACATGCCCATCTAGTCTTCAACATGGCAGGTCCTCTCTCAGCCTATCTGAACTCTACACACAAAACTCTACAAAAGATCAGACAGGTGGCTGGGCTGTGGCACACCCAGTTAAGCGCACATAGTACGGAGTACAAGGATCCCGGTTCAAGCCCCCGGATCCCCACCTGCGGGGTGGGGGTCACTTCACAAGCAGGTGTCTGTCTTTCTCTCCCCCCTCTGTCTTCCCCTCCTCTCTCCATTTCTCTCTGTCCTATCCAATGACAATGACAGTAACAAAAGGGGGAAAGAAAAAGACAAAGAGGGGCCAGGTGGTGACGCACCTGGTTAAGGGCTCACATTACAGTGCACAAGGACATGGGTGCAAGGCCCTGGTCTCCACCTGCAGGGGTACAGCCTCAGGAGTGATGAAACAGGGCTTTGAGTTCTCTCTGTCTATCCAATAAAATGGAAAAACTGGTCACAGGAGCAGTGAATTCATAGTGCCGGCATCGAGCCCCAGCAATAACCCTGGAGGCAAAAAGAAAAAGTCAGACATTGTAACCCTAGGAGCCATGCTACCCAGGCTCCATCTCCAGATCCTGACTCTGACTTTCCTTGCCCTTTGCCCCACTCCTCTGAGTCAGGGATTCATGCTCCCTGGCTGACTTTTCCATTCAGAGAGAGAGACAGAGAGAAAAGGGTAAAGAAAGAGGAAGAGACATCACTGCATCAGCTTCCCTTGGTGCCACAGATCCTCCTATGTGGTGCCAGGGCTCAGCCTTGGACCACTCACTACATGGCAAGACATGAGATCTGCTTAGTTAACTGTCTCTACACCCCACCTGTCACTACACCAATACCTACTTGCCTTGAGTTGATTTTTTTTTAACTGAGTGTACCACTAGAATAGTCTGATTTCTGCTAGGATGGGAAAATTGTAGCCTGTGGGGGTATGGATCCACCTGTCAACACCCATGTCCAGTGGAGAAGTAGTTACAGAAGCCATCACTTCCACCTTCTGTTCCCCATAAAGAAGTTTGGTCCATACTCCCGGAGGGGGAAAAATGTTAGGGGAACGTGACCAGAGGGCTCTGAACTCTTTGTGGATGGGTGTGTTCGGTTCCTTAGGACATATGCCCAGGGGAGGAATTGCAGAGTCATAAGGTAGGTCCACTTTGAGCTCTCTAGGATTTCTCCAGACTGCTATCCACTGGAGTTGGAACAACATGTAGACTAAGTCTTACTGGAATGGGAGTCAGGCGGTAGCACAAAGCACGAGGAGTGGCATCAGGATCCCAGTTTGAGCCCCCGGCTCCCCACCTGCAGGGGGGTCACTTCACAGGCAATGAAGCAGGTCTGCAGGTGTCTGTCGTTCTCTCCCCCTCTCTGTCTTCCCCTCCTCTCTCCATTTCTCTCTGTCCTATCCAACAACACCACCATCAATAACAACAACAATAATAATTACAACAACAATAAAAAAACAAGGGCAACAAAAGGGAAAATAAATAAGTAAATAAATAAATAAATAAAAAGTCTTACTGGGATACAGACATGTTCATTTCTCCTTGTTTCCTCTCTGTCTTCAGCAGTACTGGAGTTAGTTATATGCACCAGAGACCATATGACTTACACAACTTAAAATATCTAGTAAGTGAACTTTCACAGAAAATCTCTGTTGGCCACTGTGCTCCACTAACAGAGGCTCCAAGTGTGTTCCTCTGCTTGTCTACCTGTTGACTTTTCAGGTGAACACAACTCGACCCATGGCTCTCCTGGCTTTCTCTCCCCTGAGATGACACTCTGTCTGTTGGTCATCACAGAGGACCAGGCAGCAGGGAGCATTGAGCATTTAGCATTTAGCACTGAAAATGTCAATGTTTCTATCAGGAGGATTATGCTCAGAAGGAAGGTGTCTTGGCTACTGTTTCCTCTGTGTTCCTCACAGTAGACCTTCCTACAAACCTTGCTTTATCTCTAACTTTCAGTTTTCTTCCCTTTTATTTTTTTAAAATCAAATTTAATTTTATTTATTTTGGATACATAGAGAAATTGAGAGGGAAGGAGGAGAGAGGGGAGGGAGATGGGTTTGGACCCAAGTCCTTGCACAGTGTAATCTGTGTGCTCTATGAGATGCGTCACTTCTGCGCCGTTTCTATCACTTTCTGTTATACCTTGCCTGATCTCCTCAATCTATTCTCTCACAGGGGAGGGACGAGGTATACCCAGACTGCCAAATTTCTCCTTAGTTCTCTCTTGACTTCTGAAAACTCTTGGTGTTGGTTCAATGGCTCCTTATCTTGTTAAAAAGATCATTTACTCCCAAATATCAGTATGGAAGTGAATGATTGAAGGCCCGTTGACTGTGTTACTTCTCTAGGAGAACTGCAATGAAGAGAGCTCATTGCATGTGCACAGTAGCGATCCACTGTGAAGAAGGTGCTCTGAGTCCAAGCATTAGTCTTGGCATTCCTCGATTTCACTAGAAAGCAACCACTTGCCACTTTATATGTGATAACCTTCCCATCACCCAGGCTTCTACCAACGTCCTCAGCCTGGCCACCGCCTGCCAGTCCACCTGCCTATTACTGGTTTCCAAAGTCTGTCTCTTATCACTTCTATTTCCCCTTGGCAATTCTTATTTCCAGAAGGGATGAGCAATCCATCCATTTTCAAGGGATGATTCTTCCTCACCCACTTCAAGTTATTCAGAACTTATATCTTGTCAGTGATAAATACTTCTTTTTCTTCCTTGAATCCCTACAGGCAAGTACAACACACAGGAATGGAAATGCATAGTCCTAATTTAATACACAATTCCAGGCCCTTGAGAGTATAGGAGCATCATACTGCATCCATCCTCAGCTTCTGCTGCTGCTGTTCACAAAAGAACCACATCTCTCTGCACTTAGGAAGGAAATCATTTCAGAAGTGTTTTTAAATTGTTCTGACCATCTCAGTATTTTCTGTTAGGCTATAGATACGTCTCCTCAGAGGCTTCTAAGGATTTCATTTCCTTTTTATCATAGTTCTTTGCCCAGTTCAATTCAATGCTTTAGACACAACTCATGTTTTTGCAGCCTAAGGTCTATTTCAAAATCACAAGTTTGACTTAGACAACCCAAAGAGGCCACATCTACCAAAATATGGCCATCCCTGCCCTCCTGATGACCCTTCCCTCTCTCTGAAGGTGATCACCTTCTCATACTTCCCATTGCCCCCAGCTGGAACTCATTCCCCACACTATCTCTACACTTGGAACAAGAGGTACCTGGAAGGATGCTTTCCATTTGAGGTACATAAGATGCCTAGCTGTCCAGGAGTCGAGATCCATAGATTCATTCAAACATTCTTAGCATCACACACCAGCAATCAAGTCTGACTTAGGAGTAATACTTCACATCTACTTGACCACATCTTAACCCAGCTTTCAATGAGAACCACCTTGTGATTAATATTTTTCTGATATTTTTCTCATTATCTTTATTGTAACATATCTGAAATTCTGAAGGAACATACACACACACACACACACATGTGCACACACACACACACGCGTGCACACACACACACACAACTGATAGCTAAGCAGGGAAGTGACAATCAGTCAGTCATTTGTTGGGTCAAAGTTTTATGCCCTAATCCAGAACTCTGGCACTATGTTGTTGCTGGTAGTAGTAGCTAAGTCTCTCGGACGACAGCGGATTTCTCTCTAGAGATTCTCAGTCGAAGCCAAATTGGGCCACAAGAAGATAGAATAGCAGCAAGATAGTAGGAATTCCTTGTGGCCAATTTTGATTCTACATCTCCATCTGATCTAGCCATGAACATGTAGAAAAGTCAGAAGGAAGAGAAGATCTAAGGTATCTGCATTACATTTAACATAAAAGAAATCTGTCAGGAGCAGTATTTTCTCCTCTACAGGAATGTTAGAATGAGCAAGCACACAATCTTGGAAAAGGTCAGAAATGTAACTGTTTGGCACCTTTGTGTCCTACTAATACATGGACATTTATAATGGAAGCAAAGTTCACTGTCCATGAAGGGATCTGATTTTCTCCTTAGACAGGGGAAACAGTGTCATCATCAGAAAAAATGGGACTCTGTGATCCATGATTCCTGTCTCTCTCTCAGTATTCCAGGGACTAGAGTCAAGGTCATTTTGACATTTTGGTCTCACAAGTTGCTAAGAGGAAGAAATAGGATGTTGCTCCAAGAAGACACTCTATCTTGGGCAATATGCACTCCCAGTTCTATTTTGCATCTCAAATTATACTCACCACCCACCAGCTTTGGCATGAAGTTACACAACAACAGCATGGCCCAGACCATACTATATCAGCAAAATATAAGTAACATCTCAAATGTGAACAGCATCCCTGAAGAGACATTAAATTCAACGTATGAGAGAGTTGTTCACAAGTTATCATAGTCCTTCAGGGAATGAATGTCCACACTTGGGCTTCACCTAGACAATTACTTAGAAAGAGCCACTTCACTTGAATGACTGTTCTATTTCCCAGTTATGTTGGGTGGGTTTGTCTCCCTGTCTACATGGGCATTCTTGGAGGGCAGAGATGGTTTTATTCCTGTTGTTATTCCTCAGTTGCCTGAAAGTATGCTCTCCATTTGAGGGGCATAGAATACACAGCTGTCAAGAAGTTGAGATCCATGGATCCATTCAAATGTTCTTAGCACCACACACATGCAATCAAGTTCTGACTTAGGATAAGGTGCTTCCCTACCAATGGCAATTTCTGTCCATCATCATGACCCAGATGGGCATTGACTTTTAGTCATCAGAAAGGTCTAGCAGATTACATGATCAAGTTCACCATCACAGTGGTCAGAATCAGAATTGAGTTAGCTAAGTGGAGTGCTTGAGAAAGTCCAGAAATAAAAACAGTTCCCCAGTTCAGAGATAAGATAGATTTTTTACGTATTGTTTATTTATTTATTATTAGATAGAGACAGAGAGGAATTGAGGAGGGGAGACAGAGAAGGAGACAGACACCTGCAGCCCTGCTTCACTGCTCATGAAGTGTTCCCCCTGAAGGTGGGGTCCAGGGGCTTGAACCTGGATCTTTGTGCATTGTAGTGGGGCACTTAACAAGGTATGACACCATCTGGACCCATAGACAAGATAGCTGTTGGTTTCACCCTTCGAAAAGAGAAACTTTTGAGCCTTGAATCATTCCACAGATGACCCCTGAGTTGATGGGGTTCTCCACTGTCCTCCTCATCACTCACTGTGCACATTATGACCTCCCTAACTTAGGAACTTCAAGCAAGATGTATTATCTCTGTGTCTGTGAGTCAGGAGTTCAGCTGCAGCTTAGACCTCTCACAGCAGCAACCAAAGTGTCAGCCTGAGCTGTCTGCATGTCAGGGTCCTCCTGAGTCGTGTGCTGCTTCCTAGATCACTCACATGATTGTTGCCAGGATCTGATCCATTCCTGCCTCATTATTCAACTGAGGGCCTCAGTTCCTCTGTGGCTGCTAGCTTGAGACTCCCCTCCTATTCTTTCTTTGCTACTTGAGTCTCTTCAAAGAGCATCTCCCAACAGGGTAGCTAGCTTCATTGGCAAACAGAATGAGATAGATAGATAGATAGATATAGCAAAAATAGGACAGAATTTGCCATCTCTTTGCAAAGGACTCTGGGAAGAAGCATCCTTTCTTGTCTGTAATAATGTATTCATTAAAATGGAGTCACTATACTCAAGCAGTGATTACTCAGAGGCATGGGAACAAGAAATACAGTTGACGAAGGGCCCTTCCAGACACTGTCTACTGTGTCTGTCTGTGTTCACGTCTAAGTAGATGCCTACAGCATGTGGCCTTCCTCTAGTCTCCTCTCCCTTTCTTGTTCTTCTTAGGACACTCAGTACCAAGATCAGAGCCTGGCACTCTTTCCATCCATTCTGGAGTTTCTTTTGTATCCACAGACTACAACCAAGCTAATACTGCATTCCATCAGATGAGCCATAATGCCAAGGAACTGTCAAATGTTATTTCCCTCTAGATCTTGCAGATATTTAAGCATTTGGATAACTTACGTCTCCCACTAAATGTACGCTCACCGTTCCCACCAGAGAACAGAAATGCAGACACTGCTGGAACATAAGCTTTAGTATCAGTCGCGTCCCCACAGGGTCTTTCTCTACGGGTAGGAGAAGGTGCTCGCGAGGACCATGTATGGGACATTCCCTTTGGCAGCTGTGACCACATATACTGGATTCCTTCTTACAGCACAATCTCAGAATATCTGCATGAAGAACTCTCCCTCTTCTGCAATGAAGACCAAATCTCTTATTCCAACGAGACTGTATATAGAGAATAATGCTTCTGACACAGGCATCTGTGCATGCTTGCTGTCTTCAGCACACGGAAATGAAGGTAGATTTCACAGCAACCTGAGCCAAAAATATCACTGATGTTCCTTCTATGCACTGTCCCCCACAGAACCAACCAGGGGTCCTCACCACCTCACTGCCATGAGTAAGGGGCAGTCTGAGCTCCTGAGGCTGCCAGCTTCCAATGCCTGGACCACCTCTCATGGTCTTACTATGAGCTCTTCTGCTGCAGCACCAGGGGCAGGAGAGAAAAAGAAAAATCCATTCTGGGGTATAAGGACAAGTTTCCAAGGTGTTTTGAGTCATCGAATGAAATCTGATTGTGAATGAGTCATTACGGCACTAAGTCCATTCTCTACTTCCCAGAGCAGTTGCTCCATTGTCCCATCCTAATGAGAGTAACTAAAGTTGAAGGAGATAATGGTCTGGCATCATGTTTTTCCCTTGTATCACATGACTGACAGCATCCCCCTTACCTAACCAGGACCACAGTTGACTGAGAGGCAGACACTCCTGCTCCCAAGCCTGTCTCTGGCACCAGGAATTGAGGAGAGGAGGGGAGAGCGCCACATGCTGCAGATGGCATCACTGGTACATAAATCAGCTGAAGCAGTGGCAGAGGGCCAGGGGAGGAAGGGCCACATTTATTTGACCTTGTTGGAACCACTGTGCAGTGGGGCTCTGCTGTTCAATTAAAATAAGTTTTGTTGGTTTTTCCTCTTGGCTGGTGCTTCCTGTGCTCTCAGAATAATTCTGGCCCATTCCCCAGGACAGGTAAAACTGAAAAAGTGTTTTTATTTCCAGAGGATTAAGCCAAAGCCCCTCCAAACAAGCTATTCCCCAGCCGAGGTGTGACAGAGCGGAGGGTGCGGTTGGCAGCTCAAGCGAGGTTTCCTCCTAGGTGGACCCGGCCGCCGCTGCTCTTATCCACTCCAGCTGCCTTTTGAAAGGCTCCTTTTCACCAAAGACAGAGCTGATCTCAAGGGCCTGGGAAAATAGAAAATCCTCACAGTGTGATGGGAAACACCAGCAGGACCTGAAGCTCTGGAGCAAAGCATCAGACACCAGTGTGTAATCAGAGATAAAGAGGGGGAGTGGGGCTGTGCCGGAGAGCCAACAGTGGCGACACTAAGATGAGCCAGTAAGCCAGGATTAGGGATGATGGAGAGGGAATGAGGGCCAAGTCACTTTGCCCAGAGCTACAACCAAGCCCTGGGGACATAGTAACTAGGCTACAATCCTCTTCTGAATGCTCGTAACTCCAGGCTTAAACTGGGCTTCTGACTTGAGACTCAAGACATTTGACTTTGTGTGTGTGTGTGTGTGTGTGTGTGTGTGTGTGCATCCTCAGTTATCTCTGGGGCTTAGTGCCTGCATTAGGAACCCACTGTTTCTGGAGGCCATTTTTTCCATTTTTGTTGCCCTTGTTGTTATTGTTGCTACAACAGTGCTCAGATAGAAATAGAGAGAGGAAGGGAAGACAGAGAGGGGGAGAGAAAGATAGACACCTGCAGACCTGCTTCACTGCTTGTGAAGTGACCCCCCTGCAGGTGGGGAGCCGGGGGCTTGAACTGGGATCCTTATGCCGGTCCTTGCGCTTTGTGCACCTGTGTTTAACCCGCTGCGCTACCATCCAGTCCTGACTTTTTTTAAAGCCAAAATAGCACTCAGCTCTGATTCTTAGTGGTCCTGGAAATTGAAACTGATCTGGGGGCCTCTTGCATACATATCCTGTCTTAGTACAATGATGATTCCCAGGACCAAATCCTGGACACGTGTGTGAGGGGCCAAGAGGTAGACTAACATGCTTATTGAGGACAGTTAGTCACTGGGGCTTCACTGCTCTGAGCTGACTTAGACAGAGACAGACACAGACACAGAGACAGAGAAGGGGGAGATTGCACAACACCTGAGTTCCCGGGGAGGGGCAAGGCAGGTTCAACCCAGGTTGTGCACATAACAAAGTTCTGGATATCCAGGGAAGCTGCAGGAGGTGATGGATGGTCAATGCAGAATGTGGGGGATTCTTTGTTGAGTGTTTTTAAATCGCCACCAGAGTTAGCACTATGGTTCAGTATCTACACTATGAATCCACTGCTCCTGGCAGCCTCTTCTTCTCCTCTGTCTTCTTCTCCTTCTCCTCCTCCTCCTTCTTCTACTTCTTTTTTCTTTCCCTTTTCTTTCCTGTCCTCCCCCATTTCTTTCTTCCCTTCTTTTCTTTCTTTCTTTCTTTTTCTTCTTTTTATTTCTAAGACAGAAAGAAATTGAGAGGGGAAAGAGAGAGATAGAAAGAGAGGGAGAGAGAGAGGGAAAGAGAGAGAGAGAGAGAGAGTCCTAGAGCACTGCTTTACTACTGTAGTCTTCTGCCCTGCAGTAGGGTCCAGGGGCTTGAACCCAGGTCCTTGCAGAAGGTGATGTGTGAATCCTGCTGCAGGGCAACACCAGTGCTCAGTCCCTGCAGACTTTCATATTGTTTCTGACCTGGAGCTTTCTCTTTGGGGTGGGTTCCACATAACTACCAAAGCTGTAGTGTTCAGAGAACACCGTCCTCAGAACAGTTCCCCCATTTCTTGTGTATCTTCATGTTTACGTCCCCCTGAGAGGTTAGCAGAATACACCACTGTCTCCCCCAGTGTTTGGACCTGGGACTCATAGGACAAAGACAAACGCTCCAATCAGCAGGTACTTTCCGTGCCAAAGGCAGAGCAGTGAGAGGCATCTTAGGGGATACCTGACTTTTTTCCTTTCTGTTTTTTTTGTTGACAAATGCTCTTGTAATACATACTCAATTATATCGAGAAGCAGGTTCCAAAGGCCTGTTGGGGTACAGGGTAATGGTGCACACAGTAAAGAGACTTCCTGAGATTTCAAATGATCTGGGCACACACTTCTCCTAACAGAAGCGGCCATTCCATTAGCATTGGCGATGAACCTTCCTACCAGGAATGTTGGCCAAAGGGATGAAAGCAGCAAAAGGAAAAAAATAAACAAATGAGGGTGATTCCCTCATTGTTCCTGTTCCAGATGCTAGCATGATGCCGACCAGACTTCCCTGGGCAGACGACCCCACCAATGTGTCCTGGAGCCCTGCCCCACTAGGGAAAGAGAGAGACAGGCTGGGAGTGTGGATCCACCTGTCAACACCCATGTTCAGCAGGGAAGCAATTACAGAAGCCAGACCTTCCACCTTCTGCACCCCACAGTGACCCTGGGTCCATACTCCCAGAGGAATAAAGAATAGGAAAGCTATCAGGGGAGGGGATGGGATATGGAGTTCTGGTAATGTAATTGTGTGGAGCTCTACCCCTCTTATTCTATTGTTTAGTCAATGTTTCCTTTTTATAAATAAAAAATTAAGATAAAAGATGCTCATACACTATTAAACCATCCGTGGGTTTCTCCCCACCCCATTCCATGTTGTTTATCATAACCTCATGTTGTACTAAGGATATACCTGCTGAATTATCTCCAATATCCCAATTATTGGGAAAGTGGAATTAGTCTTTGATTAGAGCAAAGAGCCCAGGCTAACTATTCTCTGGTTGCTAGCCAAGATTCAGCTAGTGAGTATCCATTCTCAGGATGCCTATGACTCACTGACACCATCTATAACACTCAAGCTTCATCTACTGCAATTGCTTTTTCTTGAAAAATTCTATGGAATGAATTGTGGAATATGAGGTTTCAAAGACTTTAATGTATTTGTAAAAACAATATTTTAAGAAATATCAAATGGGAAAAAAATAAACAAATGGAGCCCTGAGTATCCCTTGCACAGACCCACACGAAGGTGCGCATTAGTGACAGTGTTCCTTGGGGGCAAGGACGCCTAGGAGCCAAGCCACTGACCACAGACCCATGTCCACACTGCCCAGGAGAGCAGGGACTCGGTCCATTGCCAGGCTGGCTTTGTGGGCGGGAGAGAGACGACCAGGGACTCCTGGCTGAGCTGGGAACGCAGTGCAATCTTTATTGACGAGCGCCGATGCAGTTCGACCTAGCTATTCTCTAATCACAAAGCTGTCCTATATATCTTCTGAGGTGGAAGTGTCAGGAAGAGGAAGTACGTAGGATAGGAGGTGGGGAGAAGGAAAAAGCGTGTGAACCAGTGGGGATTAAACCAGTTACTCCTTATAACCTTGTAAATCGATATTACATAACTAATAAAAATAAAATATTAAGAAATAGTTGGTGATATCATGACAGAAAAATATGGTAAATGACCAAAGAACAACATAGAGAAAAGCTTTCCAGTTCCTAGTTCCTTGTCAATAATCTATAAACACAATGGCATAAATTAAGCTTAGAGAGATGGGATGGAGTCAGTATTCAGAACAATATGACAGTATGTTAACCAGCAATAGCCATTATTTTGCATATTATTTTTAGATAGATAGATAGATAGATAAATAGATGACAGATAGATAGGCGATGAGAGAGAGAGAGAGAGGAAGAGAGAGAGAGAGGAAGAGAGAGAGAGAGGAAGAGAGAGAGGGAGAGAGAGGAAGAGAGAGATATGGAGAGAGAGAGGAAGAGAGAGAGGAAAGAGAGAGAGAGGAAGAGAGAGAGATGGAGAGAGAGAGAGGGAGAGAGAGAGATGGAGAGAGAGAGAGGGAGAGAGAGAGGAAGAGAGAGGGAGAGAGAGAGATAGGAAGAGAGAAAGAGATGGAGAGAGAGGGAGAGAGAGAGGGAGAGAGAGAGAGGGAGAGAGAGAGGAAAAGAGAGAGGAGAGAGAGAGAGGGAGAGAGAGAGGAAGAGAGAGGGAGAGAGAGAGAGAGGAAAAGAGAGAGGAGAGAGAGAGGGAGAGAGAGAGGAAAAGAGAGAGGAGAAAGAGAGAGGGAGAGAGAGAGGGAGAGAGAGAGAGAGGGGGAAGAGAGAGAGAGGAATAGAGAGGGAGGGAAAGAGAGGGAGGGAGAGAGAGAGGAAGAGAGAGGGAGAGAGAGAGGGAGAGAGAGACAAGAAGAGAGAGAGAGAGGAAGAGAGAGAGAGGAAGAGAAATAGAGAGGGAGAGAGAACAGAGTGCGGGGCTTGCCTGTTGCCGGAGAGGAACTCGTGGTGGCATGGTAATACAATTCTTTATTCATGCAGGTGCCCCCAGGTCGGGTGTGAGGGCAGCGGATCAAGCCATGTGGACCACAATGACCACAATGGCCACCTCCCGCTCTACAGGTCTGTCCTCCTCCAGTTGGCACACGGCAAAAAAGGGAGAGGGGAAGAGGAGAAGAGGGGAAGAGGGGAAGAGAGGCCAGAAATGGAAGTGGCTTTACAATACCGTAATTGGGAGGGGCTGGAAACAGTAGCACCTCCCCAGCAGCCACTGTGGCTAGAGATCCAGCTGGCGGGAATTAGCAATGCCCTGAGGGGATAACGTGGTGGGGAGGAGACCTTTAGTCATGTCTAGACACAGCGGAAGGCTGGTATGTAAATAATAATACCTGCATGGAAATGTGTGGTTTGTGGGCCCTGCCAGTGTTCAACTACATCTGCACAGTTTCCCAACACCAGAGCACCGAAGCTTCCTTCACATGACAGGTGCTTCGTTCTCTGGCTGGCTGGTGGCTCCATGTGCTTCCCAGACATGCCTATATAATAAAAAACCTGCTTTTTCATCCATGGTGTCAGAGTCTAGTTTGATCACTGTCAACTAGGGTCTGCTTCCTGGAAATGAAAGCCGTGCTCAATCCTAGAGGTGCAAAGGCCACCCAGCAAAGGTCTTCAGATCTTTCATGTCATAAACAGGTGGCAGTGATCACTGTAATATTACGTTCTGTTTGGCACAGGAGCTACAGTGGTGAGAAGGCTCACCTGCTTCTCAGCTTCGGCAGTGCATCAGACTTAAACATCCTATTAGGAAGACAACCACTAAAGACACAGGAAGTAGCTAGAAGTGTTCTGATTATGACTATGCAGAGACCCAAAGGTCCCTGACACAGAGCTAGTCAGGGACTTGAGAAGCCGTCTAAGCCCCAAAGGGAGGCCCCTGTAAGTTGAACCTTAACCGCAGACTGTGAGGTCCAGGTCTGTATGAGAGCTGTAGGCAGAAGGTCTAGTACTTCTCTGAGGATTTAACTCCTTGGCAATGCTTCCTTCTGGGTAACACAGGAAGTCTGTCAGCAAGGACTAGGGACCTCAGGGGTGAGGCAGCTAAGATGCATATTCAGATGAAACCCTTGTCCATAACCTCATCTGCACTTAAAGAGTGAGTGTCAGAAGCTTTCCCATCTTCTGCTCAGACCTATACCCATGCTCAGCAGATCTGGGGCAGCTCCCAAAATGGTGAGAGGTAGACTTATGACAAAAATAGCTGTTTGGGTTCTTTCTCCTACTCTTCCATTAGCTGTGGCCTCTTGCCATATTGAGTCTCACAAATGGACTAAACCAATCGACCGCCCTTATAAAAAAAATCTCAAAATTCATCCTCCCCTACTGTGAAACAAATACACTGACCTTAAGACAAATGTAGAAATAAGCTAAAAAAAATATCCCACTCATGGACCTCCAGCTGCCACACTTATATTCTCATACTATTCAGACTGGTACGGCTGACATTACGGAGAGAACTTTTTGCTTCTTTAAAATCAAACTGAAAGCAAACAAATATGCCCTGAAATTTTACTAGCAAGAATATGTGTACACAGAGGCCCTGCCTTTCAAGGCCTATTGAGAGTCAGAGATGTCACCTATTCAGAATGAGGAGATGAGGAATGGCTCTGTCATGGGTGGGGCAGGAACTCTCACGTCATACTGCTGCCCAGGACAGACAGAATGGATCCGCTCACTCTACAGACCATGTAATACTCAATGCCAGTTCACTCAGTGCCAGTCTCCAATGCATGGAGCTTAGTACTTACTAAAGAGCAGAAGCCTTGAAATGTGCAGATGCTGGTTCCCGTCCTGACTCTGACATCTCCCAGCTCCATGATCTTGAGCAAATCAGTTGATTTCTTTAATCCTCAATGTCTTCACCTGTAAAAGAAGAGCAGTAGTTCTGACCTCTTTGAATGCTTTAGTGAATTTCTTGCTTCTCTCGACTTGAGCATACATCTGTAGGAGTGGGTGGAAAAGCCCATCTTTCCTACCCACTGGGATCTTCTTGGATGAGTTAAACGACTAAGTGAACATCAGAGAGACTCATATGTGACAAGGGACAATCTTGGCTGTATATCGTGTATACGTGTAGGGAATCTCTACGTGTGTGTATATTCTGAAGTCCATGGCAGCAAAATGAGGTTCTATATTTTGAGCGATAAGGGATGGGACAGAGACCTGGCTCCTTAAGGAGGCAGGAAGGAGAGTCATGTGACAAAGACTAGCTGCTCAACAATGTCTGCCTTGCCCACACAGATAGATTTCTCTCGTAAAACAATCATTTCTGGTAAATACTCTCTTTCATAATATTCCCGATAATACCCTCAATTTCCGTTTTTCCTGAGCCTTAACTCAAAACAATCCACAAGCCAAAATGATAGTCTTAGTTGAGGGTACTGTGGGAGGGCTTCTCCTCGCACTTCTACTCTCTTGATAGCAGAATTGTAGTTACCTTGGGATAGGAACACGGTCAAGGCACGTGTTTTGGGAACAAACTCTCTTGAAGCTCTTAGGGGAGGACAAGGGATCTCATCTGACCCTTCAGAATATGTCCACTCTTGGTCACTGAGCTATTTACCTCAAGATTATGCATGTGACACAGACTGGGACAGTAAGATTTCTAATGAAGATATTTCATGGAGTAATTAGAAAGGATGGTCTCAGGGTTAGGCAGTGGCATATCTGGTTGAATGCACATATTATAATGTGCAAGGACCCAGGTTCAAGTCCCCAGACCCCACCTGCAGAAGGAAAGCTTCACAAGTGGTGAAACAGGGCTACAGCTGTCTGTCTCTCTCCCTCTCTATCTCTCCCCTCCTCAATTTCTGGCTGTCTCTATCCAATAAATACATAAAGATAATTAAAAAGTATTATTTTTTAAAACAAAGAAGAAAATAAAAAATGCTCTCTAGACTAGAGGACAACATAAATGGTAGGAATTAGATCTGAAGTCACTGGACGTCTTGAGGAAAGTCTGTCCAGGAGTGGACTTAACAACCAGGGAAGAGAGCTGGAGAAAGACAAGTTTAAGTTCCTGGATCCTTTAGTAGCTCTGGCCTTCTGGGATCTCGAAGTCAATAATTCTTTTTCTTCTTTTTTTTTAAACCAGAACATTGTTTGGCCATGGTTTCCAAGCCATTGGAGCCTCACGCATGAAAGATTTATGTGCATAATCACTACACCAGCTCCCATCCTCAAGTTCTCTTCTATTGTTTTGCATTATTTGACTTGTATTTCTGAATACTTTAATTGAAATATGCATAACTTATACGTGAGCTTTGAGAGTTGCACTGTAACATGCATGAGATAGTCAGGGGTGTATAGAAGCAAGTCTACAAGTGGAATCATACACTCTGGTGTGTCACGTGCAATCACATCCACAGGCAAGTGGGTGTCTCCATATGCCTCTCTTTTTAGTCCTTTAAAGTTGTTCAAAAATACAAGAAGCAGGGGGCGGAAATCAAAGTCAAAGTCTCAAGCCACGGCTCCGTCTCTAGCTGGGCATCCAGCTACCCCAGGACACGTTAAATCCTGTGCTCTGGAACCTGGTCACTCGGATTTCTCACTCACTTTTTCAAGCAACATCATTACAAAATTCTGTAGTCCAGCCACCATGCCTCCTTTAAAAGGTACTCAGATCATTATTTCTCTCTCTTTCTTCCCCTCGCCATCAATGATGGAAACCACAGTGATGATGTTGCTTGAAAAAGTGAATGAGAAGTCATCTCCACACTCCACAGCTGCCTTTTCCCATAGAGTCCAAGGGGATTCTATTCTCCAGCCCAGAGCCTCATCCAGAGAAGCCTGTGTACCCAAAAGTAAAGACAAAACCTGAAATTTCAACTCAGAAGCAATTCAGAGAGACTGGTATTTATCCTTGCAGTAAGGTTTGCACTTTGAAGGAGACAGAAAAAGAAAGTGACATCTTCCAGAGTCACAGAGAAAGGAGCTGTGAGCCACTTGTACGAGCTCGTTCATGTCCACACCTCCATCAATGTAGCCCTACTGCGTGGCAGGTGCTGGTGTGCCCACTGTGCAGATGAGGAAGCACGCTCAGAGGAGCTCTGCCTTGCGATCTGAAAATTCATATGTCAGGTCCAGATTCATCCCAGTGATCGGGACATGGTGTCTGTCCACAGCTGAGCACCACAGTGACTAGGCATTAAGGGAGAAGACATGAGTTGGAAGTTCCTTGACACACATCAGGATGTCTGGGAGGCAGAGCAGAGGGAAGTTGAGTGACAAGGAAGGTTTTATGTGAAGAGATGAATTTTTTTAAATCTAATCACAGGAACCATCAGGTCACTTTAAAAAAGAAAAAGAAAAGAAAAAAATCCCTTCTCTTAAATGGATTTTCTGAAGTGCATAGCAGCACCTAATCCATTTGGTCCCTTTCTTTCTCTTTCTCTTTCCTGTTAATTTTATTTTAGCCGGAGCTTTGTACAATCCACTGTATGGGGTGGGGGCAGAGTTCTTCCTGTGCTGTAGTTTCATTTCTGCCATGCTCTGCTTTCTCACACTGGAGTCTTAATTTGATCAGCAGTTATGAAAAGGGGACAGTAATCCTGGGAAGAGCGGCATTGTTCATGGCCAGACAGTTTCGGTATTGCCTCTAAAGTGAAATGTTTTGTGCGCGGATATGAGTTTTCCCCCTTGGGACATGAATTCTGAATGTAAGAACAGAGAAAGGGTAAAAAAAGAAAAAAAATGCTAGAAACAGGAAAGAAGAGAGTACCTGGCACAGAGAAGTCTTGTCAGAGATCACTGCAAAATGACCACGATCCCTGGTGAATCCTGGGTCAGAGGCCCCCCCAGAAGGTGCCGTCCTGCACGCCTCTGGCCATGGAGACATGTATGGGGATCAGGACGGGGAGACCAGAGAGAAAAGAAAGGAAGTCTGAGTCTCCCCTCTCCCACCCTCTTCATGGTTCTGAGTGCATAAGCCTAACAAACCACTCATCATGACTATGCCTAGCATTTGTGTAGCAATGCACTGTGAATATTTTATGTGACTGTCTTATGATCATCCTTGCAGTAAACCTGGGGCTAGGCGTTACGGCACCAGATGAGGAGACTGGGGTTTAAGACTGAAGCAACTTGCTCAGATGTGCCACGCCCTCAATCACCACGCCAAATCATTACCTGCATGCCATTATATGCCAGCCCCTGGGCTAAGCCTCGAGCATCTAGGCAGGAATTTTAGGAGATAACTGAGCTCTCAGCCTAGCGGAGGAGGCGAGTGAGGGCACTCACAGTGCCATGAGTAGGCTACAGTAGGCCAGGGGTGGGGAGATTTTTACCTGCCAAGGGCCACTTGGATATTCAGAACAACCATGGGCCACATCAGATTATCAATTCACTTAGACTTAGATGCCCTCCTCACCTACTTCCTATTACACTTTGCTCACTCATTCCCAAGCTACTCTTATCAAAGCAAGGACTGCAAAGCTGATAAAGGCAAGAGACTGGCAGACTTAAATGATGACTCTTTAGTCACTATCAGGCCACTCCATCAGCTCGGGGCCCTAACCAGGGAATCCTGAGATTCCCAAACAGATATGATGGGCCTAGACCTCAAATAAATCCCTCTCTCCATTGTTACCAGTCATTCTATCAGGAACAACAAAATAGACCCCTTTGTGGGCCCCCATAGGACCTTGCCCTCAACTTGGATCAACAATGGTAGAGAATGTTCTATCCTCCGAAGGGAGGCTGGACAACATACTCTATGCTACACATGAGGAAGATGGGTCCTGATATTGGGGCAGCTTGGAATGTTCCTACTCATGACCACAGAATGTGAGCTCAGACCTACAGGGATGCAGAGGTCACACAGGCTCCTAAGCTGAATATGGGCCCCAGATCACATCAAATCGATGGGGTTTACAGTCAACAGTATTTATACCCCTTTCCCATATTTGGGAGCTACTCTCTTCCCTGACCCAGCTTTCTGGTCCTTTTTCCAGCCATGAAATCATCTACCCAGACAATAACTAGGATCCACCTGCATATCAGATTTCAGGCTCAGGGGACAAAAGAAAAAAAAAAAAAACTAGTATAGCCACAGGCCCTTTGGAATATAACCAAAATATGCCTATTAGCTATCTACAAAATGGAGGGACCCCCCCCCCAACTCTTCATCTGCACTATTCCAGCCTTTAGGTCCATGATTGGTCAACAATTTATTTGGCTTTGTATGTTAACTCTCTTTTCAGCCACCAGGTTCCAGATGCCAGCATGATGCCAACCAGACTTCCCTGGACAGACAACCCCACCAATATGTCCTGGAGCTCTGCTTCCCCAGAGCCCTGCCCCACTAGGGAAAGAGAGAGACAGGCTGGGAGTATAGATTGACCTGAGGATGCCCATGTTCAGCAGGGAAGCAATTACAGAAGCCAGACCTTCAATGACCTTCTGCATCCCACAATGACCCTGGGTCCATACTCCCAGAGGGATAAAGAATAGGAAAGCTATCAGGGAGGGGATGGGATACGGAGTTCTGGTGATGTAATTTTGTGGAGTTGTACTTCTGTTATCCTATGGTTTTGTCAGTATTACCTTTATATAAATATATAAAATAAAAAAGTAACTCTTAATGTTGCTATGAAAAAAACTGTGGTTGTCTTGGCAAGAGCACACCAGTTTGGCAGGTTTCTTGGCCCATCAGGGTAGTGAGTCCCCCACCCCTGTAACAGACTTTATTGTACCATTCAGTGGGTGGGTGGATGGATAGATGGATGATGGATATATGGAAGGAAGGAAGGAAGGGTAAATGGATGGATGAGTGGGTGGGGTACAGCTTAGTATGACAGATACGTGAACATATGTAAGAATAAATAGAGGAGGAGCCAACCCCATTTAAAATGTATGATTCTTAACTGGCTTAAGCTGGGGTAGGGAATCACTATCTTGTGACTCTCATAATATAGTTCAGACTCTGTATCATGAATTCATCATCACCCTGCCGTCATCTGAGAGCCAGAGATACAGAGCAAAAACCAGGTTCCAAGCTGCTAAATCTCCAAATCTACTCTTTTCTCTGACATTTCTCTTCTTCCTTCTCTCCAGCATGGGCATAAAATTCCCAAGAGAGACAGGTGCCACCTAGGAGGCAGGGACTGCATTGCTTAAACAAGGGAGCTGAGCGTTGGCTGATTTTGTTTTGAAGAACAGGGTGTTAAATTTCAGATTCCCATGGGACTGTGATGAGAGCCATAGCAATGATGAAGAGAACAGCAGGTTTTGCTTATCAGTGGTCTTCAAAGTGTATGACGAGGGATAGAGCCTAACAGAGGAAGACAAGACCACGCAAGTCATCCTCCTGTCCTCTGACGTGGGTGGAAATACTGCTTGTGGAGAAGAGATTGATGTCTGCTGTTCATGTCTACATCCTGGTTCATTCCTGGCTACTGAAACTTCCCTCCCGAGGCTCCTGGTAAGTTGTAAAACAGGTGCCAGCGCTCTCACACTCACTGTTGTCTGAACTGAAGCCTTGGGAGATAAAACAACACATCTAAGGGTGGCCGGGTGGGAGCTGGGACAGAAAGCCCATCTAAGGGCTCAGCAGGATGGTCTCTCCATGTCAACACCATGTTACCTCATTCCTCAAGAGACTCAGATAACACGTGACCTAGAAACTACAACAATGTCAACTAAAGCAAAGATTGATGCAGTTCAACTAATACCAGTTAGCCAAACAACACCTCCTGTCCAAGAAAACAAACAAAACCATAAGAAAAAGAAGAAAAAGGAAAAAAAGTATAAACATCTATGCAAATCTACTGTCCACTATAAATTCTAGAGATAGCAAAAGGAGAAACTAGAAAAGACACACACACACACACACACACACACACACACACACACACACACACTGCTCCAAGTCAGATTTCTTCCACAAAATAATTCACAAATGAATGTCAATGAGTTCAGAAAGCAAAAGGAAGAAGAAAGAAAAAAAAAAGAGCAGTGAAAGGAAAGAGATTTTTTTTTTTTAATTAGCTAGGAGAAGAGAAAGAGGAGGGTGGAGGAAAGAGGGAGAGATAAAAAAGTTCCTCCCACAATGGATAGCACATCATCCAGTCACCCTCTCCAGAGAATCTCAGGTTGAAAGCTGCTTCCTTTGGAGCTCACACCAGGTATTGTCTCCAAGTCACCATCTTGGCTCCACCCTCCAACACATGACCAAAAATCCCAGCTCCTGAGAGAGGCTGTCATGTGCGCCATTTCAGAAGCCAGACATCTTGGAAGAAGTTGATTCACATCCCAACCAAACTCAGCTAGCACTGGCTACAGACACAGGTGTCCAGGCCCAGGGCCAACTTTTGACAAAATTGTATTCGGAGCTCTAAACTTGGTCTTGTTTCCTGCAATAACCTTTCAGGATCCCTCTCATGCTCTCTTTCTTATTCTACCCATCCTATTACATTTAATAATACTGCTTTGCTACCCATTCTTGACATATGTTTTCGTTTTGTTTCTGGAGCGAGGTGTGTGTAGGGGGGTTTGCTTAAGAATGTTTCACAGGTTGATACACATAGTCAAACAGCATCTACTAAGACTCGATAGTTATGTCATACATAAAAACCCTCCACAGCCAATCTGATCTTCTCTGAAAGGAGCAACTTATTGAGAATCCAGTTATAACTTCACCAGCAGCAACTGGAATTCTTAGGTGCAGCCACTATGTAGATAACCTCAGAAACTTCCCCAAGGAAGAACCCTCAAGGGTCAATAGATATAAGGAAAAATGCTCAAGTCACTGACTGTCAGAGAAATGTAAATAAAAACAACATTGTGACACCACTTTGACTATGAGAATGTCACATTAGAAAGGATAGTAGTAACAAATGTTGGAGAGGATTGATTGATTTATTTTTCAGTTGGGGGGAGTCCTTCTACACTGATGGTGTCCAGCCCAGTGAAGAGCAGTCTGAATAGTTTTCAGGCTCGAAATGAACCTACCCCATGACCCAGAAATCCCTGTCCTGGGGAAATATCCAAAGGAAGCAGATACACCCATCCAAAGAGATCTGTGTACACTTATGTTCATAGCAGCACAATTTATAATAGCCCAAACTTAGAAGCCACACAGGTGTCCAGTGACACGAGTGACCAAGTACACTGTAGTCTGCATACACAATGAACTACGACTCAGCTGTTAAAAGTGATGGTATCAGCTCCTTATCTTCATCTTGGATGAAGCATGAAAGAATCATGTGACGTGAGATGAGCAATAAAGACAAGGGCGTGCACGGGATGATCTCACCTGTAGGTAGAGCTTAAGAAACAAGGACCGAAAGGGGGAACGCAAAGTATGACTTGGACTGGCTTTGGGGTCTAGCACTGGGGAAGGGGGCAAAAAGGGGATGGGGAGTGTCTCTGGCACACTGCTGCAGATTATGGAAAAGGACCCAAGTTGGGGTGAGGGTGTTTTCACAGACACATTATGGGGAGATGAGAAGTTGTATCCCTGTAAACCATTAATCCCCCCCCAAAACATGACTTGATTTCTGGAAAAAGAAAAAAATAGCAAGAGAGAAATAAAGGAAGAGAGAAAGAAAGGAAGAAAGACAGAAAGAGAGAGAGAGAGAGGAGGGAAGGAAGGAAGGAAAGAAGGAAGGAAGGAAGGAAGGAAGGAAGGAAGGAAGGAAGGAAGGAAAGAAGGAAGGAAGGAAGGAAGGAAGGAAAGAAGGAAAGAAGGTAACAGGGGAAAACTCCTCACAAGCTGGGGCAAATGAGAGATTAGAAACTCTGAGCTCTTAGAAGGAAAACCCTGTGATGAAAATGGTGTCACTTCCCCTCAGAGGCAAAATAAACAAGGTATCTGCCAGTCTCGAGGAAGAATGAGCAACTCCAAGAGGAGTTGGCAGACCCAGTCCCACCAAGACCCTGTCTCACTCTGGCGAGGCTCCACGGGCAAAGGGACGCTCTTGGATTCCTGGATGGCATGATCACACTGGGGATCCTGAAGCTTCTCTGGCTGACATCTGAAGTTGAGAAGATAGCAGCCCAGAAATTGGGATGAACAAGAGCCAATTCTGCACTAAGCCAGCTGAAAGCCCTTGGCACTATGAGCCAAGGGAGACTCAAAGAACACGGGGTTTAGGAGTCGTAGGCTGAGAGGTAACTTTGGAGGCATGATTGGATGAAGGCACTTACCCCCCTCTCAAAAACAAACAAACAAAAAGAAATGAAGGTAGAGAGAGTCATCAAGTCCCACATCCCCCTTGACCATGTCACCAGTGTCTGGTGCTTCGGAGCAGGTCCGTGAAGGACACTGAGAGCAAGACAGAGGTCTTTGACACTCAAAACTGTTTGTTTCTCTCTCTTTCTCTTTTCAAAATATTTATTTGTTTATTCCCTTTTGTTGCCCTTGTTGTTTTATTGTTGTCATCGTTGTTGGATAGGACAGAGAGAAATGGAGAGAGGAGGAGAAGACAGAGAGGGGGAGTGAAAAATAGACACCTGCAGACCTGCTTCACCGCCTGTGAAGTGACTCCCCTGCAGGTGGGGAGCCGGGGGCTCGAATTGGGATCCTTACACCAGTCCCTGTACTTTGTGCCACCTGCCCTTAACCTGCTTACTGCCCATCTCCCTGTTTTTCTCTTTTCTCTCTTACCCTGGTAACATTAACACCTCTGGTCTCATAGGAGGACAAGCAAGGGCATTGTCCTGGCCAGATCTGATCAGGGGCTCTGATGTATGTCCTGTCAGGAAGATCTATTTGCTCAGGAATAGTCGTGTTTCTGCTGGTGTTCCCCCCCCCCCCCCGCCCTTGGGACCTGACATTGCAGCAACCTCCTCTGGAGACATGCCTTGAAAATGTTCCTTGAAAACTGCTCCTGCAAATATTCTCAATCAAAACCCAATAAAGATCTGAGAGCTTAAGCTACCCTGAAGGCTGGGGGTTGCAGACTCCAGTATATCAAGCAAAAAGCCAACTCCAGCTCCATCACCGGAAGAGATCTTTGGGGTTACAGCTGGGCTTTCACCGAGGGGAGCAGAGCTGCTTGCTGAGTGAAGAATATGACCTTGCAGTACTTAGAAACACAGACATGGTAGATAGACCAGGACTGTGAAAAGTTATTAGGGAATTTCTTCCTCTACTGGGAGTCTGTAAAACTCCCAAGTTGCACGGCTTATAACAAAGCTTCATGAAAGCAGTACTTTCAAGAGCCAATCCTCCTTTATTTTTTATTCCCAGGGAAGTAATCTTCTTAATGATATATTAATCACAGAACAACCTATAATGGCTGCGACAAAGAACTTCAAGACAGTCGTTGAGGCAAGAGAAAAGCTTTGGTTTCTCCTGGGATATCAACCCCAGCGGGCGGGTGAGCCAGATGTCACTCACAGAAGGGATTCCGTCTGACTTGCTGACGACAGCTTCCTTCAGATGCTGTTCACCACCCCACCGGGCATAGAGCACTGCTTTCACATCCCAACTCATGGGAAAGGAAAGGAAGTGAAGGCAAGACCTTCCTTCCTGAACTTGAGAATCAGGAGGAGTTACTCACATCAACTGCCCACAACTTAATGATGGGGCCACGCCTGGATTCCAGGGATCGAGAGAACGTAGTTGTCACGTGGATGCCCCTGTGTGACCCTCTGGAAGGACACCGGAGAGCACTTAGCACTTGTAGCTTATCCTGACACCTCATGAGATGAGCCTTGGTGCTGGTGCTCTGGCCACACTGGGCGTCTGCAGCAGTGGGCGATGCTTGTTCTGTCTTGTAGGAATATGCTGGCTTCCCTCCCATGCAGCCACACCCTTACCCAGCTTCTGAAGTTGATCCCTGATGTTACTCCTTTCGGGAGACCTTCCTCTGTGTCCTGTGGACGCTCTCTGTGTTTGGTAGAGGGTTCTTTGCAGACACCAGGCTTACATTATCGTATAATGTATTTTATGCCTGTGTCGGGGTGTTTCTCAAGTGAGGTTGGTGGACCCGACGGCATATCAGTTGAAGAGGCATCCATGAAACCGCAATAGAAATGCTAGCAGGGTAATAACTGGCCACTTCCCTCAGCAACGTCAGCACAAGCCCTCCTGGGGCCTCTCCAGGACCTGTCCTCACTGCAGAGCAGCCATGGTGGGGACTCCCCACTCTCTGAAGGGAGGGAGGCTGGTCAGCCTGCTCTGGCCCTCAAGGAAGACGGGTCCTGACATGAGTGCAGACTAGAATGTTCCAGCTGTGACCATGGACTGAGAGCTCAGGCTGACGGGGACTCAGAGGTCACACAGGCTCCTGTGTTAAATGACAATAGATATGGGCTCCTGGTCAGACTGGCCTGGTAAATACTTTTTAATTGTATTTATTAATACTTTTCCAGTTTGGGAGCTACTCTCCACTCTGAACCAGCTTTCTAGTCCTATTCTGAATGCTGACACAATCTCCCCAGATATTAGTTTTAGTCCACCAACAGGTTAGATGTTCAGCTTGAGCAAAAATTACTAAAGCCATGGGCCTCTAGGAACATAAATAGACTTCCTAGCTTCTTTGCACCCTAAGATCACTATTCTCTTCTGCTCTGTTCCTATTTTTTGGTTCCTATTCATTAATCATTTTGTCTTGTTTTATATCTTACTACCTTTCAGCCACCAAGTTGCAGATGCTACCATCACACCACCCTGACTTTGCTGGGCAGACGCCCTCACCCATGTGTCCTGAAGCCTCCCCTCCCCAGAGCACTGCCCCACTAGAGAAAGACAGACACAGGCTGGGGGTGTGGATCCACCTGCCAACACCCATGTCCAGTGGAGAAGCAATGACAGAAGCCAGAGCTCCCACCTTCTGCTCCCCATAAAGAATTTGGGTCCAGACTCCCAGGTGAAAGATGACCAGAGGGCTCTGAACCCTAATTCCACCAGGACCTAAAGTATTTGTCACCAGGAATCCTGTTTTTATCCCATCACTGGAAAGGAAGTGAATCTAGAAAACACCAGAGGAAATTGGGCACTGTTTCTTTATCTGAGAGAGAAGAGGAAAAAAAAAAAAAGGAAGGACACTCAGAAGTAGTGCTAGGTATAGGTGTGATTTAAAAAGGAAGTGAAGGTAGCACCATAGGAAAAAAAAAATGCGTAAAGAGATAAAAGACAGAGGCAGAGATAGAAATATAGAGTCAGTTCTTATCTGTGACCTTAGGAGAACCACTGCAGCTTCCAATGGAGGGCATAGGGACACCAAACTCTGATAGTGAAAACAGTGTGGGATTATACTCCTATGATCTTACACGTCTATAAATCAATACTAAATCACTAATACAAAATCGCTAGCAGGTTAAAAAAATAAATAAGAAAATAGGTCATTAAAATTTGTCCAGCTGATCTGATGAGCAGTTAAGACTGAAAGCGCAGACCTAGCTTTCAGGCAGGACTTTTATCTCTGAACCATTCACATTTGAAGTAGCACCCAGCATTCTGTTGATACCCAATAAATAGTGAATGAACAAGTGAATGAATGACTGAACGAATGAACGAATGAATGAATGAACGAATGAATGAATAAATGGCTTCCTGTGCATCCCTTAAATCATACCCCAAAATCAATAATTCATATCATTTTCTTGAACACAGTATCAGCACCAGACAGGACCTTGGAGATGACGCAGACACATCATGTCTGACATGGGAGGACATAGCAACACAGAAAGGTTTCCCGGCCAGCTCACAGAGAACACGGGTCTCTTCAGCCGCGGAGCATCAGGCGTGCTGGATGTCACGCCGTGACACGCTTTGGTTTCACGTAGTCACAAACAGTTTTGAACATAGGAGAATCCCCCTTCTTTCACCTCTGCAGGCAGGGTTGAGCTCCCTCTGGCAGACCCCACTGAGCCAGAAGAGAAATGGTTACTATTCTGCAGTCTGCTGGATATCAGGGTGTTTATCTCATTGTTTGGAACCTGTTCATTATCCTGTTTCACCACCTAATGAAGACAAATGTCCACACTCTCGCTCTGGATTTAGTTAATGGCGAGATGTATAATAATACAAGATAATAGGGCCAGGTCACTGCATTCTAATTAGATATTTTTGTCGGCTTCTCTCCCTCATTAATCTTCTTTTTACTCGTCACGCTTTATGGCTGTTTTGTCTCTTCTCTATGTCAATGGACACACAGGAGCTTCCAAAGGGTGGAAGCAGTCACCAGGGTTTTTGTGAGAACTGGGCTCCGCTCCTCTGTCTGTGTGCAGAGGCACCACTGAGTTTGGAAGGGAGGCTTCACACAGAACCCAGACAAGGTCTCTAATTTGTATGCCAGGCCACGCAAAGCTTTCTGATTGCACTCAGTAACTGGCAGGGACAGAAAGCATTTTCAAGGGAAATAATACTTCACAGTCAATCTGTGAGAATCTACGTGAGCACTGGTTTTAATTTCTATGTCTCACATTCTGCCAGGTTTTCAAAGGACAATGTCCGTGATATCCAAGTCTGCCCCATGGGACACGGACACTGTCCTCAGACTGTTCGGAGAGTTAAGGTCAAGTTCCCAAGTGCCTGTGGATGCCCAGGGAGACTCAGAGCACGGCATCTTCCATCCGCCCATTACTCCTATAAACAAAAGTATTTGCCTGTTAAGAACCATGGGAGGCTGCAATTCCACAGGCTGTCTGCCTGCCTACCAGTACCAAGGCCTTTTAGGCTGAGCTTTGATGGGGCAGTATTCAGGTTCTGATGATCCTGAAAAGCTACAAGGTGAAATGTGAAGGGATGAAATCCAGAGTGCAGCAAGCCATTTGCAGAATGAGCCCCACAGAGCTGATGCCTTCTCCGCCACACCTGAGGCTCGCTGGCGACCAGCCTCACCCTCTGCCCACCCTTCCCCGAAACTGAGATGATCACTGACAGCAATAATGACAGCTGTGTCCCGTCCATCATTTGCAGTCAATTTCCTTGCCTCTGGAAAGGAGTCTGTTTAGGTTCCTAGCTGAATCCTCTAGGCAAGACACTCAGCTCCTAGTCTTGCTATATATGTTTAAAAAAAAAATGGAGATCCTGGGAGACTTAACTGAGCAAGCAAAGCTCAGACTATGATTTTGACACAACTGACCAATTACGAGTTTTCAGGGGGAGTAGGTTAGGATCTGAGGGGAAAATTCCTACCAAGATGCTCATTCATTTTTTAAAATATTTATTTATTTATTCCCTTTTGTTGCTTTATTGTTGTAGTGATTGGTGTCATCGTTGTTGGATAGGACAGAGAGAAATGGAGAGAGGAGGGGAAGACAGAGAGGGGGAGAGAAAGACAGACACCTGCAGACCTGCTTCACCACTCATGAAGCGACTTCCCTGCAGGTGGGGAGCCGGGGGCTCGAACCAAGATCCTTCCACCAGTCCTTGTGCTTTGCACCACCTGCACTTACAAGATGCTCATTCGACATGGAGCGCAAAGAGAATTCAGAGCCACCTGGTGGAAGTCCGAATTCACCTGGTGAGTCCCTGCATCCTCTCCCACCCCCACCGTCTCCAGGTCTCCATGCAGAGTACAACCCTGATAGGCATGTGTTCCCTGGAGTA
The DNA here is from genome assembly GCF_950295315.1 of Erinaceus europaeus. Taxonomy (NCBI): domain Eukaryota; kingdom Metazoa; phylum Chordata; class Mammalia; order Eulipotyphla; family Erinaceidae; genus Erinaceus; species Erinaceus europaeus. The sequence continues at coordinate 130,615,403 of NC_080168.1, read as the reverse complement.
AAACAAATACAATGACAGGGCTGGGTGGTGGTGCACCTGGTTGAGCGCATGTGTTACAGTGCACAAGGTCCTGGGTTTGAGTCCCCAGCTCCCCACCTGGTCACTTCGCAAGTGGTGAAGCAGGGCTGCAGGTGTCTGTCTTTCTCTCCCCCTCTCTGTCTTTCCCTCCTCTCTCGATTTCTTTCTGTCCTATCCAACAACAACAACAGCTATAACAACAATAATAATAACTACAACAAAGGCAACAAAATGGGAAAAATGGCCTCCAGGAGCAGTGGATTCATAGTGCAGGCACCAAGCCCCATCGATAACATTGGAGGCAAAAAAAAAAAAAAAAAAAGAAAAGAGAAAGAAAGAAAGAAAGAAAGAAAGAAAGAAAGAAAGAGGTAAAGCAGTGTAGCAGATGTCTTTCTGTCTTCCTCCGTTTGTTTGTTTTTTTTTGCCTCCCAGGTTACTGCTTAGGCTCAGTGCCAGCACTACAAATCCACTGCTCCTACAGCCAACTTTCCCATTTTATTGGATAGGACAGAGTGAAATTGAGAGAGGAGAGGAAGATAAAGAGGGAGAGAGAGACAGATACTTACAGACCTGATTCACTGCTTGTGAATTGACCCCAACCCCCCGCAGTTGGGGAGCCAGGGGCTTGAACCCAGATCCTTGTGCTGGTCCTTGTGCTTAGTACTGTGTGTTTAACTGAGTGTGTCACTGCCCCTTTCTCCCCATCACCCTCTTCCCTCTTGATTTCTGGCTGTCTCTATCCAATAAATAAATAAAGATAATAAAAAATTAAAGAAAGAAGGAATATAATGGCTACAGTCACTACACAGCCACTAAGGAGGGAGTGTTTCTAACCAGTTAGTAGCCTCCCCTCTTTGAGGCCACTCAAGGAACCCCAGGGTAATATTCAATATAGTTCTTAGGATCCCATTCCAGAGATGAGCAGACTTGGCCTTGCCTTCTGGAAAGCCTTCATTAATGGTCTTTCTCTCTAATGCTGAGCACACTCCCACATCTATAAAGATGATGAATCCTCAGTGCCCAAGATCCCACCCCCCCCCCTACAGCTGAGCTGAGGCAACATCTTGACCTATGCAGAATGCACTGAGTGTTGCTGGCAGATGTGACATTTAAAGGGAGCTTGGAGACGGCCAGAGGCAATGCAGATGGGATTCAGCCCCAACTGAAAACAGAAGCGGCTTTTCCTTGAAAAGTTCTCATCTCTTACTCCACACTCCACGGGGGCTCCTGTGAGGGTACCCACCTTTCATTCCCTATATCCCAGCAGAGCAATCAATTATTTCTGAAAAGGTTCCTGGTCACTCACTGACAGAACCCCACACAGCCCGCATCAGAAACCCTTCTTCCTTCTGCAGAACACCTGCAAGAGTCCTCAATCCTGATGATTTTTTTTTTTTTTGTCCCAGTGAAGACTATTTGGGAAATGAGAGACTAATTCAAAGGGGCTTTCCCCTGTCCTAATGTCACTGCCTCCTTGTGCAGAGGGATGGCCCTTCCTGCTTGTTCCTGTCCAATTATCCTCTGCCCTGTTTCTCTGCTCTCCTGTTCTCCCTCCACACTCAACCCTGTATGACTACTGCTCTCCTTTCTGTCTTCTCCTCCTCCTCTCCCTCCTCCTCTCCCTCTCTTTCCTCCTGTTCTTCTCCTTCTTTACTTCCTCTCCCTCCACTTTCACCTCCTCTTCATGATGACTTCATCACATTTCAAAACTGAATCTCATTTTTTTTTCCTTTCAAGCACCATCCTCTGCAGGTTTAGAAAGTTTCTTCTGAGCAAGTTCTAAGGCCTCAATAAAGCCGATTGGTCTTTATTGCTTAATTACATTTTCTTGCTTCTGATAACTTTTGAGTTTTCTTTCTTCTTTCTTCTTAGGATCTTTTGGGTTTAGAAATAGTTCCCTCTTAGTTTGTCTAAGAAAAAAATAGTATTTTTTTTAAATGTTTCTTTTTCTTGTAATAGTATCTTTGCTTTTAACTCTGTGTTTTATGTCTTTATTTTTCTTTTTTAAATTTTTTTATATGTATTTATTTTCCTTTTTTGTTTCCCTTGGTGTTTTTCATTGTTGTAGTTATCATTGTTGTAGTTGATATCATTGTGGTTAGGACAGAGAGAATGGAGAGAGGAGGGGAAGACAGAAAGGCAGGAGAGAAAGACAGACACCTGCAGACCTGCTTCACCTGTGAAGTGACTCCCCTGCAGGTGGGGAGCCGGGGGCTCGAACCGGGATCCTTATGCCGGTCCTTGCGCTTTGCACCATGTGCACTCTTATCTCTTTATTTTTCTATCTCAAAGAGTTACCCCAGAGACTTACCTCCAGCATCATATGCCGGCCTTGTAAAAAGTCACAGTATGGCAAGCACATAACTCACTGTGACACTCTTCCGCATATACTTGTTTATGGCTATATTTGATCTAGCTGGTTTCATAGGAAGTAGTCCTGCTCAACTTTTTCCTTAATAAAATGTAGCATGGCTTTCCATATTTCTCCGCATTCACTTAAATCATCTGGCATCTTATAAGTTACAAGATCTGTAATGTTTTTCTCAAATGCTCTCAATTAAAAAAAAAAAAGAAAAACCTTTAAGATATTTTATTTTCTTCCGGAAGTCCATATCACACAACAGCAGATGCCTAACCGCCTCTAATTTCTGAAGTTCTTAGCAGTTATATAGTTTTGCATTGCTGCTTTTCCAATAGCGTTTTCTTTCCAAATATGGCTGGTGTGTCTTTTTATGTTTATGTGTTTATTTGGGTATGCATTTTAATACAGTTGTCAGTTTACATCTTTGAGGGGAACAAGAAAGGATTTTGTTTTTGGTAATGGACTACCTTTATATAATAACTATTTTTTTATGGAGAATTTACTGAGTATTGCCAGAGTCTACACAATTTATACAACTTATTTCATCAGGTTCCTTATAGCACTGGATTTTTCTCACCATTTTTTTTTTTTATCACAAAAGTTGAACTTCATGAAAAAATAAATCAAGTTTTCTCTGATTATGGAGCTTCTTATCTATACTGGGCCATCTCGTGGTATCCCTAACTCAGAACTACATCACAACAGCAACTTCAGGAGACCGCTGGGTCATAATAGTCCCAGGCATGGAAAATAAAAGTGCTGAACTATATACACAAGAAAGTGGTAAACAGAGGTTGGAAGAGTCACCGATAAGCTGTAGTGCTCACAAGCTAAGCTAAATGATTAAAGCACAGTAAACAACAGACGTGAAGAAATGTATCATAGGAGTCCTAGTTGTTAGTGATCATACACACACACACACACACACACACACACTCACACACACACACACACACACACTCACACACACTCACACTCACTCACACACACTCACACACACACACTCACACACACACACTCACACACACTCACACACTCACACTCACACACACTCACACACTCACACACACACACTCACACACACTCACACACTCACACTCACACACACACTCACACACACTCACACACACACACACACTCACACACACTCTCACACACAATCACACACACACTCACACACACACACACACACTCACACACACACACACTCACACACATTCACACACACACACACACACACACACACGGGGGGGGTAAGTGTACTGGATCACATAACTGAAAATCCAATAAGAGACTTGGCTCCAATTATGAATCCATTCTCAAATAGCATATAAATTTTATTGTCAATAACATCTTTCTTCATTTCTCTGCTTCACCATTTGCAAAACTCTTCCCCTACAGGGGGGGACAAAGGGCTTGAACGCAGGTCCTTGTGTGTTGTAACATGTGCACTAAAGCAGTGTACCACTGCCTGGCCCCTCAGCTTGATAGTAAACTCAGTACTTAGAATGTCATCTCGCAACAGATGCACTGGACTCCTGTCCTGATAAAACATCACCCTGTTGGGGTTTGCATCAGACACTCTACATCCCACTTGTGCTAGGCCCAGACTGGTGCTAAAGTCACTAAATGCCTGGCAAATATCTACTGGGGGGGGGGGGCTAGTGCACTGACAAGAGCACTTAATACCTCCAGAGTCCATGTACAGATGTTCCCTCCTATGGCATTAAGCATTTGCTGTGGAGACTTGACTCACGGATCATCAAAGTTGGGATTTTATGCTAGTTATTAGATGTGACTTCAGCCTGCTTTCTGGGTAGCCCACAAATTGGTTTCTTTAGTGTAAAGGACATTCATCACCACCATTTTTCAGGGAACTAGATCAGTCAAAATTAGGAGTTTGGTTTGCACATCTTAAGTTAAAGTAAGTTTTCCAGGGATATAGTTTTGTAGTTTTAGGCAGTAGTTGGACTTGGACGGGGGGGTGGAAGGAAGAGGAAAGAAACATGATATGGAATTTAAGCTGTTTCTAGTGCCCACAATACACTTCCAGGGGACAGGGATGACTCCCCTGAATTCTGAGAACTCGACCTGGACCAGGAGGAGGAGGTACCAGTCACTGGTCACATGAGAAGGGTGGTGATCCTCTTAGGCAAATACCCAAAGACATGATGGCACTAATTCAAAAGGATACTCACACTCCAATGTTTATATCTGCCCTGTTCACAACAGTCAACAAAGTAAAGCAACTTAAGGAGAAATGACTGAACAAAGTAAGTATAGAATACTGAGAGACTCAATGAAATACTACTTTAAAATCCAAAAAGATGAGCCTGTTATCACTGGGGAACCAATGGATAGAGCTGGAGGGTGGTTGGCTAAGTGAGATACAAATTTAAAAAACAAACAAACACAAACTATTGAATGGTTTCACTCGTGTGTGGAATGTAGATGACTAAGGGATATGAAGCAAACAGTCTCTTAGACACTGTGGAAACTGTAATGGCTACAGGGACTGGGGCTGAGATGTGTGCCTGTCATGGAGTGTGCAGAAATGTCCCAATAGGTGCAGCAAGCAAGGAGAGAGACCTAAAAAATACACCATAAAGTACTTAAAAAAATAGTTTCTACTTAGACCTAGATACCCGCCTCACCTACCTCCTATTACACTTCCCTCAATCACTCTAAAAATCACCTTGTCAGGCAAAGTCAGGACGACAAAAGCTGGATAAGGGCAAGACACTGGCACACTTTAGTGATTGCTCTTTAGTCACTACCAGGATCACTCCATCACCTGGGGCTCTAGTCAGGAAGTCCTGGGATTCCCACACAGACATGATAGGCCTTGACCTCTAACAGATCCCTCTCTCCACTGTCACTGGTCATCTCCATCAGGAACAGCATCATGGACCCCTTTGTGGGTCCCTATAGGACCTTGCCCTCAAGGTGGGTCAACAATATTATGGAATGTTCCATTCTCTGAAGGGAGGTTGGGTCAACATAATCTACCACTTGAGGAAGATGGGTCTGGCAGTGGGAGCAGCCTAGAACATTCCTAGCTATGGACAAAGAATGTGAGTTCAGACCTATAGAGATACAGAGGTTACACAGCCTCTTGCACTGAATATAGGCTCCAGATAAATCCATGGAGTTTACAGTTAATGGTAATTGGGAGCTACTCTCTTCCCTGCTGCAGCTTTCTAGTCCTATTTCCAACCCTGACACCATCTTCCCAGATAATATCTTTGGCCCACCAGCATGTGAGCTGCCAGGCTCAGGCAAAAATTAGTAAAGTCATGTGTCCTTTGAGATATACCTAAAATAGACCTACTAACTTATTCTGAAATGGAGACCCCAAATCTCATCTGCTCTATTTTTGTCTTTAGGTTCCAGATTACTAATGTGTTCTGCTTTATATCTCACTGCATTTTCACACCCCAAGTTGCAGATGCTACCATGATGCCAACCTGACTCCTCTAGGCAGATGACCTCACCAAGGTGTCCTGGAACCACACCTCCCTAGAGCCCTGCCGCACTAGGGAAAGAGAGAGGCAGGCTGGGAGTATAGATTAACCTGACAACGCTCATGTTCAGTGGGGAAGCAATTACAGAAGCCAGACCTTCCACCTTCCGTATTCCATAATTGTTGTTATTTAACTTTAAAAAGGGCTTTGGTGGGGCAGTTGCTGTGTGTGAAAGGATTCACAGTGGGGAGCTGGGAACTGGTTTAAACAACACATGGTTTATTAGGGTGAAACGGGTAAAAGGCAAAATAAACACTTATCATCGAGGGTTAAGAGGACGCTAGGTCCATAAAGTCTGAGTATAGTGATCAAAAGTTGAGTCCCATAAGATAAACAATTATTAGCTCTGGTAAAGGTTTCTTATGGCTGGGGAGGGGTCTAAAAGTTTACCAGCGAGCAGAGTCACACGTGTTCACTTCCCAGGAGAAGCAGCCACGGCGGATACCTGGAGCATCTCTGTCGAGATGCTTCTGACCAGGAGAAGCAGCAGCAGCAGCCAGAGAGCAGGACCTGCTCCAAGTCCCTGCTTTCTACCTTCCCTTCTCTGTGTGTCCCGCCTCAGGCTGATGTCATTCTTATGCTAATAGTCCCAAACTCCTGTTGGGCTCACAACAATTATTTCTCCTGTGCTCACACAGACTATACATCTTATCCATGTCTATAATCAGAAGTGGGGAGTTGTAGTGACCCCAGCAGGAGTTTGGGACTATTAGCATCCAGGACGTCACCCTGAGAGGTGCTTCAGAGAAGAGAAGGTATAAAGCAAGGGACTTGGAGCAGGTCATGCTCTCTGGCTGCTGCTGCTTCTCCTGGTCAGAAACATCTTGGTGGAGGTGCTGCAGGCATCCATCTGCCATGTCTGCTTCTCCTGGGAACTGAACACGTGTGCCTCTGCTAGCTGGTAAACTTTTAGACTCCTCTACAGCCATGAAAAACCTTTGCCAGAGCTGATAATTATTTATCTGATGGGACTACACTTTTGATAACTACACTCAGACTTTATGGACCTAGCGTCCTCTTAACCCTTGATGACAAGTGCTTATTTTGCCTTTTACCTGTTTCACCCTAATAAACCTTGTATTGTTTAAACCAGTTCCCAGTTCCCTGCTGTGAATCCTTTCACACACCACAGAAACCCCCACCAAACCCTTTTTAAGTTAAATTACAACACATAATGACCCTGGGTCCATATTCCGGAAGCATAGGGAAACTTCCCATAGAAGGGGTGGGATAGGGAGTTTTGATGGTGGGAAATGTATGGTTTTGACTATATTTTCTTTTTTTCTATAAATAAATTTTTAAAAAGGAATGTGCAGAAGCTTATGAACAGCAGGCATGTGTATGAAACGGCACTCCTGGGATTTTACGTTTTAGTGAAATGCGGCCAAATCACTGATACAAAGAAATAAGATGGCGGTTGCCACATTTCCCATTGTCTGGTTTCTCCTTATATCAGCAAGGCTCTTGCAAATGTGCCTTTCTCTCATCAAGGCAACTTGAGGCTAAGTCTAAGAGCCTTAGGTCGGACTAGTCTGAGCCAAAACACCTGGTCCTGCACCTACTCGCCCACCAATACACCAACAGCCTTGAGGAAGTCATTTCATTCCCCTGGTTCTCGACTTCCTCTTACCTTCAATTGGCACTGGGTATCTCCCTCATAAAACTGTGATGAATATACACATATTAATGCAGTGTCTGCATGGAGGAAGTCTGTAACTACAGCCATTGTTATTCATGTCAATGTGTTAGCAGTAGGAGTGTTGACAAAAGTCATAGTGGGAGAACAGCCATCAAGTTCTGAAGGCTGGGCCTGTGTTAAATGGGGACTTCTTGCTGCCACCTGCAGACTCTGTTGAAGCTGGAAGCTTGTGACAGAGGATGAAGCCCAGGGCGGGGACCCGGTACCCCAGGGAGCCAGGACCAAGAAACCTCATTCTGGCACAGGTGCAGATGGAAGGCACCAGCTTACCGGAAACAGGGAGCCCAGGTCATGAAGGATGTTGCTGCCAGGGATCCCAATGGAACTGGGAGCTCCCCCATGACAGGTACGGCACCAGAGGCTGACACCCAAGCACAGTGGATCAGTGAACAAAGAGGAGGACTGGAAACCTTTCCTGGACAAAGTTGCCACCTACACCACTGAGCGGTCCACCCGGAACAAGACCGTTAGGAGTCCATTATATCAGAAACCACCACCATTAAAGGGAAGTGGGTGCTATTGGGAGTAGGAGTGACAACATTCGGCTTTAATAGAAATTCAGCAGGAAACAGTCCTTAGGACTGCAGCCCATTACACTCCAGCAGAGATATTCTCAGCTTGAAAGGCAGGCTGACCACATGCAATGTTCCATCTGATCTTGGGGATGCAGTCTGGTAGAGAAACAATCAAAGTGTGTATTTTAATGTTTCATCATCCTGTGGGGAGATTAAAGATTTATTTATTTTATTTCTATAGAAGAAAGATGAGAGAGAGAGAGAGAGAGAGAGAGAGGTTGAGAACTATTTCACTCTGGCATAGGACAGAGCCAAGGATCAAATTTGGAATCTCGGGCAGGCAAGGCTTAACAGGAAACTCTCTGGTCCCTGAAGACTCAGCTTCAGCTAAGAGCCAGGAGACTGCTAGAGAGTCCTGAATTATAACCCACTATAGGATTTTCACATGAAGAGAGGCCTGCCAAAGGGAAGGTTCTAGAAACATCAGAAATAAAGCCTTGGATGCTATATGCTGAGTACATCAGAACTCCACAAGGAATGTTCAGAGCAAACCCAGGAGTAAAGGCTAAGGTGACACAGTGAGAAGCAGTTTGGACGACCAGCTCTGTGTGTGCCTTTCTCTCTCTAATTCACATATTCCCATCATGTTCCTGAATAGTAGCCCTGGGAGCGTGAAACCTGAGTCTAACCCCTCTGGGCTGAGCACACTGCCAGGCCTTCCCAGTGCCTGAGCTATTTGCCGTGCCACCGTCAGCCGTGAGCTTGTGTGCACGGAGTCCCCTGAGGACAACTCTACGGGGCAGAGAGTTGAGAAGCCGGGAAGCTCTCCACACAGCCGCCCATTTCCCTCACTGGGTACTGCCCTTGGCCACAAAATCTGCACACAACCCAGAGCTTTCGGCTGTGGGGACTTGCATCTTTTTTTTTTTTTTTAAGGCTGGTTTAGCTATTTATTTATGAGACAGACAGCCAGAGCAAGAATGTGGCATACATAGTGCTGAGGATGGAACTCGGGACCTGGGACCTCATGCTTGCTAGTCCTGAACTCTCTATCACTGCATACCTGCTCTGGCCACACTAAGCTACTTCTTTTTTTTTTCTTTTTTTTTTTTTTGCCTCCAGGGTTATTGCTGGGGCTCAGTGCCTGCACTATGAATCCACTGCTCCTGGAAGCCATTCTTCCCATTTTGTTGCCCTCGTTGTTATTATTGTTATTTTTGAAATTGCTATTGTTGTTGTCGGATAGGATAGAGAGAAATGGAGAGAAGAAGGGAAGACAGAGAGGGGGAGAGAAAGGCCTGATTCACCGCCCATGAAGCAACCCGCCTGCAGATGGGGATCTGGGGGCAAGAACCAGGATTCTTATACCAGTCCTTGCACCTCATGCCGTGTGCACTTAACCCACTGTGCTACCACCCGGCCCCCCACTCAGCTACTTTTTTAGGTGAAATGGAGTATATCCATGGTCCCTAAGGCTCATGGACAGATTCTTCCCAGGGGTGGATCACTGAGATAGAGACCCCTCCACCAGGACAGGCAGAACACCTGCGTTATTAAAAACAAAAAAACAAAACAGGGTTAGGGACAAATTTCTGCTGATATAAGGCCTCAGATCCTGAGCTCTGTCTGCCAAACAGATAGCACCTGCTGACTTAACTGAAGTTCAATGAGCCTGAGATCAAGGCCCAACAGACAGCAAGATGCAGTGGATTTTTAAAATGGTTTGTGGTGGCTTTATTACTACCAAGATTATCACTGAGGTTCAGTTCCTGACAGATAAATCCACCATTCCTGGCAGTCATATACTCCCCTCTTCTTTGACAGAAACAAACTGAGAAATTGAGAGGGGAAGGGCTACAGAGAGAGGGGTACACACACACACGCACACACACACACATACATACAGAGAGAGAGAGAGAGAGAGAGAGAGAGACCTGCCACACTCACTAATACTAGTAAAACTTCCCCTGCAGGTGGGACCTAAGTGCTTAAACATGGGTCCTTACACATGGTGGCACACTGACTTTGTAGGTTATGCCAATGTCCAGCCCTGCAGTGGTGTCTCATTGTCCCCACCATTCAAAGTTTTGTCTGCAAGAACACCTTTCAGGGATATTAAAAACTTGACAGCAGGATCAAGGGCTTGGATGTTAGACCAGAAACTATCAAATACTAATAGGGAAGTATTGGCAGAACTCTTTTTAGTCTAAATTTTAAAGGCGTCTTCAATGACACGAATCTAATTACAAAGAAGCTAAAACAAAAATAAAGCAATCAGACTGCATCAAATTAAAAAGCTTCTACAAAGCAAAAGAAACCATCACCCAAAGATACCTCCCACAAAATAGGAAAATATCTTTACATGCCATACATCAGACAAGAAGCTAGTAATCAAAATATACAAAGAGCTCACCAAACTCAGCAACAAGAAAACAAATAACCCCATCCAGAAATGGAGAGAGGATATGAACAGAATATTCACCAAAGAAGAGATTAAAAAGGCCAAAAAATAGATAAAAAAAAATGCTACTACAAGTAACTGGTTGTCAAGGAAGTGCAAATAAAGATAACAATGAGATACCACTTCACTCCTGTGAGAATGTCAGACATCAGAAAGGGTAACAGCAGCAAATGCTGGAGAGGGTGTGGGCTCAAAGGAACCCTCCTGCACTGCTGGTGGGAATGTCAATTGGTCCAACCTCTGTGGAGAACAGTCTGGAGAACTTTCAGAAGGCTAGAAGTGTACCTACCTTGTGACCCTGCAATTCTTGTCCTGGGGATATATCCTAAAGGACCCAACACACCCATCCAAAAAGATCTGTGTACATCTGTTTTCATAGCAGCACAATTTGTAATAGCCAAAACCTGGAAGCAGCCCAGGTGTCCAACAACAGATGAGTGGCTGAGCAAGCTGTGGTCTATATACACAATGGAATACTACTCAGCTATTCAAAATGGTGAATTCACCTTCTTCACCCCATCTTGGATGAAACTTGAAGAAATTATGTTAAGTGAGATAAGTCAGAAGGGTGAATGTGGGATGATCTCACTCACAGGCAGAAGCTGAGAAACAAGATCAGAATAGAAAACACTGTGCAGAACTTGGACTGGAGTTGGTGTACTGCACCAAAGTAAAAGACTCTGGGGGTTGGGGGAAGGGTTCAGGTCTTGGAACATGATGGCAGAGGAGGACTTAGGGAGAGTTTAATTGCTAGGTAGAAAACTGGGAAATGTTATACATGTACAAACTACTGTATTTTACTGTCAACTGTAACCACTAAATAAACCCCAATAAAGAAATTTTAAAACAAAACTAAAAAACTTGGCAGCATAACCAAGTTTGGTCAGTTTGGCTTCTTAAGGAAAGTTCAGAGCCACTTCCTTTAGAATCTGGGTGTCCACATCTCTCTCCCCAGATCCCTCCCTCCCATTGGGAGCTTTTTAAATGCAGTTCTGAGGCAGGATTGGGTAGAGGCTGTGTGGAAGATGCCTGATCTTCATGCTGTATAATAGTTCAAAACCAAAAGATGGAAGGGCAGGGATTTTCCCAGAGAGAGACACTGGGTTCAACTTCTGCCTGAGAGTGAGATCATCCCCTATTCATCCTTCTGTTTCTGACTTAGTTCACTTAACATGAATTTTTCAAGCTCTATCCAAGATCAGCTTATCTTTATTTTTTTAATTTTTTATTTATAAAAAGGAAACACTGACTAAACCATAGGATAAGAGGGGTACAACTCCATACAGTTCCCATCACCAGACCACCATATCCCATCCCCTCCCCTGATAGCTTTCCTATTCTTTATCTGTCTGGGAGCATGGACCCAGGGTCACTGTGGGATGCAGAAGGTGGAAGGTCTGGCTTCTGTAATTGCTTCCCTGCTGAACATGGGTGTTGGCAGGTGGATCCATACTCCCAGTCTGTCTCTCTCTTTCCCTAGTGGGGCAGGGCTCTGGGGAAGCAGGGCTCCAGGACACACAAGCCAGATCACAAAACAGAGTTTCATTAACACTGGAAGCAGGGAAAGTAAGTAGTTTCCAATTAGCAGCCAACAGCAGGAAGCTTATTAACTGTCTTCAGTGGTGAGTCACTGTCTGGCAAACGTACCCTATAAGTGTTGGTCTGCTTCTAATTCTGCTTCTAAAACCCCTTCTGTTTCATTGGTTTAATCGCCCTGCTTAACCCTGTATTCTATTTACATAACCACTGTTAACTAAGCACCGCCCTGCCTGCAGGGCATTGGTTTAATCCCCACTGGTTCATAATGTCTTTTTGCTCTGCCTCCTCTCCTAGTACACCCTGATTTCCACCAGTCTTTTTTCGCTCCACCCTCTCTACGTCACATCCTTTTTCCACCCTACTTGGCGAATATATACAAGGACAGGATTGTGATTACAGATAGCTTAGATTGTGCTGTCTTCCACATGAATAAAGAGAATAATGAGTCCCTGGTCGTCTGTCTCCCGCCCACGAGCTAGTCTGGCACATAAGATCCTTCAGACCCAAGGAGTCTAGAGAACCAAGGCCACACACCGTTCAGTACTGCTGGCCAGTTACCACAGGGCAGCCTCACCTGACTGGTGTCTTCCCTGACTTAAAAACCTGTTCCATGGGGCCAGATTATGAGAGCCAGGCTCTACTGGTGCTCTTCTCACAAACGTGAATTTGGAGATGACTGTATGTCACTGTGAGAGACCAGAGAAAGAGTGGAAAGCCAGGTTTAATACCACAACTGACATCCAGGAGTTGTGGGTCCTTGTACACACCACTTGGGTCTGTCAGACTGGTTTTTATCACGTGAAAAGTAATTATTTAATGTGCTAATATGTATAAAGTGCCCAGAGGAGGGTCTGGCTCATGATGAGCACTCAGTGGGTTCCACAGTGACCATGGTAAAAGTTATGTTTTCTCCCAGAATGTCATGGCGGTTAAGGAATGAGGATCAAGCATTCTTTGGTATCTCCAGAACAGTAGGAACCAAGGCCTTTTATTATTCATTGGAGGGAGGAATTATCTCTTTTGATGAGAATGTTCTAGTAAAGTGTCACAAAGAAGGTAATATGTAAATGGAGTGGCCAGGGAGGGGGCTTAATAATAGGCAGAGCACAGAAATGATCTTGAGTGAGGCCCCAGACATTATCCCTAGCATTACATATGCCAGAGCAGAGTGGTATTCTGGCATCTCTATCTTATAAAAGCAGATAAACAAAACTGAATATTAAAAGATAAAGTAGGATACTATGACACAGAGATTTTTTAAACAAGGTAGAAATAATAAGAGACTAGACATTGCTACTTGAGAAACTGTTGTAATTTGGGGAAAACAGTAATAGACATAATATAGGGGAAAATGAGTGGGGAAAGGCAGCTATGAGGCTGAAAGAATATTCTAAAATCAAACTGGAAGGTCCTTAAAGGTTGAGTTGTGCACGAAGCACAAGGGCCGTTGTAAGAATACCGGTTTGAGCCCCCAGCTCCCCACCTGCAGGGAGGTCGCTTCACAGGTGGTGAAGCAGGTCTGCATGTGTCTCTCTTTCTCTCCCCCTCTCTGTCTTCCCCTCCTCTCTCCATTTCTCTATGTCCTATCCAACAACAGCGACATCAATACAACAACAATAATAACTACAACAACAATAAAGAATAACAAGGGCAACAAAATGGAAAATAAATAAATATTTTAAAAAGTATAAAAAATGTTGAGTTGATAGTCTTGACAATTATTAAAAAAAGAAACAATAACCACTGATACTATCTTTGGTATAAATTTCACTGCAATAAGTCCTTATCTTTACTCATTTTCAAGTTTGATTTGGATAGAGGTAGAAAGTTGTCGGGCTAGCTTCGCGGGTGGGAGAGAGAGACGACCAGGGACTCATGGCTGAGTGGTACACAGTTCAGTCTTTATTCATGTGGAACGCAGCACAATCTAAGCTATCTCTAATCACAACCCTGTCCTTATATATCCTGAGGTGGAAGAGTCAGGTCAGAAGAGGATGTATGTAGGATAGGGGGTGGGGAGAAGGAAAAAGCATGCAAAACAGTGAGGATTAAACCAATGCCCTGGAGGCAGGGCGGTGCTTAGTTAACAGTGGTTATGTAAATAGAAACCAGTGCTAAGCAGCGGGGATTAAACCAATGAAACAGAAGGGGTCTTAGAAGCACAATTTAGAAGCAGACCAACAGAAAGTGCTATTCATTGGTTAAGAAGAGAAGGGCCACCAGAACCAGCAAGATGAAGCCTTTATCAATGAATTTTTAAGAGTATAATAAATCACTCTAAAAATTCATTGGAGTAAAGTCAGAGCCATTTATTTAGCTCTATGGCCAGTGGTATGGGCTAGATTTAGCAATTTCTGGAATTCGTTGAGCCCTGAAATTAGCAAATTGGTTGTCTTCCAAGCCTCTCATCTGCTCGTAGCCTTCTGCCTCTAGACTTTCTCACCTGGGGAAACAGCCTCCCAGAGGAGCTCAAAGAAGGTTGTAAGTTCTCTTGACGTCTAGAACTAGGTCAGGTTCATCTCATCTTCTGACATAGACTATGATCAAAGCAAGTCACAAGATAGGGTGACTGAAGAGGCAAGCGCAAAACTCCCTTCTTGGCAAAGGGTGCTGTAAATCACATGGCACCATGGGAGAGAACTCATTGGTGGCCTGTATTTGGATTTTATTTGCACCAATAAATTTGCAATCTCATAAAGACTATTGGGATTTCAATGTATCTACGTCTGCTGTGCTCCTGCCTCTTCCTGCTTCTGTATTCAGACAAACAACAATGAATCCCAACAGACCTTTCCATAATAGTAGGACATGGTGCTGAATATGAAAAGCCCTATGAATACAGGACCATTCACAAGCCCTAATGTGAGTGTTTTGCAGTAAGTTCTGAAGAGAAGTAAACAGCTTTATGGCCCACGGACTAAATGTAACCAAAGACGTTTGTGACTTCCCATTCAGGACAAAAAAAAAAAAGCAAAAGTGAATGGGCTAGGAGGGGGGGAATTGATCCAGGAAGCAATTTGATAGTGATTGCCAACAGCTTACTGAGAATTAAAGAAATAACAGAAAACTGTCTGCAGTGATTCAAGAGAATAAGCTCCGACACTGAGATCATTTAGCCAGGCAGGAGGAGAAAGAGCTGGCATGGTGGTGCTGAGACTCAACTCTGGAAAGGGAATCCCAGGAGTCTTGCTTCCCATTCTCTTTTTCTTCCTAGTTCTTCTTCTTCTTCTTTCTTTTTAATGTATGAAAAATCAGATACATCACTGCCAAACTCAGCATGCAATTAAAAATGCATCAGAGGAGTCGGGCGGTAGCACAGCGGGTTAAGCGCATGTAGAGCAAAGTGCAAGGACCAGAGTAAGGATCCTGGTTCGAGCCTCTGGCTCCCCGTCTGAAGAGGAGTTGCTTCACAGGCAATGAAGCAGGTCTGCAGGTGTCTGTCTTTCTCTCCCCCTCTCTGTCTTCCCCTCCTCTCTCGATTTCTCTCTATTTTATCTAATAACGATGACATCAATAACAGCAACAATAATAACTACAACAATAATAAAAAGACAACAAGGGCAACAAAAAAGGAAAAATAAATAAATTAAATTAAAAAGAAAATATTTTTTTAAATGCATCAGGACCAGCTGTAATTTTTTTGAGAAATCAACTTCTCCAGATACGCACAGGCCTCTGAGGCTGGAAGGTGAAGTCTGCTTTGAGCGTGTCTGTTTCTTCCCTCTCACAAGCATGTGCACATGGAGAATGGGCCCTTCAGGCTGCACATGGATGCTAAGTTTCAAGGGGATTCCCATGGTGGGGGCCAGCACTCATTCAACGACTCGGAGGTCACCATGCCATCCAGTTTAGTGTTCCAGGAGCCACAGCCCCACTCTGCCCTGACAATGGAGCTCTTTGTTGACAGGCTTGGCATGAGAACCAAGGCTTAACTGGGCACAGAGCCCGATGACTGCCAGTGAAAGCTCTGCTCAGTTCACAACACAACTAAGATTCAGGGGAAAGGCTGTGAGGGCTTCATTTGTCCCCCGAGTATTCACAACTGCTGGGGACAACCTGTTATTTGGATGCTGGACTCAGGGTGTGTGTGTGTGTGTGTTCATTAAAGACATAAACTACACACACTCTTCTCCCTTATGATGAGGGCAGAGAGTTCCATTATTTTCTTGCCAAGAGGTATTTTTTTTAGACCAGAGTACATTTTATTAGGTGACCCACAACTAAGAAGTTCATTTCTTTCTGCCTTGGTTTTCATTATAAAGTGTGCAGAGTAGAAGCGAAAGTTTTTGGGGAATGAAAGCTAGCACAAAAATCTTCACAGAAAAAATAAGACCTAGGAATATCTTTGGCTGGGTTCACCATCCTAAGGAATGAAACTCATTAAATGAGACTTGAAAAAGACTTTAAATGCTAGAACAAATGTGTGTGTGTGTGCATGCACACACGCGCGCGCGCACGCACACACACACACACACACACACACACACACACACACGTGTTCTGTCTAGCTTGGTTTTCCTGTCCAGAATATCATTACTGCATTTTCCCTTAAATCTCTCCAACACGATTCTGAGAATCTCCCACCACTAGTACTTCAACAGTATGGAGGCTCTTAAATTCAGTACAGCTAACCCAATTCCCTCAGCAACAAGGTCGGCATATGATTCAAGACTGAATAGTTAAGATATTTACAACTACCTATTTCCTATTTTTCTGTGACTGGCTCAGAGATAAGCCCTTGACTCAAACCAAGACACCAGAGACATTTTTAGAATCTTGCTGGTACTTATGAAAGATAAGCACTTAACATTTCACTGAAGTTTTCTAAAGAAATGGAATGTAAATTGGAGAAGTAATTTAGTACTCCTGGGGGCCATGTGATCACAGAAAGAGAGCAGAAAGAAGGGGTGGAGAAAATTTGATTCACACTTCTGGATCCAACCATGCCCTAACTGAGATCTGTTCTTTCACTTTTCAGTGAGGTAAACCAATAAATTTCCTGCCCCTTATTCAACCTACTGGGAGAATCATTCCTGTCACTTAGAGCTCTGGAGTTCTGCCACAATTTCCCAAGATTCTCTGCCTCATCATTATCTTTGCAACCAAGTAAATATAGAAGCTACTGACGTGACATGCTTTCCTGTAAGTTTCCAGAGGTGAAGACCAGTCATAAATTGGGTAGATAATTCCTGTACTTTCTTTCAGGTAAGAATATCTCAATGTTCAGACAGATTGTCTCCTGACAAATGGCTTGAGAAAAATGTCATTCTCACTCTAACATTGTAAAAAACAAAGTATAGTCTGTTTTCTTTCTTCCATTTGATAATACGGGCACACTATTTTCATATGTAGACTAACTCGCCCCCTAAATAGACAGTTTTTCTAGCAATATTAATTAATCCATTCTTTCCCTTGCAGACCTGAAATCTACCACTTTCATATAATTATTTACATATACTCTAAAATTTTGTTATAAATTTATCTCTTCTCAGAAAAATTACTACAGAGAAATTGCATGCCCTCCTCTCAACAATCTTGGCAGAAGAGAAAAAGAAACTGAAGTTATGCCTCACAGCTGGCCCTTAAGAAGCTGCTGATACTAACCTCCTTTGTTTAGACGCTCTCACCTGACCACAACAAAGAGCCAAATGTTCTACTTTAAAAGCTAGAGGAGCCCAAATTCCTGTCTATGAGATACACAGCACCTTTCCCTAGCGTCTAAAGGACTCGTCCCGGTTCCTGACTCCACTGCACTGTGTTCACCTGAGCCCTGAACTTGTGAACAGGAAATATATTCCTTACCGTGGCTTGATCTGGAAAGTGGGCAGGAGCCCTCGGAAATTCCCAGGGATTTCTGGTTGTAAAAACACCATGTCGGAGTCTCAGATAATCCTGCAAAGAATTATCAAACAGATCATTACAACAAAATTCTTTTCTAGAATCCCCCCTCTAGGACAATTTAATACTGTGTCTGAGTGACCCCATGGCTGGCATGGAGAGAACCCCCCACAACAGAAAAGTGGGCAGTAGCTGGGATATTCCGAGAAATGTGTTTCTCATGATCGTGCCCCAGACGCTGACTTGGCACTTCAAAACCTGCAGTGAGGGAAGACATAGAGCGTCCAGAGTCCCCTGCATAATGCCATGAGTGAAAGGAAACATCTTATTAAAGTAAAGGTCGGGGGGACGGGTGGTGGTGCACCTGGTTGAGCACAAGCACCCTGGTTTGAGCCCCTGGTCCCCACCTGCAGGGGGAAAGCTTTGCAAATGGTGAAAGAGTGTTGCAAGTGTCTCTCTTTCTCTTACCCTTTTTATGTCCCCTTCCCTCTTGATTTCTGACTGTCTCTATCCAATACATAAAGATAGTTTAAAGAAATGTAAAGTCTGACAAAAGCTTCTAGAAACTTCTTTTGTCATGTGCTTACTTCATGGGACACTGAAGGACTGTGGGTATTTTTTTCACAGCACCTTGGCGTGGCTGACCCATATTCTAAGTGGCCAACAGCCACCCTTGCTGGTCACAGGGCTCACCAAGTCACGTAAGATTTACTCTTGAATTTTTTATTTCAGGACAATAAAGGAGAGAGAAAAGATTCAAAAGTATTAGTATGCTAATTTTTATTCTTTGACTTTGACTACATATGGGGAAATGTATCTTTGCCTTAGCAAGTTTGCTGTATTCCAGTTCAGAGTAAAAGCGTGTGTGTGTGTGTGTGCGTTTGCACCTGTGTGTGTGTGTGTGTGTATGTGTGTGCCTGTGCCTGTGTGCATGTAGGGGCTAGAGAAGAGAGCTCCCTGACAGAGCAAGATATCTGCCATATGCAAGGCCCTGGGTTTGAACCCTGGCGACCGGGTGAATTTCAGAGATGGTGGAGTGATCCTAGGGTGGTTTTCCTGTCTCTGTCTCTGTCTCTCTCTCTCAAGTAGAGAGAGAAATCTGGCCCCACAGAAGGCCACAGGAGTAATGGTGTCACACCTGCATTGAAAAATGGATTGAGATAGGTTTTTTGTTTGTTTGTTTCTCTCATGGTGATCCTAATGCAATCTGTCTGGTATATATAGATTACACCCCAAGGCATAACTATATCTTACAAATATACCTTCCAGAAAAGCCAGGCTTTTAAAAAATATTTATTTATTTATTCCCTTTTGTTGCCCTTGTTGTACTATTGTTGTAGTTATTATTGATGTTGATGTTGTTGGAATAGGACAGAGAGAAATGGAGAGAGGAGGGGAAGACAGAGAGGGGGGAGAGAAAGACAGACACCTGCAGACCTGCTTCACTGCCTGTGAAGCGACCCCCCTGCAGGTGGGGAGCCGGGGGCTTGAACTGGGATCCTTACACCGGTCCTTGTGCTTTGCACCACCTGCACTTGCTCCCAAAAAGCAAGTTTAAAGATGGTAGATTGTGTGCTGTGTTATTCAACTTCATTAAATCAACGTAAGAACAAGAATAGAAGAAAAAGCAGACTCGGGTCAGGAAAACAAAACAAAACAAACAAAACCCCATGATTCTAAAGAAAAAAATCATGAAGTATATCTGGTAAAAAAAAAAAAACACATAAAAAATGACCCTACCAATGTGTCCTGGAGCCCCGCTTCCCCAGAGCCCTTCCCCACTAGGGAAAGAGAGAGACAGGCTGGGAGTATGGGTCGACCTGTCAACGCCCATGTTCAGCGGGGAAGCAATTACAGAAGCCAGACCTTCCACCTTCTGCATCCCACAATGACCCTGGGTCCATGCTCCCAGAGGGATAAAGAACAGGAAAGCTGTCAGGGGAGGGGATGGGGTATGGAGGTCTGGTGGTGGGAACTGTGTGGAGTTGCACCCCTCTTATCCTATGGTTCTGCCAGTGTTTCCAGTTTATAAATAAAAAAATTAAAAGAAATAAATTATATATAGAGAAGAAATGTGAGAGGCACAGAGATGACTCCAGGAACAGAGGTGGAAGTCTGTCAGCAGGTACAGCGCCTGTCTGACCAGACTTTCAGCTTTAGGCTGGACAGCCGGTATCAGTGACAGCACCAAGCATAGCATCACCGAGAATGGCCAGCTTTCTCTTAAAGCACAGAATAAATATTGAGCTGGGCAGTGGCACACCTGGTTAGACACACGTCACCATGCCCAAGGACCTAGGTTCAAGTCCCCCTATGCTCCCACCTGCATGGGGAAATCTCTCTCTCTTTCTCTCTCTCTCTCTCCCCACTAAATTTCTCTCTGTGCAGGCCCTTACTCATCCCCCAACACTGTTTTAAAACTGTGTGTCAGACATACCTTCAGGTCTCTCGCAGCAAAATAAATAAGTAAATAAATAAAATAAAGAGATAGTCATATTCATATGTAGAGAACAAACAGAACACAGTTTACCATTATAGATCTATCAAGTTACATAAACCAGATGTCTAGAAGTCATTCAGGAAATGTTTCCAGAGTGCTTCCCATATTCATTCTATTTGTAAACGTTTGCAGTTAAACTTCCACAATTACCTTCCATTTCACTAAATAATGTTACTTGCCACCATTTCTAATACAGAAAATAAAGGGGAGGGGATAGTTGTTTTTTTTTTTAAGAGCTACTAAATAAATAAGAGAAGATAAAATGCTGTCAAATTTCTGAGGGGAAGAGAGTAAGGTTTGTTTGTTTGTTTTTAGACTTTCAGATGTGCCAATGCAAGAACACTGTTTCCGTATGCACACCTGCAGAAACCACTGTGCCACCTCCAGTGGGTGTTTGTCTGGTAACCAGCATAGCCACCCCCCCCCCCCAGTCTTTCTGCATCACTCCTTTCCTCGGCAAACACTAATATGCTTTGTATCCACGCAGATCACTTCCCAATTTCTGGAATTCTGGGGTCCATACAGAATCACACAGGATGCTGACATGGGCTGATTTATTCAACACAATCACCCTGAGAATCACCCAATGTGTTGTATCAACAGCTTGCTTATTTTTATTATTATTTGTCTTTTAACCTATTCACCTATGAGTGGACATCTGAATGATTTCTAAGCCTTCCCAAGACATTTGTTGTAAGTATCTCAACACAATTCTCTCTGTATGGCACAGCCTAACATGTTCCTTGGCCAGGATGTGGGAACCGCATAGCTGGGTCATGTAGGAGGCATGTAATATGATAACTCTCTCTTTCCTCTGTCATTGCTGAGGCTTCCCTGCTCTGGGCTGACTTTTTCACAAAGAAAAGGATAGACTGAGAAAAACTGAGACTGAGAGCAAGAGGGACAAACACACACTGAAATGGCAGCTACACACATAACCTCAAAGAACTGCACAGTCTGGATACCAATCTATCAAATATTTTACCTGAGAAACCCTTTCAGAGGAAACCGTGTGACACGTGGGCTGGACAGGGTGATGGCATCAGAGAGGAAGGAGGGGGGGGAGAGGGAGAGGGAGAGAGAGAAAGAGAGAGAGAAAGAGAGAGAAAAAGATAGAGAGAAAGAGAGAGAGAAAGAGAGAGAGAAAGAGAGAGAGAAAGATAGAGAGAAAGAGAGAGAGAAAGAGAGAGAGAGAAAAGAAGAAGAAGAAGAAGAAGAAGAAGAAGAAGAAGAAGAAGAAGAAGAAGAAGAAGAAGAAGAAGAAGAAGAAGGAGAAGGAGAAGGAGAAGGAGAAGGGGAAGGGGAAGGGGAAGGGGAAGGGGAAGGAGAAGGGGAAGGAGAAGAAAGGAACAAAGGAAGGAGAGAGAGAGAGGAGAAAGGAATAAAGGAAGAGAGAAAGGAAGGATGAAGGAAGGGAGGGAGGGATGAAGGAAGGGAGGGAGAGAGAGAAACGAAGAAAGGAAAGGAGAAAGAAAGAGAGGGAGAAAGAAAGAAAAAGAGAGAAAGGAAGGAAGAGAGGGAAATGAAGGAATGGAGAAAGAAAGAGAGATAGAGAG